>NW_009952878.1:109168-114851 GCF_000747805.2 Chaetura pelagica | reverse complement strand
GCTGAGGAGGAGGAGTGAGAGAGGGGCGTGATAAGCACTTGGGGACCTGCCAAGGTCAACCCACCACAGCCTCTTTTAGAATCACAGAATCACAGAATCCTAGGGGTTGGAAGGGACCTCGAAAGATCATCTAGTCCAACCCTCCTGCCAGAGCAGGGTCACCTAGAGCACATCACACAGGAGTGCTCAATGTGAGCCTTGAGGAAATGGAAGTTTTGAATCAAGAGTTACTGACATAGTTCTATGTGAGGCACAGAGTTTATTTGCTGCATCCTTCAGCTCTTTATTTTGCTCAGCTTGGAAGCATGTTAATACAAAAAACAGCTATCCACTTTGCCCTGGTGTTGATGCCTTTAGTGTTCTTGAGTAGCTTTATTGTCAAGAGGAGAGAATATACTACCTTCTTTTCATGTATGATTGACATGGGTGGCTTTGTTGCGCAGGCTCCTGAAGTCCTTTTTCAGTCTGATGTGAGGTGTTTAGTATTACTAACGCTGTCAACTCATTGTCACGTTTGTGGAATCTAATGTAAAAAGGGACAACTTTCAGGAGAAGTGATACTGAAACATGCTGTGAGGTGTCTAGTCTCTGGGTGGCAGGATGCGTGGAAGTATTTGGTAGGTGCTTAAGACTTTCTCACCTCCCATAGCCTGGGATTCTGTACTTGAACATATGTGAATTCATGTGCCATGTGATACAAGGGTGTCTTGCCTACCCCAATAAATAAACAGCAGCTTCTAGAACTTTTTTGAAATTTGGACTGTGTCTCAAGCCACAGTTCCCTGCTGCTAAAGCACTGTGGTTAAGACAGGGATCCAAACTATCTTTGAAAATGCCTTGATTGAGACAGAGATCCAAACTACAACATAAGACCATGACAGCTGAGAGACCGTTCTATATCCCAACTACAATAGTGAAAAAGAAGCTGTGGACATGGAGGCCGATGGGCCCATATAATGAATTAATCAGGGAGGAGGAAGAGAAAGAGTCTGATCAGGAAGCCAGTCCTTCAGAAAAGAAATGAGAAGAAGTGAGATAAATGACCCCATAGGAGGAAACTACCAAGTTCCTGACCTGAAATGGACTTCAAGACATGCAGAGAGATGAGAGCTGCCAGCTGGGTGATGAGATTGCTGCTTGGTTGTTCCAGTGCTGGAACAGTGGGGCCAACAGTCAGAACTTAAGGAAGTTCAATAGCTGACACCCTTCCCTAGGGATCAGGGAATTGACAGGGAAATTAGAAAAGAAGCAACAATTTGCAGTCTCTGGAGGCACCTCCTGTCAAGCATAAAGGCAAGATATCCATTCCAGGAAGACCTTGTGAATTACCGAGGGGGACTACTGCTGAGAAAGGCATTCATTATCTAAGAGAATTAGTGGTGTTGACAGTCATCAACAGTGATCTATAAAACAACAAGGCCTCCAAAGATCTGGATGACAGCCTGTGTATACAGGCCACATGGATGAAGTTGTCCTACATGCACCGGCATCAGCTTCCAAACAGCTTGTTAAACATTATATTGCCCAGATTTGGATGCACCTGCTATGAGAGGGCATCTTCTTGACTTGGAAATTCTGAAGAAAATCTCTCTCCTTCCTTGACACCTGGCTCAGCACTTTGGGTGTCAATAGCATCTGAGGGAGCCCCAGGTACTTGCTACATAGCACTCCCTGACTCTTCCTTCATGGCCAGTGTGAGGACATGTGAAAGCCCATGTGCACAAATTAAGGGGCAGGACAGTTGCTAAGAAGAAGCTACCCAAGACCATGCAATGGTCAGACAGTAAATACTCTGAACAGGAATAGAGGTTTTCTGGCTTTGACCAGGAGGAGGAATGGGCTGAATGCATAAACTAAACTGTGTCATTTTGGTGGCCTGACATATCAGACTCACAGAGGTAAAAGGCTTTGTGAGACACCAATGCACAGTGTACCCTAATGCCATCAGAGTGGAACCTATCTGGATTTCTGGAGTGAATTTTCTCTATTGGATGCTGATGTGAGCTTAATAGAAGGAAGACAGGACGCAAAAGCATTTGTGACCAGCCCAGAAGCCCCATGAATCCTTGGCATAGACTGAATCAGGAAAGAGTACTTCAGAAACCTCAAAGTGTATCAATGGGCCTTCGGTGTAGCCACCATGAATATAGAAAAAATTAAACAGCTTGATCTCTTGGAACATCTCTCTCTTGTGGGCTTGCCTTGGGTTGAAGAATAGCAGGTGTCAACTCCTGTCACAGTGGCATAGCTGTGGCAATATCACGCCAATCAAGACTCCCCGGTTACCATCCACAACTGGAAGACCAAGAAATTATCAGAAAGACTTGTGCAGCCTTCAGTAGTTGTATATGACAAGTGCAAAAATTGTATTCAGGGAGAAGGTTAGCAGCTGACTACCATGGCCTGCCCAAAACCGTGCCACAGCTGAGTGCTGCTGCAGCAGACATGCCAGACAAGGCAGTCAAGAGATATCCCGCAATTGATGCTGCCAATGTGTTTTCATAAATTGCTTTGGCACCTGGGTGCAGACCGCTCTTTACTTTCACATGGAAAGGTGTCCAATACACTCAGAACTGACTGCCTCAGAGGTGGAATCACAATCCTACCATTTGCCATAGAATATTCCAATCTGCACTGGAACGTCATATGCAGTATATCATGATCTGTGCATATACGTCTCACCTGCCATTTTATCCCTTTTGCAACAGGAAATCCGGTTCTGGGGAGTAAAATGACAGGATGGATGTTGTCATGTCCCTATGCATGTGATCAATAAGATAACATCTATGTCCCCTTAGTTAAAAAAGATTCCAACAGATGTAATTATTTTTAATTACAAATTGAGAGTAGAACCCAGACTTGAGTAGATATTGACAATTCTCTGTCTCTTAATTCCTTGAGTTATTTTTAGGGAGCAGATTTATTCTCATAAATTAGTCAAAAAGTGTGCAGTAGATTATGGAATTACTTTTTCATCTCTTCCTGTTCGTTTGCACTGGGAATTTCAAAGGTCTAAAAGAATTAGCCTTCTAAACCTCATTTCACTTTAATGGAATATGTTCACATTAAAGATAAGTCTGGAGCACTTTCTCTGTGCAGGAGTTGGCAATTGTCCAAAATGAGAAATATGCTCAAATTATTCATTAAAACTGATTTGACGACCCATCCTTAGATTCTGAAGTTCCAAGCACCTTTCAAGGGCAATAAAGAAAACATGATGTTTTGTTGCTGTAGTTTCTTTCTAAATAGAAAAGTCAAAACAGCCAAAGAAAAAAAAAGACCACCTCTCTTAAACAGTTTATAAATTTTCTCTTTTCACATCTTTATGATGTAGTTTCAAAAGTGTCATAGACTTCATGCTTTTGGCAGGATCATAAAAGCTGTGATTTATTTATTCAAAAAGCTTCCTTTTTTTTTTTTTTTTTTTTTTTTTAAACTAATGTAAATGAAAGCATTATATTAGGATGTTGTGTTTTGGGCTGTGTATTGAATTTGTTCTGAAAATAGTATTAAAACACAGGGATGTTTTCATTATCACTGAGCAGTGCTCACACAAAGTTAAGGCCTTCTCTGCTTATCAACTTATCCCACCAGCGAGTATGGTGGGGGGGCATGAGAAGCTGGAAACAGACACAGCTGGGATAGCTGACCACAAATGACCACAGGGACATGCAATACTGTATGATGTCATGCTCAGCAACCAAAGCTGGCGAAGCGGAAGGAATCTGTGAGCATTTATAATGATGGCATTTGTCTTCCTAATTCACATTAAACACAATGGAGCCCTGCTTTCCTGGACATGGCTGCAACAGCTGCCTGCCAATGGGAAGCAGTAAATGTATTCCTTGTTTTGCTTTGCTTGAGTGCACAGCTTTTGCTTTACCTATTAAACTGTCTTTGTCTCAACCCGTGAGTTTTCTCATTTTTACTTTTCTCCCCCATACCACCAGGGAAGAACCATCAAGTGGGTGTGCAGTGCTTAGTTGTCAGCTGGGGTTAAACCATGATTGATGTAACTATAGAAAAGCACAGAGGTACATGGAGAAGCAGATATATTAATTTGGACAATGTGGTTATGCTACTTTCATAGCCTGAGATAGCACAATTTTTTAATTTATTTTTTTTCCCAGCATTTAGTAAATACACCCAATATAGACATAGAGAATAATCTAATATTGTGGGTTTAAGTTATGTCTGTTTTTTCTTTTATTCTCAGTAACTTTTGTTGTTATAAGTCTGTTGGCACATGTTCATGGGGAACAATTTGGTGTATATAAACAGTGCATCAGGTGCAGTCATGCAGTTTAAAATAAAAATTAAGCTTACAAGAACAGAAAAAAATTTATCTCTTGATGTTACTTTGCTAGGTCTAAGTTTTGATCTCTTCTAGAAGCAGACACTTCTAGCTACTCTGTGAAGCAATTCTGTTTTAAGTCTGGATTGCAATTAATAAGATTTAGTTCAAAATGTGATATTTTAGGATTCCAGTATTCACTTACATCTGGAGCTCAAAGAACCCAGGAGAGCATCCATTTGGCATTCTTTATTGCATGAACTGAAACCTGTGATTTCTTTTGTCATACTGACCTAGGATGTTGAGAATCTGACAACCCAGGGTTTTTTTCTTTATTGGAACATGAAAAACATCCAGGGACATGTGTGGAATACAAGAAAAAAATTACAAAAGACAGCTGTGTATTAAAAATCAAATAAAAAAGACTCTATATTCTTGGTGTCAGGCACTTATTCAAGCACCTATTTTTGTATTTAGAAAATCCACAAAAATAAATTGTGACTATTCAAGGTATCTATCCACCAATGATTTATCATTACTGTAAGACTCGCATTAAGCTGAAGCAAGAGAGATGCTGCCTTGTGTTTTTTATTCAACATTTTGGTTGGGGGTTTTTTGTGTGGTTATTTTTTTTTTTTGCAATCATTCCAAATTTAGCATCAACTTGTATGCTTTCAAGTGTAGTGCTCTAGTATTAATGAAGACCAGAAGGCCTCCTGCCTCCCAAGGGTCCCACCAGTGTGCTCTGCTTGCTTCCTGAAATGCCTGCCCACCAATGCACGCAGCATGGGCAATAAACAGGAGGAATTAGAGGTCTGTGTGTGGTCTAAATGTTATGATCCGGTGGCAATTATAGAGACATGGTGGGACAGTTCACATGACTGGAATGTGGTCATGGATGGTTATGTCCTTTTTAGGAAGACAGGTCAGTGAAACGAGATGGTGGAGTTGCTCTTTATGTGAGAGAGCAACTAGAATGTATTGAGTTCTGTCCAGTTGTGGATGAGGAGCAAGTGGAAAGTCTGTGGGCACGAATTAAGGGGCAGGCTGCCATGGGTGATACAGTTGTGGGGCTCTATTACAGACCTCCTGATCAGGACAAGGGAGTTGATGAGGCTTCCTACAGGCAGCTGAAAGCAGCCTCACAACTACAGGCCTTGGTCCTCATGGGGGATTTTAACTACCCCGATATGTGCTGGAAGGCCTACACAGCCAGCCTTTCACAGTCTAGGAGGTTCGTCCAGTGCATTGATGATAACTTCTTGATACAAGTGGTGGACAAACTGACTAGGAGAGGAGCAGTGCTGGATCTTGTGCTCACCAACAAAGGGGGTCTGGTTGAAGTGGTGATGGTCAATGGCAGCGTTGGGTGGAGGGGAGAAGGGATGG
>NW_009952878.1:101115-109101 GCF_000747805.2 Chaetura pelagica | reverse complement strand
GGGCTCAAGATAGTTAGTCAACATTCAAGGACCACTTCTTGCAAGCACAGGATCAGAGCGTCCCAATGGTTAGGAAATCTAGTAAGGGAGCTAGGAGACCAGCATAGTTAAACAAGAAAATTCTGGGTAAACTCAAGTGGAAAAGAATAATCTATGGATCACAGAAGAGGGGGGTGGCTACTTGGGAGGAATACAGGACTGTTGTCAGAGGATGTAGGGAGACAATTAGGAAAGCTAAGGCCTCCTTGGAACTTAATCTTGAAGTCAGGTCAAGGACAATAGAAAGGGCTTCTTCAAATACATAGCAGATCAATGGGTCCAGATGGAATGCACCCAAGGGTGCTGAGGGAGCTGGCGGAGGTCATTGCTAGGCCACTCTCCATCATCTTCAGTAAATCATGGGCAACAGGTGAGGTGCCTGAGGACTGGAGGATAGCAAATGTCACTCCAGTCTACAAGAAGGGCAAGAAGGAGGACCCGGGTAACTATAGACCGGTCAGCCTCACCTCCATCCCTGGAAAGGTGATGGAACAACTTGTTCTTGTCACTATCTCCAGGCACATCAAGGACATGGGGGTCATCAAGAGCAGTCAGCATGGTTTTATCAAGGGTAAATCATGTTTGACTAACCTCATAGCCTTCTATGAGGAAATTACTAGGTGGATAGATGATGGTAGAGCGGTAGATGTGGTTTATCTTGATTTCAGTAAAGCATTTGACACCGTCTCCCACAGCATCCTTGTGGATAAGTTGATCAGGTATGGGTTTGGTGACCAGGAAGTGAGGTGGATTAGGAACTGGTTGAAAGGAAGGAGTCAGAGAGTTGTAGTCAATGGGGTAGAATCTGGTTGGAGGTGTGTTACTAGTGGAGTCCCACAAGGGTCGGTGCTGGGACCGGTGTTGTTCAACATCTTCATCAACGACCTGGATGAGGGTATAGAATGTACCCTCAGCAAGTTTGCTGATGACACTAAGCTGGGAGGAGTGGCTGACACACCAGAAGGCTGTGCTGCCATTCAGAGAGACTTAGATAGGTTGGAGAGTTGGGCGGGGAGAAACATGATGAAATTCAACAAGGGGAAGTGCAGAGTTTTACATTTGGGGAAGAACAACACCATGTCCCAGTACAGGTTGGGGTCTGAACTGCTGGAGAGTAGTGTAGGTGAAAGAGACCTGGGGGTCCTGGTAGACAGGAGGATGACCATGAGCCAGCAATGTGCCCTTGTGGCCAAGAAGGCCAATGGCATCCTGGGGTGTATTAGAAAGGGTGTGGTTAGTAGGTCAAGAGAGGTTCTCCTCCCCCTCTATTCTGCATTGGTGAGGCCACATCTGGAGTATTGTGTCCAGTTCTGGGCCCCTCCGTTCAAAAAGGACAGGGAACTGCTCGAAAGAGTCCAGCGCAGAGCTACAAAGATGATGAAGGGAGTAGAACATCTCCCTTATGAGGAAAGGCTGAGGGAGCTGGGTCTCTTTAGCTTGGAGAAGAGGAGACTGAGGGGTGACCTCATCAATGTTTACAAATATGTAAAGGGTGAGTGTCAGGAAGATGGAGTTAGGCTTTTTTCAGTGATGACCAGTGATAGGACAAGGGGTAATGGGTGCAAATTTGAGCATAGGAGGTTCAAGGTGAATATCCCAAAAAAAATTTTTCCTGTGAGAGTGACAGAGCACTGGAACAGGCTGCCCAAGGAGGTTGTGGAGTCTCCTTCACTGGAGACATTCAAAACCCGCCTGGACACGTTCCTGTGTGGTGTGCTCTGAGTGACCCTGCTCTGGCAGGGGGGTTGGAGTAGATGATCTTTCGAGGTCCCTTCCAACCCCTAGGATTCTGTGAAATATTAATCAGACCGTCTCCTAACTCTATGATTAAAATAACAAAATTTGGCATATTATAGCTTGGAAAAAGATGCACTTGTGACATATGCTTTATTTATCTTGAAGCAGTGTTTTAGGACTTCTTTGATAAGAACATATTCAGAATTTTTTTCCTTTTTTATTTATTTGTATTTTTATTTAATACTTTTTGGTATTTTAATTTTTTTTTTTCTCTTTTTATTTGCAAGTGGATTTCTTCACAGTTCTAGTGACTTTGGTACATAGGAGGTTGTGGATTTTCAAAGTAACCACTTCCTGGAAAAGCAGTTTGTACATTATGGAGTCTGAGAGATGAGCAGCCAGCTCAGTATGTTAGCTAAGATTCAGCAAGACTTGGAATTAAATTTAGTGGGTTTGCTTGAATTTTGATGAATGCCTTAGGCAACTGATGGAACAATGAAGGGGTTGGGACCCAGCTCAAAGCTGAAACTACAGTTGCATTCACAAATTATCAGCACTGTAATGTGGCATTTGCATTTTATTTTTTTAACTCATTAAAAGATAAGTAATTTCTGTCACATTCATATACATTGAAGAAGAAAGCCTACCTCAATCTGATTTATGTCTGTGATTCCAGATCATGAGCTTTGCAACTGCCTTTTGAAATTATGACCTAGACATAGAATAGTATTTTAAATCTCAGCTTTTTGAAACAAAAGACTGAAGCAGTCCTTTCTGAGAACTGATTTAATCTTATGATTATGCTTTTCCTTGGGATGTTCTCCTTAAGTATTCTTTTGCTCAGAACTACTATGTCCCTGGCAGGGAACAAGTGTACAATTCAGACATATGAAAGCAATAACTAGTAAAAAGAACTTAGCAGGCATGAAATAATAAAATTTGAGAGTATAATGAATTAGTGCATCCAGAAATTACTGGAAAAAATGGTTTTAAAAGTTTTACAGAACAAAATAAGTGAAGAGTATGCCATGAAATACTGGATGATCTCTCCAGACATGCATAAATACTTTATTCCTGGTCACAGTCGAGCATGATTCATAGTGAAAACCTTAATCAAATTTTCCAGACAGTGGTTATTTAATTTATTCTCTCATAAACCATGACAACAAAAAATAAAAAAGTTGTAAGATATAAAAATGCCCAAAAAAGAACTTAGGTTCATATGATGATCTTATTATCTAGGCTTATATTTTCCTATATTCAAGTGGTTTAGGAAGATACACATTTTGGGGCAGCCAGGCATACACAGTCTGTAATCTTACTGAGACATCTTCTGAAGAGTTGCACTGCAAAAGAGCAAGCAAATTTGAAATTCTTTTGGTCTTATACATGCACTGCTTCCATATTCCAGGAGATCAGTAACTCACATGTCTAACAGCTTGTATGATGCCTCATTTATGCACTCTTCGGTTTTGTGTGTCCATGTAAACTATTACTCACTGGCTGTAACTTCTTAGGGTGGGCATAAAAGTATCCACATCGTTCTTTTTCACCAAGCTTTCATGTAGTTTTAATAAATGAGAGAACTGAAGTTCAAAATTAAGAAAGAATGAGCAATGAGGAAAAAAAAAAATAAACAATCAACCAGGTTCTAACATAATTATGTTGTCCAAAATTCCAATTAAAAAATTCACATGTCTTAAGTGGTAAAATAATTAATTAAAATTTATCAGACTTGGAAATAATTATTTGGTAATTAGAATTTTCTAGGAAGAGTTTCCTAAACAGAGATTTCTTTTTAGTGAGAGGCTGTAATCTTACATTGTTATTTACTAAGCTTATGCATCTTAGTTAAATTGATAAAAACAATATTAAATATAGTTCCAGAGGATTTCCTAGCTAATTACAGAGTACCAAAAATAGCAAATTTGGATACTTGCTTTTGCTCTCACAGTTTGATCTGTGTTCATTTCTCAACAAAAACAGGGTTTTTTTTCCGAAGCGCAAATAAGTTGATTGAAGTATTATATACAGCAGAGAACACTTAAAATGGATTTCTTGTAGTGTTTCTAAAAGCTTAGCACTATTAGTTAGTTGCTATATTTGTTTCAAAGTCTGATTTCCAAACTTAAGCTCAGGTGTGGTAAATGAGACCTACCCTAGATATCTAAACAAAATGGAAATATTTAAACAGTGCGTAGCTTTTCAAGGGAAGGCTTATATTGGAAGGCTGATATTCCTCCATAGTGCTTGCAATATCAATAAAAAATAAACTGCAAATACTTCTCTGTCTAATATAAGGGAAGATAAAAAGTTTTAAACCCCCAAGTATCATTTAGTGATATTAATAAGGAAATATGATCTACGTGGAAAATGAAAAAGAAAGCATTTTGAAACACATAGGTATATGGCATCAAGAAATTCAGAATTGCTGAAAGAGTACTTAGTATTTAAGGAGTACAATTTACATTGTGCATTATTTTACAGTAGATCAGACATATATGTGTATTCTGTCTTTGGCAGTATATATATCTATCTTCAAAATCAAAAGACAGTAGAAGGACCAGGCTGACTGGAGTGCCCTGGCAAGTTTGTCTTTTCAACCCTGCTAATGCTTCCTGAAAAGAGTCATTATTGTGCAGACATCTAGTTTAGCAGATGAAGATATTACTCATGTCTTCTAGATGACTGAAGAAGAGCAAGCCACCTAGCAAACAAAACAAAGAATACTGGGAAGTTCTGTAAAACAGGAGGAAGGACTTTTCTACCTTTGCACAGGAACTTCATGTCTTTCTGGTTTTTATTAGCTTTAACAACTAAAAAAAACCCAAAGAAAACCATCTCTAGTCTTCTAACTCAATGCCCACTCCATTTTTTTCAATGCCAGTAAATTAAGGACAACAAGACTTCTAATGCAAACAAAGTGCAAAATGTCATTGTACTGTGGCAGTGATTGGAGTTAGTGGTATCTGACTTGCTATTTATTCAGCTAATCATCCATTTATCATTTTATACTTGATCTTTAGTTTATCTCCAGAAAATTACTAGAGACTTGGAGTTTTCTTTGGTAAAACAAGTGGTAGGGAAGGGGATGGTGTATCAGAACTGATTGTTCTGCATATATTAAGGAATAAGCCTTATTCTGTCAGGATTCTGTCAGTGCATAAAATCTGTCAGTGCATGGGTACTCTATTCAAAGTATGATTCTTTAAACTCCAGTGCTTCTATTAATTTTGTGGTTCTTTACCCACTGCAATCACTGTGCACAGATGATTGTTCTTCATATGCTGTTTCAGTTTATCTCTTGAGAATCTGTGTAATAATTGAATTGAATGTGATAAATCTTGGAAATAGGAATCATTGTATATTGGGTTTTCAGTTACTAATTTTATGCAACTTCTGACAATTATTTCTTGTTTGTGAGTATGCAAGTTCACACATTCAGTCTGCTATTATTGCCATTAGGCTTTCTCTTTCTTTCTGCCAAAATAATGATTCTGATTAGATTTTGCCTGCAGGGCATGACATTTTACTGTAGACTCCCTTTGTAGCTCTATTTATTTATTTATTTTCTACTTATTGCTCCATTCAGTTTGATTTTCCTGTTTAAAAAATTGTGCATTCTCTCAAAAGAAGCAAGTATATTATAGTAATTGTAAATGTCATTGCAATGCATGAATCAGGTCGGACCCTAATCAAGTCTTTTTCATTTCATTTTTGTGCAGCCGTATTCAAGTAAGCAGGAGAAGAAAGAGCAGACAAAGTGTTAGGGTTAGGGTTAGGGTTAGGGTTAGGGGGTTAGGGTTAGGGTTAGGGTTAGGGGGTTAGGGTTAGGGTTAGGGTTAGGGTTAGGGTTAGGGTTAGGGTTAGGGTTAGAGTTAGGGTTAGGGGTTAGGGTTAGGGTTAGGAGCAGCAACAAGGTGAAAGGATGTAGGACAGCATTTACTATTTGTGGTGGTAATACAATAGGCAGGTAAGAGAATTAAAAGTAGCTCCTGCTCGCAATATGCTTCACAAATGGCTTTTCTTACCACAGGACTTTCCACATGGTCAGGTTTATGTCCTCATCCAGACTACTTTTTCATCTAAACCATCCTATGTAGACAGTGCTTAATGGATCATATGTTACTTCCCAGCTGACATTCCCTGAAAAGACATTACATCTCCACATTGCATTTATACATCAAATTCTAGGCAATTTTCTCAATGTCACTGAAGCATGCTAATCTCAGTGAACAATCTGTGTCAGAATGACAACACATCCCAAAAGATGTTGACATACCAGGGATAATTTTATAAGGTGCTCAACAAATCTTAAAAGGTGGTCACGATTTGAGAGACTCTTAATAGGAAGCCCAGGATCATCCATACTCCCAAAAGTAGTGCACAGAATAAAGACAGAATGCCAAGTAAGCAGAATCTTCTTCCATTCCCATCTTTTTTTCTAAGTGTTTTGAGACCTCTTTTTAATTCAAATTTATTTTAAATCAGTATCTGTCTTTTATCCTATCAGGACAGAGAAAATTATTCTATCTAGGTGAAATAGAGAAGTAAATGGTTACTGCTACTAGACTCTGTGTTGCATATTGACTTAATCACTTTCTGAAAGACTAGAACTTCTCTGTTGGTTCTTGATCCTGGTTCTTTGTTCTGTCTTCCCTTGTGCAAGGATAGGTATGGAAAAACTGTTATGACACTCTGGTTTCTTCTGCTCTGTACAATAATGTTTACTCTGCATTCCATAGAAGTGTCATTTTTTTCTTCTCTCCCCTCTCAATGAATCCTCCAGTAAGGGGTGAATAGTACCAGTGTGGTTAGTAATTCCCTAGGGACGGAATACAAGATTGTTTTCTTTTATCTTAGCTGTATGTCGTTACTGAATATTAATAAGAGACATTCTCAAGTCTGCCAATAGATGGAGCTACAGATCCTAGGTTTTTAATGGTATTTTCAGCCGTGCTTATATGTTTTTCCAGCAGGAAGATAAAATAGTTGATTATTTACCCTCAGGTTCTACCAGATATTTCTTCTGACTGCTGAGTATTAGTTCAAGGCCTACAGCTCTCTGGCATTTTCTATAAAAAGACATACTAATAATATATTAAAGTCTATTATTACATTTAATCTTCTTTAACAGATTTCCACCTTTGAGTAAAACTGTTGGCTGAAATCACCCAGAATAATCTTATTTTACTTGTTGTCATATCGACTGTGAACTTTATGCATCCAAGAGTCTTTTGTGACACTTCACAAATATATCTCATTACACATCTGATGCAGAAGGAAAAAGAATGTTACTATCTGCTATTCCAGTATTTCTGATAAATGTATTCTTGAGCGGAGCACCCCAAGCTTTCAATGTTTTCTCCAGTCAGCACAGAATTTCATAGTATTATTTCTGTTTATGAGGTGATTAAGCTTATTGTCCCCTTTTTGTGTCTCAAATTTCAAGATGTAACTTTCAGAGCATATCCATAGTAACTAAACAAATTACTGTAAACCCACTTAAACCGATCAGTTTGGATTTGTTTAGTTATTTTTTACCCCAACATGCCATTATGCCAATAAGCTTGAAAGTGACCACAAGATCTTTAGAAAGTTGATATGCTTTCCTGTTTCTTCAAGCCTCTTCTAAGTTAGAAAACCACATCTGTTTGTGTGTTCTTCTTTCCTTCTTAGTCCTTCTGGCTCCAGAAGAGCCACAGCCAGGTACACCTTCAGCAAGAGGTGGGCCTTGGATAACTCTGGGTCCCACTGCATTTTGGAGGCATCTCCCTGTAAAGAGCAGGTGTGTGTGGGTAGCAAGGGCTCCTCCATCCCTCTGTGCCCTTCCTGCTAGAGAAGAAAGGAACTGGAAAGGAGTCTTTTCCCCTGATCTCCCCTCTTCATGACTGCAGTCTTTGCCTCTCTGTTTCCACTTCAAAACTAAACCTCACAGAAGAATCTGGCAAAACCATACATTCATCTCTAACTTCCACAGGCTAGTACCAGGCTGTTTTAAGACAGGGGATACTAAAGTAAACAGCTAGCTGGGAAGGTGACATGTTTCAGTTTCTTCTTTTTGAGTAAGTAACAACCTGATTTGAAATGTGGAAAACAACACGCTTGTCATGTTCTTTTCTGAAAATTATAAAACAAAATTCAGTGTGGTTATGCAGGCTACTATCAGAGGGAGCTTTTAACCCCCTCCCCTCCCCTCCCCTCCCCTCC
>NW_009952878.1:59621-100798 GCF_000747805.2 Chaetura pelagica | reverse complement strand
CTCCCCTCCCCTCCCCTCCGACAGAAAGCCTAGGGAGTGTCATGGTTTAGTAGTACCAGTTTTATCCTACCTGCCATGGACTGCTGTGAACCTAGATAGTATTTAATTCCACAAGTTGTGGATTCATTTTTTTGTAGTTACAACGGCGGTTCTTCAGAAGTCTAATTTTATGAGTTTATTTTTTTTTTGTTAACTCCTTGTTAAGAATAGTCATGCTAGGCCTGAACTAAAATGTACTTTTAGCTGATACCACAAAATTGTGCTTGATTTTAATGAGGATTTACTTTTAATTTGGACCTGAATCAAAAAGGAAGCAAATTCTGTTGCTCTATTGTCTGTTCTGGCACCACTGATCAATAGCAGGTTTGTGCTGCTCACTATGCAGTAGAAAACCAGGTAATCATCATAGTCATCATAGTCCCAAGTGTATGTTGACTGCTACTTGATTTGTCTGATACATATTGTTCCGTGCTGAAAAGAAAGGATTGCATATTTTTCTAGAAATCTCCTGCCTAACACCAGTGCTTCATTTCTGGAAAGAAAACTCTCCTACAAACAAAAAAAAACAATAAAAAATCCAAAACGAAAAGCAAAACATATCTAATAAAGTAACTTTAATCAAAGAACAATTACAAAACTTACTTTCCATGTGTTTACTCAAGTCTTTCATTTAAAATTAAAACTAAAGGGTTTGGGTTTTTTTTTTAATTCATTTTACTTCTTTTTTCCTGGCAACTTGTACTAAATTAAGAAGGCTACTGTGAAAATACACAAATTTGAGTGAATTTTTGAAAACATTTTCAGTTGAGAAAATACCCATAATGAAAGGGAGTAAAAAGGTTAGGAAGAGCTAATAGGGATTTTTAGTTGTTTGTTGTTTGTTTTTTTCACATGCAGTAAAAACAGAAAGACGAAAGTCAATAAATATGTGAAGAAAGGAGAAACTATGCTCTGGAGAGTGAGGAGCTTTTGGGGCAGAGGACTGAAGGGCTCAAAATTGTCTGAGGGATAGTGTTAAATATGGCTGCCTAGTTCAGTCGTATAAAGTCAGTAGCTGGCATTCTGGAGCTTTTAAATATTACAGAAATGCAACCTAGAAAGAATAAATTCTAAAATATTCACATGAAGAGTGGTTATTCTTTCTTTTCTTCATGAATTTTGAAGGTTTATGTAACATATCTTTATAATAAGCTATTTAATACACAAGAGAAATCTTACATTATTGTTCCATGGTGCAGTGAAGCATTGAAAAGGATCTAGTACATTAGTTTTCCTGAGAGGTTTATGTACAGCTTGATATACTTTGTGAGAAATATGGTTAACAGGGTGTTTGGATTTGCTTACAAAATGTTGGTGAAAATAAAAGGCATGCCCTGTTATTTGGGCACTTAAATACTGTATTAATACATTTTAATGCATTAGAAACAGTACCAATGAAGTCAGTCTGCTAAAAAACTATGTAAAATGTCAAAATGACATCTAGTTTCTGTGCTTTATGAAGCTTATGTGTTGGCTCCTTCATTTTCATCTCTCTGCAGAACAACAGAAATGCCACTCAACCATTAAAATGGGGCAAACAAATTAGAGTAAATGACAACTTTCCAGTTTATTTCTTAACAAATAAACAATATAGCTCAGAGACAAATTTACAGGGATAGGCGTCTTGCCTTACTGCTTTGTCCTCACTTCTGGTCTGGATTTCTAAGATTCCCATTATGTTGGAGACTACAGAAAGAAAGGACTAAAATGTACATGGTGCAAAAGAATATTTTTTGTTTGTTTGTTTAATCTCGTAATTGTTTTTATCTTGTTAAAAAATGATGTTTTAAGTCTTTCTCAACAGCTCCTCTGAAGGGCAATGAGTAAAACATTATTATAAGCCAAAATTAAGATTAAAGGAGGTATGAAAAGTACTTATCGCAGTATTATTCTGATTTTATACAAGAAATATTTAAATTTTCACATGTAATTTTCAGTCTGTAAAACTGAAAGGTGTGATATTTTAGAGAATCTTAACATGCAACACCTCAAAAATGATGATCTGTTTTTTGCAAATAAGAAGGTTTTGCCTTCTTTGTAAGTGTCAAGATTGCACTATTATTGCAATCCATGCAATTACAAAATGAGTATCACAATCTTTTATACTTCTTCAAAAGAATTTTCATCCATTACTGTTATTATTACTATTTTAATTAATATCTGAGCATTCTTTTGCTGCTTTTGTACAGTTTGTTGTTTTTCTTTCCTAAATCTATCAAATATGTAACATCAGGTGTAGATGCAAAAAGTCATTAAAATATTTGTTTCAATTTTATATATATATATATATATGTAATTTAAGTACCTCAGTCATGTTTTTAGGAAGAGCTAATAGGGATTTTTAGTTGTTTGTTGTTTGTTTTTTTCACATGCAGTAAAAACAGAAAGACGAAAGTCAATAAATATGTGAAGAAAGGAGAAACTATGCTCTGGAGAGTGAGGAGCTTTTGGGGCAGAGGACTGAAGGGCTCAAAATTGTCTGAGGGATAGTGTTAAATATGGCTGCCTAGTTCAGTCGTATAAAGTCAGTAGCTGGCATTCTGGAGCTTTTAAATATTACAGAAATGCAACCTAGAAAGAATAAATTCTAAAATATTCACATGAAGAGTGGTTATTCTTTCTTTTCTTCATGAATTTTGAAGGTTTATGTAACATATCTTTATAATAAGCTATTTAATACACAAGAGAAATCTTACATTATTGTTCCATGGTGCAGTGAAGCATTGAAAAGGATCTAGTACATTAGTTTTCCTGAGAGGTTTATGTACAGCTTGATATACTTTGTGAGAAATATGGTTAACAGGGTGTTTGGATTTGCTTACAAAATGTTGGTGAAAATAAAAGGCATGCCCTGTTATTTGGGCACTTAAATACTGTATTAATACATTTTAATGCATTAGAAACAGTACCAATGAAGTCAGTCTGCTAAAAAACTATGTAAAATGTCAAAATGACATCTAGTTTCTGTGCTTTATGAAGCTTATGTGTTGGCTCCTTCATTTTCATCTCTCTGCAGAACAACAGAAATGCCACTCAACCATTAAAATGGGGCAAACAAATTAGAGTAAATGACAACTTTCCAGTTTATTTCTTAACAAATAAACAATATAGCTCAGAGACAAATTTACAGGGATAGGCGTCTTGCCTTACTGCTTTGTCCTCACTTCTGGTCTGGATTTCTAAGATTCCCATTATGTTGGAGACTACAGAAAGAAAGGACTAAAATGTACATGGTGCAAAAGAATATTTTTTGTTTGTTTGTTTAATCTCGTAATTGTTTTTATCTTGTTAAAAAATGATGTTTTAAGTCTTTCTCAACAGCTCCTCTGAAGGGCAATGAGTAAAACATTATTATAAGCCAAAATTAAGATTAAAGGAGGTATGAAAAGTACTTATCGCAGTATTATTCTGATTTTATACAAGAAATATTTAAATTTTCACATGTAATTTTCAGTCTGTAAAACTGAAAGGTGTGATATTTTAGAGAATCTTAACATGCAACACCTCAAAAATGATGATCTGTTTTTTGCAAATAAGAAGGTTTTGCCTTCTTTGTAAGTGTCAAGATTGCACTATTATTGCAATCCATGCAATTACAAAATGAGTATCACAATCTTTTATACTTCTTCAAAAGAATTTTCATCCATTACTGTTATTATTACTATTTTAATTAATATCTGAGCATTCTTTTGCTGCTTTTGTACAGTTTGTTGTTTTTCTTTCCTAAATCTATCAAATATGTAACATCAGGTGTAGATGCAAAAAGTCATTACAATATTTGTTTCAATTTTATATATATATATATATATGTAATTTAAGTACCTCAGTCATGTTTTCAGCAGTACTTAACCTTGTTTTGGTTTTAACATAGGTTTATTTTACTTCCCAGTGAGTGACAAGTCAGAACACATCTTCCAGCCCAAAAATCAACAAAGGCAAGACTATTTGCTGAGTAGAGTAAGAATTAGTGCCTGTTTTGGCAAAGAACAGAAAGAAGCCAATGTTTCTAACTTGCTGTCTCAAGTTATTTTAGGTGTTCTTTAAACTTTTATTTGAAGTTTGTTTGAAGTGAGAAAAAGTAATTAATTTTGTTGTGAAAAGAAAGAAAAATACCTTTTGTCAACCAGATAAAGTGCTGTAGTACAGTCAACTATAAAATTATCTTGAAGTTACTTGAAAGAGAAAATGTTTCCTGAAAACTCATTTACTCCAATGGGATTTATTTAGATGAATATTTCAGTGCCTTAAGATAGGATTGAAAGCTGGTTCAGTATTCCCAAATATCATCAAAAGTCTAGTTAATGCCATAGAACGGTAATGAAATTAAGGAAAAAAGAGATAATCAGGAATAACATGCACATTAGACCTTCAATGTATAGCAAGGAAGATAGATTTTACAATTACTTGTGAATAAAATATGATAACAAATTAACTGCTGAACATCTACACCACATCTTCTGAAGTGTTTTAACACCCAGAGAGCATTACCACATCACAATGCCAAGGAATTAATTAATTAGAGTGGCTGGTTTCAAGGTGAGTTTTCTAGAGAGGAGACAGAGCAGATAAGTGAAACTAAGCAGAAAACACCCAAAATACACCAACACTACAGAAAAGAAGCTTTTATTACAGTAGAAGTATGTCACCCTAATAATAAGACAAGCACACTGGGCTAGTTTGGAGAAGGTATGCAGAGAGACTGTAATATCGCTGTCTTCATAAATGTAATTTGTATCAAGAATCCTATTGCTAGCCATTTCACAATTTTATTTCCTGTGAGAATGAAAACTGCCTAATGAATATGTTCATAAATATTATATATTTAAAGTCTTGACTACAAGCACAGTAGATGAATGAAAAGGGGACTGATGTGCAATAGAATGACAAACTAGCATTTTTAATTGCAGACATGTAGGTATATGCCCTTTCATCAAATTTTACATCCAGAGGCAAGCTATCATACTACCATAAACTGTCCCTTTCTCCAGGTGTAAGCATTAAAAAAAAAAAAAAAAAGAGTGGAACCTGGGTTCATGCCAGATAAGGTAATTTAGGGAAATTATGGATTAATTTTCTGTATCAGCCAACAGCCAAGGAGGTCTTTCACACTGAAATTTCTGCTTCATCCCAAGCTCCAGAAACTACCAAAAGCTTTATATAAATCTAGCTATTTTCTTCAAAGCTAGAGGTCTTCTAGTTCACCTCCCAGTGTTAATATTGGCAGTTTAATTTCACATTTTTTTCTGCAGAAGTCTATGGCCACTTCTTTTCCATTTAAAAATAAATTTTGGCTAGCTGGCTGGTGATTCATAAGCAAGTAGGTAAGACATTTACAGCCTAGTCACATGCACATGAAACACCTCTGAATCTTATCTTCTAACTCCCTCTAATATCAGACCTAGTTTTCTGATAAGTGATCATTGTCATTGACCATTAATAGTTCAGCCTTTATGCAAGTTTGCAACTTCATTATTTATTTCAGCTTCCTTACTGTGAACTGTTGTCAGTTGCTGAGTTTCTTAATATTTTGGAAATATATACCTCTCTGGCAGAGAAACATGCCAACTGCCTAAGCAGCAAAAAGACAAGATGGCTTACAGTTAAGTAAGGTGCCTAGGATTGACATGTCTTACATTCCATATTTTCAATCAGATCTAGAAAAATATTTTAAAAAATAATTTTAAAACCCACAAAAATTCTAATTAAATTATCCAGAAAACAGGCAGCAGGCACTCAATGACAGAAGGAAGGAACTACTGGCATAAATTGGCTCCAAATCATGGCATAGCATTCCTGTTGCTGTAGTATATCCACTTTCATTTGAGTGATGATATCCAGTTCCTGCAGTTTCTTAGCTCTCTTGTGGGTCTGACATTCAATTTGTTGACTGAAATCTTTGTAGAATGCTTTCTGCAGGAGGAAATCGAAAGCACATTTTAAAAAAATTTGGTTGGGAAAACTACATGGACAGCTCTGAAGAACAAAAATTAGATATAAATTAGGTTCCAACCGAAGTACTGGAATGTCAGGTTCCACTGCTAATACAAAGGAATGAAGACATATTATCTGTGAAATTGTCCTGGTTTGAGCCAGGATTAAGCCAATTTTCCTTTTACTGGTTTTTGTTGTTGTTGTTGTTGTGTTGGTTTTTTTCCTTCAGCAAGCTTTCTTTTAACTAGCAACAGTGTGCTCTAACTAGAGCTGATAAGACATTGGAATGTTTTTCTAACTACTGAGTCTTCAAGGTCACACCTTCACTCTGCCAGCTCAGACACTACCAGATCTGTGACGCCCCCATAGGAGGCTGAATTAGACAGACAGCAAAATTAGCCAGAGATATTCCATTCCATATCTACGTAAGCTCAGAGGTCTACGTAAGGTCAGAGATCACAGAAGACAACTTCCTTCCTGCTTCTTCTTTCCTTCTCTTCCGTCCATGGCCGACGTCCAGGGAGGACTTTGTCCATCCATCATCATTGACCCCCAGGCTTGAGCTCTCCTGACCCTCATCACTTTGCACTCCCTCCAGCAGCAGCTCCGGGGTTCCTTGGGACTGTTCCAGCTCAAGGGAGTGCTGTGGGAGTTGCTGGGGGTGGGGAGAGGTGAGAGACTTTTGCTCATATTTGAACATATTTGTATATAATTATATATATTTTTTTTCTTATATCATTCATTAGTGTTTAATTAAAGCTGTGTAGTTTCAATCCAGCCAAGTCTCTCTCTTTTTCTCTCTCTTCTTCCCTACCTGGGTGGATGGGGAAGAGGACCGAGAGCATTGTTGTCGGACCTGAGTGAAATGGTGACAGAAATTCAAACTAAATTGACTCAAAGGTCTTCTTATAATTACTGCTGGTTTACGTTCTGCCATTTCTATAAAATATTATTATCTTGATTCTCGATTAGAAGTATAGGTGATATCCATCTTCTTTGTTTCTTTTCCTCAAACAAAACAGATGATTCTGTATTTATCAGATGAAAGAAAGTAGGAATAGTTATGGAAATCTGAAGAGCACACTTGGAGATATCTTTAAAATTTGCATCCTGAGGATGGAAATGAAAACAAATGGGACATTATAGTTTACTGTCAGGAAGGATAGTGAGAAGTAGGGCACGTGTTTGTTCCTTCTACCAAAATTTTTTATATATGAATTTGGAGCTTCACTAGATCTATTGCATCAAGTTTAGTGTTAGTTACCTTTTGGCAATAGAAATCTGTTCAAGCTGACAAACAAAAAGGCAAAATTAGTACATTGTCTATATGCTAGACTAAGTCCAATGCTTCCTTTCACTCTGTGGATGCCTTGAAGTTGGTGAAAGTAATTCTGAAACAGAAATAATTTGATTTCAAAAGAAGATGGTACCACCAACATCTGTGCTGTAAAAATGAACATATTCAGTAGATGCTTGGCAACACTAACAACTGGCCTAAAACTTAAAAGAAAATGAAAAAAGATACAATCAAGTACTTAAAAAAAAATCATAGTTATTATGGCTTGTTCTGTTATTATGTTTTGGAATATAGATATTTCTTCTAGCTTTTACTATCAAAAAGACTATCAAAATACTATGACATTGGAGAACAGATGTTCTAACATTTAATATAACATTCTTCAGACTAGAGCAACAGACTGATGGAAGACGGAAAAAACCAATTTATTATATGCATGTTATCACATGCACATAACATGTAGAAAAAATGTTGGAATTAAATATGTGATATTGTAGTTTTAAGTAACACACAAATATGATTTAGCAAATCTTGCTTATACATGCAGGAGTTTTTAGAATCATAGAATGGTTAGAGTTGGAAGGGACCTTAAGGACTGTTGAGTTCCAACTCCTCTGCATGGGCAGGGACACCTCCCACTAGATCAAGCTGCTCAGATCCCCATCCAACCTGGCCTTGAACGCCTCCAGGGATGGAGCTACCACAGCTTCGCTGGACAGCCCGTTCCAGTGTCTCACCACAACTCACACTAAAGAATTTTCTCCCAATCTCTAACCTAAATCTCCCTTCTTTCAGTTTAAATCCACTGTCTCTTGTCCTCTCACTACAAGCCCCTGTAAAAAGTCCCTCCTCAGCTTTTCTGTAGGCCCCCTTCAGGTACTGAAAGGCTGCTATGAGGTGCTCCCAGAGCTTTCTCTTCTTGAGGCTGAACAAACCCAACTCCCTCAGGCTGTCCTCATAACAGGTACTCCAGCCCTTGGATCATTTTCATGGTCCTTCTCTGGACATGTTCCAAAAGGTCCACATCTTTCCTGTGCTGGGTGCACCAGTGCTGGACACAGTATTCCAGGTGAGGTCTCACCAGGGCAGAGTAGAGGGACAGAATGACCTGATTTGCTGACCACACTTCTTTTGATACAGCCCAGGATGCAGTTGACCTTCTGGGCTGCAACTGCACATTGGTGGCTCATGTCCAGCTTTTGGTCCACTAGCACCCCTAAGTCTTTTTCCACAGGGCTGCTCTTAAATGTGTTGTCCCATGGCCTGTGTTCCTACCTTGGGTTACCTTGTCCCAAGTGCAAGACCCTGCACTTGGCCTTGTTGAACCTCATGATGTTCACCTGGGCCCACTTCTCCAGCTTGTCCAGGTCCCTCTGGATGGCATCCTGTTCCTCTGGCATATCGACCGCACCACCCAGCTTGGTGTCATCAGCAAACTTGCTGAGGGTGCTCTCAGTGCCACCATCAATATCGTTAATGAAGATATTAAACAATACTGGTTCCAGTGCAGACCCTTGAGGGACACCACTTGTCACCGTTATCCGTCTGGACTCAGAGCCATTTACTACTACCCTCCCCTCTTGATGTGACCATCTAGCCAGTTCCTTATCCACTGAACAGTACACCCACCAAACCCATATCTCTCCAATTTAGAGAGAAGGGTGCTGTGGGGGACCATGTCAAAGGCCTTGAAAAAGTCCAGACAGATGACATCCACTGCTTTTCCCTTATGAACTGATGCAGTCTCACCATTGTAGAAAGAAAGAAAATTTGGTAATTATATTTTTAATGCAGTTCATTTGGGTAAATGTTACTGTCTACAAAGTACAGGAAAAAGTATGTACAGCATGCTTTAGGCCATTTATTGGGCTGCAAGGCAAATAATCCCTTGATTATGGTCTAAATAATATTAGTAATCTATGAATGAGAAGATAACATGCTAGATAACTTACATATATATATGCACATATTACATATAATAAATCAGTGGAGATATTTTTAAGTACAGAATAGTTATTTGAAAACTTTTAACGTTATGCTTTCTATGGTTTGCTTCACTTTTTTCAAATTTCTAGTACACTTACATCTTGTAACTTCTACCAATTGTTACTAATTTTGACCAATTTTTTCTCCTCCTTTTGTTATTGAAATATTTTCTCTGAGCTTAATTTTTTTGCTGTTGTCTCCTGTGCTGGGGATTATGCCCTAATAATATTATAAAAGCAAACAGTGGTAGATTAGTTTTGTGTGACCTCTGTTTTAACAGCTAGAGGTTTTTGCACTACACTTATATGTAGGTGAAGAAGCCTTCAAATATAGCAATAATTATAGAACACTAAGTTTTTAAAATCCAAACACAAGTGAGGAATTTCAGTCTTTTTATACGCCTGCATCACTGTGAGCTTTGAGAAAACAGCAAAAGAAACACGATTCCCCACAGTAAGACAGAAAACACCTACATGGCAGTTATCTGTAGGAGGTACCTGGCACCCTAACCGATCACTTAGCAGGGGCTCAGCAGGCAGCTAAAAGCAATTAACCTGTAGCCAGGTGCAGGCAACAGTTGGTGATGTTGTAGAGGGAAAAGCTGGTGTGCTGAGTTCAGCAGAGAGAAGATTGTGACAAGGTATAAGCAGAGAAAGTAAGAAATAGCAAGGCAGTTTAACAGAGTGAGGGTCAGGGAAGATGAGAGGTTTAGTATGTTTTCTTCCTTTTTTGGATTTAAATGGATAAATAGGCTACTCTATTCTAAGTGAAGACAAACACTGAGTGTGCAGACTGACGGACTTAAGCATTCTTTCTTTTTGGATATCTTTGGATAAAAAAATCTCATAGGCACAAGACAAGATCTGCTATGTCAGGTTGTGGTGAAGCATTCTGTATATGTTAAAATTATTACAGAATCACAGAATTGCTGGAGTTGGAAGGGACCCCTAGAGATCATCTATTCCAACTGTCCCACTGATGTAAGATAACCTAGAGCACTTTACACAGGACTGCCTCCAGGTGGGTTTTGAATATCTCCAGAGACGGAGACTCCACAGCCTCCTAAGGCAGCCTGTTCTTTGATAATACTTAGGAACATGCTGGTATATTCTGAAATACACTAGCAGCAGAATGTGTCTTATTTGTAATGGAAACACAATTTTTGTCCTTGGAGGATAGTGGCTGCAGTTCTAAGGAGCTCTGGAGAACACTTGAACATCCATTCTCAGTTAAAGAGGGGGTCAGCAATTAGCAGCAGCTGTGACAGAAGCAGGCTTACATTGAAATGTAAAAAAATAGACACCTCTCATGAGAAGAATCTTGAACAAGTTGTCTCTGCTAGAGTAGGTAGTGTACAGCCACAGGGAAAAAGGTTTATAAATAAGAGTTATTTCTAAACAGTTGTTTCAAGGGAAAGGGAAAGGGAAAAGGAAAGGGAGAAGGGAGAAGAGAGGAGGGGAGGGTATACCAAAGGTATAATAACTCCCCCTACCCAATCTCAGAAAGATCTATTGCAAGAGCTGCATAAAGATGGACCTCTAAGATTGTGAGCTGAATTTCATGATAAATCTACTTATCTCTGTGCCATTAGTCACTGACTAAGTGTTTCTGGAAGGTGTTTACATCTCTGTGTGATTCTGAGCACAGTTCTCCTTCCCAAGCCTGCAAATTCTGTTATTCTAGGAAACCAAGCAAGGTCTGGGTCACTTATTTTAATTATCAATATAGAAAGACCCAGTAGTAGATGTCAAATATCTACTTCTGTAGCTCCCACGGTTAAAGCCATGTTGTGGACTTAGCGTTCCCCTGAAGCTGAAAAGCATCCTAACCATTAACTGTAGATTGAATGAAGATAAACTTCAGTGCTCTGTATTGTATTGTACCACTGCACAGAAATTGCCAGTGATTTAACACTCATGGTTTCTCCTTGATTTTTAACCTTGATATAAGGATATTTGGACAAGATTAAGAGTTTATTTGCTCTAATAACTGTTCTCAAGACTGTTTATGTCCTAATTTGAACTTTTATTATACTAATTACAGGAGTAAACAAGATTAGAAATAGTTTTGGAAGTAGATAATTCAGAATTCCCTTGCTAAGTCCCTGAAGTCATTAACAGCTTTTTCTTTATGTTCTTGTTATATCTCTCTCTGGTCCTAAGTAACTTGTGTAATTTATTGTATAATGGCTAGTTCTTTGGCTCCCATTCTGATGATGAAGGAATTAGATGGGGTTAATTATTTTTTTTTTTCTGACAGGTACAACTTTATTGTTTGTATTCATTTCTACCAACCACTTATTTCTGTGTATGATTTATGTTATACTGTCCAAAATACATTTGATGTCATTTAAAACAAGTGGTATTTTTGTATTGACAGAGACACACAATCCAATTTAAGTGATACATAAGAAATATAATAAACATGGCACAGATATAGATGAGATTGAAAAACAATGTATTTTCTATGCCGGAGCCCTTAAAATAATTTAAATGATACTTCACAAAATTAGTGACCCTGTATTATTATACTGTTGAGAGGGATTAATGGGGGAAAGGTAGAACAGATTCCAGAGGAGCATCAAAATCTGCATATAAAATAATTCCTGCCACTTGCTTTGTGCTGTGTTGATTTCAAATTTCATGGCAGAAGGCTGTGCTTGTCCTTCAGTCCTGTGTTTCTCTTGAGGGCTTTTTTCCCTCTTCTTCTATGCAATGTCAATCAGACAGGAAGAGTAGTATGTGTTCATATGCCAGTTCACATAAGAAACAAAATGCAAAATTAGCACTTCTGGGAGAAAGCTTCCCTTGACAGTCTGCTTTACCTCTCATCATTTCCATAGTACTGCCATTCACTATGATATTTGCTGACATTTTCATGATCAGCAGTGAGTTGAAACTGATGGGAGGCATAACTAGAAATGATGTGTATTTCTACTTTGCTTTTGTGTGCATACATCTGGGTTTTGTAATTTTTCTCCATTGACAGAATATTTTTCTGCAGAAAAAAGAGCTAAACATTACTTAGAACCTAATGAACCTTATTCAAGTTCATTCTGATATGAAGTCCTCAGTTAGGTAAAAATTGTAACAGATTATTTAAAACTTACTAGAATTTGTCAGATAAAGGTGTGTACGTACTTGTTGGCTGTTAATAGTAGAGAAATGAAAGAGTCTGACGAGCAATTCAAAGAGTTGTGGACAAATGGCTCATTGTTCAAATGGAGATCAATGATGAGTTGTGCTCCTGACCAGTAAGTACTGGAACTGGAGCTCTTTAAATTTTTTATTGGCAACATGGATGGTGGGATTGAGTGCACACTCAGCAAGACTGCCAATGACACTAAACAAATGAACAAAAAAAAAAATTATTTAACAAACAGGTGCAGACTGAGTCAAAAAAGTAACTGAGGACCTCAGCATTCTCCATGTCCCAGGTAACCAGGCCCCCTTCAGGTACTGGAAGGCTGCTATAAGGTCTACCAAAGCTTTGTCTTATCCTGGCTGAATAACCCCAGCACCCTCAGCCTGCCTTCACAGGAGAGGTACTCCAGCCCTTGGATCATCTAAGGTGGTCCTTCTCTGGACCCTCTCCAATACCTCCATGTCTTTCCTGTGAGGAGGGCTCCAGAACTGTACGCAGTACTCCAGGTGGGGCCTCACCAGAGAAAAGTAGAGGGGGAGAATCCCCTCCCTAGTCCTACTGACCACACTTCTTTTCATTGTTGCTGCAATCAAGGCTGCTCTTGAGTTTAACATCCCTCAGCAGCCTTTCTTCATTGATGAGAACAAGGTCCAGCATTGCACCTCTCTTGGTTTGTCAATTACTTGGGAAAGGAAGTTATCATTTTTTCAGTCTAGGAACCTCCTGAATTGTTTTTGTTTTGCAGAGTTGTTCTTGCAACAGATGTCAGGGTTGTCACTCATGAGTACCATGGCTTGTAAGTGTGAAGCAGCTCCTATCTGTCTGCAGAGTCCCTTGTTTATATCATCCTCCTGGTCAGGCAACCTGTAGCAGAACCCCTCTGTAATGTCACCTTTGCTGGCCTTCCCTTTAATCTTAATCTATAAACTCTCAGGTGGCTCCTCATCTGCCCCCAGGGAGAGCTTCAAGCACTCCAGTTAGTCTTTGACATAGAGGGCAACACCCCCACCATATCTTCCCTGCCTGTTCTTCCTAAAGAGTTTATAACCCTCCATTCTGACACTCTGATCATAGGACCCATCCCGCCAGGTCTCTGTGATGCCAATAAGATCATAGACCTGCAGGCATGTCTAACTCCTCCTGTCTATTCCCCATGCTGAGTGCATTTGCATAGAGGCATTTAAGCTGGGCCTCCAGTGAATATAACTGTCTAGCTGAAGGGGCTGAGATTTCGTTATGCCACACTTCAGGTACTCCCCTGCTGACCTGCACCCCTTCTATACACTCTGGGCATCTATTACTGGTGCCGGCATCACATTGAACTTTATCAGGCCTTTAGCTCTCCTAACCTGACCTGTGCCTGTTTGGGCAATCTCTTTCTATTCCTCCCAGGCTATTTGTCCTTATTTCCACCCTCTGCAGGCTTCCCTTTTGTGTCTCAGTTTGTATGGAGCTCTTTGTTCATCCATGAAGGCCTCCTGGTGTTTTTGCCCAACTTCCTTGTTGTTGGGATATATTGCTCCTGAGCTAGGACGAGCTGATCCTTGAATATTTATCTGTTTTCTTGGACTCATCCTCCCTCCATTGCTTTATTCCACGGTACTGTATGAAGCAGGTCCCTGAAGATGTCAAAGTCTGGTCTGCTGAAGTCCATGGTAGTGAGCTGGCTGTTCTTCTCCTTGTTTTCCTAGGGATCTTGAACTCCACCATTCCATGGTCACTGCAGCCAAGGCTGCCCTTGAGCTTCACATTCCCCACCAGCCCCTCTTTGTTGGTGACAAGGTCCAGCACTGAACTTCTCCTCATTGATTCCTATTTCACTTGGAGAAGAAGGTTATCAACATATTCCAGGAATCTCCTGGATTGCTTATGCCTTCCCTCCAACCTATACTGGGGTGACTGAAGTCCTCTAGGAGAAGCAGGGCTTATGAACACGAGGCAACTCCTATCTGTCTATAAAAGGCTTCATCCACTCAGTCTTCCTGGTTGAGTGGCCAGACTGCCATTGTAATGTCCCATGTCCCTGCCCTTCCTTTTACCCTGACCCATAAACTCTCAGTCAGCTTCATGCACTCCATCTGATCATTGTGGTAGAGGAAGACACCCTTTCCTCATCTCCTCTTCCTGTCCTTCCTAAAGAGCCTGTATCCTACCATTCTAACATTCCAGTCATGGGACTCATCCCGCCATGACTCTGTGATGCCAGTATGATCATAGCCTTGTGGGCACACACAAGTCTCTAACTCTTCTTGTTTACTCCCCATGCTGCATGCATTTGCATAGAGTCATTTAAGTTGGACCTCTGATAAAGCTGAATTACTAGCTGGAGTGGCTGAAATTTCTTACGGGTATTTCACTGTTATTTCCCTATCAGTTTCACTTACTTCAGGAGCTCCTGGCTTGTCTAAGACTCTGAGCATGCTGCAGTGCCTAGTGTCTACGAGCACTAGGCTGAGCTGTGCTAGCACCCTGTCCTAACCTTGGTGTTTCATCCCACAGGTTGTTACGGTCAAGCCTCATATTATCCCACTCACTCTTCAAGTCCAGTTTAAAGCTCCATCAATGAACCTCACAAGCCCATAAGTAAAGATCTTCCCGCTTTGAGACAGTTAAATCCCATTTGAAGTTAGCAAGCCTAGTGCCATGTAGGCCATCCCATTATAAAAAAAAAAACAACAACAAACAAAACCCAGAACTGTGGTGGTTACAGCAGTTGTAGAGCCATATGTTAATCGAGTGGATCCACCTGTTTCTTCCAATGTCACTGCCTGCAAGTGGAAGGAGAGATAAATAATCTGTGGTCCAGGTTCCTTTACCAACTGCCCCAAGGCCTTTAGTCTATTTTGATCACTCTTGAACTAGATGTTGTAGCTTCATTGCCACCCAAATGAAAGAGCAGTAATGGGTAACAGTCTAATTGCCGCACCAGGCTAGGAAGCTTCTTAGTGATGTCCTTAACCTGGATCCCAGGATTAAATTTTACTTTGTTCCTTACAACCAAGAGAAAGTACTATCAGAGTTGCAAAGATGCATTGCTACATATTTATCAATTTCGGCTTCTGTTTTCTGTTCTAGTCTTCAACCTTAAACAAATAAAGCTAAATGGTTCATGCCTAAGGGACATGCTTTTTCTTGCCTCAAGAATTTTGACACTTTAACATGAATAAAATTAATTTCAGTATTTAACAATAATTTTAAAATAAAGTGCCAACTGATTAAGTTAGTCTCTAAAATCAGGCTATAGGTTAACAGCAGTTTTATCCTAGTGATAATGCTGCTGTGAGTAAAATATCCTTTTTGCATATCTAACTATTTCTTATTCCTCTGTTCAGAAGTTTTCCATGTCACACTGAAATGGTTTGTTTTCTGTGTATAAGTTTGCATATTACTCAGACCTGTTTCCCCAATTATTCTAGGGTAGAAGAAAAGATCTAGCTAGTAGAGAACAGCTAACCTAGATCAAAGTACTCCTATGATAGGAATTCATAAGGTCTGAAGAAGAAAAGTAACACTACAAAGTCAGCTAACACCCTTCCTTGATTGTGTGGAAAATGACACGGATAGCAATGTGAGAACTAGCTAGCTGTTATGACACAGGTGCCCTTGACTGGAAGCTGTTGCAATCTGTCTCCTGTGTCTTAAATACTTCTCCTGTGCATGAGGACAACATCTGAAAAATATAATTAATTGAGCCTAACTTCTATTAACTATCAAAGAGCAGAATAAATGTCATGGAGATGAGTGATCTGGGAGCTAGGAGTATATACAAGGCAGTCATCTACAATCTGGGTATAAGATACAACTAAACCTTTCAAGCACTGAAGGTGCATTTTGATCTTCAGAAGGTGACAAGTGTAAGCAAAAGATGTCTGGGAACAGGATTCTTCAGTTACAATTGAGCTACAATATAAAATTACTTCTTTAAAATAAAAATTTCTATTTTGAATTGTCCCATAAATGATTAAAAAATTTAATTGTAAAGGATGTTATGGTACTTTCCTATTTTTTGCAAGTCAGAGTAATGCCAAACCACTTCTTACATGTGAGAAGTTTAGCACACAGTTAAAAGACTGAAAAAATTAAAAGAGTACCAGACTATCCTCTACAGTGAATTGATTCTAGAAGACCAAATATTAAAAAAAATTTGCAAGGCTGTTAGCCAAAATATAAAGGAAAGGAGAAATATTAATAGAATTATTTTTTCATGTAAAGAAAGACTAATAAAATAATCTGAAAATTATTTGAAACTGCACAACAAATGGTTATATGTTTTGCCAGAGGAGACAAAAATTGTTAAATTAGATTAATGTAATCTTCTACAGAAAAGACAATATGGGAAAATCACTGTCAGCTTTTTTTGATGAAACTGGTGAGTAGGGGAGAAGAAACAAGACTTTTTAAAAAGCATCCTTATACCACAATTACAATTTTGTTGTTGAACAAAAAATTTTAATCGATCTCATTTTTTATGGGGTAATGAACTCCTCAAAACTTGGTACTCATGTTGATTCATTCTTATAATGCAAAAATAAGGTCCTAGATGGACAGACAGGAAGGAATTTTTCTCTTTAATAAGTGGAAATGCTCTTTTAAATTAAAGTGTTGTGGCATTGCTTACCTTTTTCACAGACAAGCACTTAGAGTCCAAAAAAAGAGAGGGAAGAGATGTTTATTTGACTGTGAGACTTACTAATGTAGTCTTTGATAGAGCACCCATTTTAGGAGCCTAGGCTATATTTTTTATATTGGAGTCAATATAGAGAGGTCAGCTCTTAACTGGTGTTTATTTTCTTCTATTATAAAGAGGACTTAGACCTTGCTTTAAATTGACATAATTGTATTACTGAAGAAAGAAGCTCATAGCTGCTGGGTGAGCTTGATAAGTAATGGATTTGGTCACAAACCAAGATGATAAAAGGAAAAAGAAACCTTTTAGCCAGATTGGACCTCAAATCTATCTCATTGTTTGGGTTCATGAATGCTGTTGCTGACAAAAACAACAATGTGGTAATGCATAGGGAGAGTTCAAGGAAAATGATCTTCCATTTGCACGTGTTGACTGAAGTAAGCCAAGCGTTCCACAGGCAATGTGAGCATTCTGCTGTGGAATACAAATTCTGAATTACATACAAAATTGCCTACTTTTCTGCCTTATCTTTTTGCATATGCTGTGTGTCTGGGAATAAAGCCACCTTTCACTGGCAATGTAGATAAATTAACTTTCTCTGTGGGCTGGTTATTTCTAATTGCACTCAGTAAGCTTAAGCTCAAGTTCTTATGAAACATCTGACGTAGGTCATTGTTGCGGTGTGGAAATTGTGTTAGAAAGAGCAGCAATCAAATTTAACTTGGGAATTTTAATTATAATAGAAAACCAGTGTAAAACTGCTGCAAGGAATACATAGAACTATATCTCTTGGAGAACTAAATAGCCTAGTTTAGTTATGTCTGAGTTATACTCATGCAGTGGTGTGCTCTTCAAATTGTCTGAGAAATGTTTTTTCTCCTTGCAATCACATTACAGGTGACTTTCCTAGTTCAAATACTGAAATCCTCTTACTGTCTAACACTTCTCATACTAGAAATTTGTTGAAAACTAGCTTTCAGAGTGATGTATTGAATAGTACTCAGTACGTTCTTCAGAATGTCTCACCTGATTACAATCTTGTCCTTCACAAGGATGTCATGTTAGCACTCCTTCTGGGGTACCTTAATTTTCTTAAACACTTACTTAAACAACTAGACCAGAAGAGTAGAGAGCAGAGTTAAGTTACTGACTTCATAAATATTATCTTCTCTGGTAACGGAAGTATGTTCCTGTCACAGTTTAGCTTAGGATTGGCAATTAAACAAGTGACAATAATGCTCTATTCCCTCCATCTCCCATCCAGGTAGTGAAAGGAGAGAGAAAATAAGGCGAGAGGCTTCCAGATTGAAAACTAAATTAGACATTTTCAATGAAATACTAATGTCAAACCAAAACATATACAAACATATACAGTTATGTACAGGAATGTATATTCAAAACCCCTATGGCCTCCCCCCGCCCCCAGCAACTCCCACAGCGCTCTCCTGAGCTGTGAGCAGTTCCAAAAAGTCCCGGACTTCTTCTGGAGATAGAGCCAGAGCAGACAGGAGCTGAGGGTAGAGATACGAGGACCAGGAGCACATGGGCCTAGACATCAGTTATGATGGATAGATGGATTTCTTCCTGAACACCAGGCATGGAAAGATGAGAAGGAAGAAGGGCTTGGCTTCCATGATCCCTGAATTTACACAAAGTTACATATAGAATAATCTGTAGAATAATCTGTCTGGCTAACTTTGCCATCTGTCTAGTCTACTCCTCCCTACAAGAGGGCTGTAAATACAGCTTTTCCACTCCTTCAGTGTCTGAAGCAGCATATTCAACAAGTGGAGCAACAAAATGTCCTTGGTCTCTTTGTAATAACTATAAACATTACAACTATAAACATTATAATTCCACTAGCTGGTAAACTTGCTGTTAATTTCAGCATGTGTGTTCTTTGAATCAGAGTTCGTGAAACAAACAAACAAAAATCAGTAAAAAGAAAATTGGCTTCATCCTGGCTCAAACCAAGACAGTTATCATTCTCTCATAGTACAGAATCATATTCATATTTAAAAAAAACCCACAAAAACCCACAAAAAACCAAATAAACAAATACATTAAATTTAAAATAGTTATTGAATACTCTGACATGTTTAAAGAACTACTGTGGTTTTTTTTCTTGTACCTGGCTCTTTACAATTTTAAATAACAATAATCCTCCTTTTTGGCTCTAGTAAAACTGAGTTGCATATTTTTATATATTTTTTCTGAGTTCTTTTAATTGTCCTACTTATTCTTGAATTTTGTGTATTTCAAAATTCTACTTAATTATTGCCTTCAGCACATGTTATAAAAAATGAACAATGCAACTCCAGATCATAATGAGAGACTTGTCTGTTTGAATGCCTTGGAGTCTTTTCTTGTAAACTGAAATAACAAATTTATTAAAAAATAAAGAAAACAAAAAGGAAATAAATGTGGCTAAGTTTGAGACAGGCAATGTAATATGTTTGTTCTCTAAGAAAACAAAACAGAACAAACCAAAACAAAACACAATTTAAAGAAAATTAAGCCTCAAAAGCGGTCCTGGACAGAATTTTTTTTCTATAACTCTTTTTATGTTTATGGCCAAGCAGCTTTGCATTGCTTGTTTCTCATTGTTGTTACGTCCCTTTGTGGTTTCCTCCTGCACAATCTCTTGCTCAGCATAGTAAAATGAAAGGAAGATTTGACTTCCATTTTGAGCTTGCTACAAAACCTTTCCTTCTGTACGCCATGACTGAGTAAAATTTTTAGTTAAAAGGTGGTAATAGTTTTATCTCACATAACCTGCCACTATATTGTCAAACAGTTTTCTAATTTTATTTTATTTTGTGCAATACTACAGATTTATAACTGCAGCTCACTCTTGCAAAGTAAAGTTAGCCTTGATAATGGAAAACATGGCATTTCTTGATCCTGTTATAGATGTGTTTCATTTTTTTAAGTCACCATTAATTCTTCTTATTGTCATAGATACATGACAGCTGGAATTAACTAGCATATTTTGATGCCATGAGCTTTTACTAGTTAATATAAGACTGACCTAAGCCTCTGAGCATAGTATTGTGCATATATGTGTGTGCATACGTATACATCTGCAAATTAGAGACAGCTGGTAATCTGTTGCTCCCTTTACTTTTTGCATTGTCAGGCTTTGTGACACTGAATGTTTCAAAATAGCATCACTAAAATGCTAATTCAGCTCTTTTTCTGCATACATTTTCTGTGAATGCACTATGGCATTTTTGTTCATACCTACAGAGTAGAATTATTTTTTTTCCTCAATACATTCTCAATAATTTTATTTTTTATACAATGAACTAATGACTTGTTATTATATAAGGGCAGAAATTAACTGGTGTGGATTATTTTTCATGTATCTTTGTCTTGCTTGTATAAAATATGAAGAATGATGTGGAAGATATATAAGAATTATGTGAATAGCTTCACTTTAAGAATTATTTAGATAATTAAAAAAAAATAGTTAAGAATTACAGCCCTATTCATCTTCCATTAATGGAGCAAAGACCATCACAAGACATTAATCTGTCCATTGTCTAATTTTGATTGAATGTATTGCATCCTAACATCTGCTGAATTCTTCACTGGTTTATAGAAAAGAGAAAACTCACTCTAGAGTTCTTTCCAGAATTAATGGATATCAGCACAACCTTTTCAGTCACCCTTGTTAACAGTTTTGGAAAGCCATAGACTAAATGGACAAGAAAATTGTTTTTTCCAGAACAAGTCTAATGAACGCTGTTAGATAAAAGAGAGGAATATTTTCCTTTTAGCCTGTATATTGTTTTTTTGACTGTTCATCATATGTTATCTAAGGCTGTCAATGTGCTCAAAACCATTAAAAACACATTTCACATCCATGAAAAATTCAGTTGTCATTATATCATTGCCAGCTATATCAATTCCTACCTAATTAATTTGGATCTCTGTAAATGCTGCAAATCAACACAGCTTTCAAATTAAAATATGTATAGAAAAAAATTGTTAAAATTCTTGTAAATCCATTGGGTTATGTTTAATACAACAATCCTGAAGCTGCATCTGGCTGAAAAGATAAAGATTTTATTTCTTTATTTTTTTTGCCTTTTTTTTAGCTCCTTCACCCTTCAAATGGTTTCAACGGTGCTTACACTTCAGGCCCAGAGGAGTGTCCTTGGATTGGCAATATAAATCTATTCCTGTTTTCAGTGACAATTCACAGAAAAAGCAGGGAATAGGAATGGAAAGAGAGGTGGGGAAGAAGAAGGAGCAAAGAGGTAGAATAAAAATAACAGAAGTGGAGAAAACAGGAGTCAGACTTCAGGAAACAATAATGTATTCAATGTTCTATTACTGTAATATGCTGACTCTTTGTTCATGCTTAAAACTACTTTCAATTCTTATTTTAAAACTCATCATTAAGTACTTTGTATGTCAAGACATTTATCTGAAGTGTATTTTCTCATAAATAATTGTCAAATTAAATTAAAGAGAATTTCCATGAGTTAATTATCTTATTAAATAAGTTTATTTTTAATCTGTAGCAAAACAATGCTATAGATTGATAGAAAAATATGTAAATATGCAGAAAATAATGCAAAGAAAGATATACTGATACTGAATCTTAGTTCTGTCAAACAATATTTAGGTAAATCATACAATTCTGAGAAATACTGTTGGCACACTTCTGTATTTGGCAAGCATCACCAAAAGCCATAATCTGTTTTTCTTCCACAGACAGAATTTTATTTTCATGTTACTTGCTACTTGCAATCTGGCAATGAGTAGTTGAGGTGCACTTAAGCTTGATTTCATACTTTATTTGTAACAAATCAAATAGGGGAGAAACCAGTGCTGATTGATTAAGAAGTGATACTGAAGACAAAATGCTTCAGGAGAATAGATTTATAATGTCAAGTCAGTAGTTCAGTGTGTGCTCGTTGGATTCAACAATACTACGTTAACACATTAAGAATACAGAAAATGGAAATGAGTTTAGGTGCACAGTATGGTGAGGCTTCTCTCACTATTTGCATTTCTACAGAGACATCCTACAGAAAAAACATTTCCTATAGGAAACATTAAATATATAATATAATTTTTAAAAAATATTAGTAAAATAAAATTTGAACCCAGTATCCTGGGTTATATGAAAATTCTGCTGTCTTTATGAACTTAGCTGCATGGCATATAGGCTTTGCCTAAGAGAGTAATGAATTTTAATCATAGCATCTTCCATTTTGTGGTTCAGGAATGTCAGCTTTTAATACATGGCAAATAAAACAGTGGTTCCTCTGCTATTTTTGACACCCTTAGTAAGGATCTTCATCCATAAAATAGTATACTTTTACAAGGCAGTGTTCCAAGGCTGTAATTTGGAGAGGAAGATGAGGAGGGGAAATAATCTTTCTCCTCTTGTGCTAGACTCCAACCACGTGAGTAATCTTTATTTGGCTGAAAATGTTTTGCTTTCTCATTCATTAAACTACTGGCAGCATTAATGTATGGAGTTGCAGACCTGCATGTCACTGCATAGAAATTTAACCTAGAAAATAACAACTGAAGTCACACACAGAATTAAAATACTTGAGGTCTGACTTTGGTCTTTTTTAGTGGACCTCATCAGTAAGAAGAAGAACCCTTTCACATGTAACTTAATTCCTTTGCTGTGTAACTTAATTTTTCCCTAATTACAGAAATAACCATACAAATTGTAGGTTTCATCATACAAACATTTTACTTGAACCCACTTTAAAAAACATAAATTCTTACAGTATGACTGTTACTCTATGTTCTCCACAACATCTGAGGAATTTTCTTGTGGACATTCTTCAAAATCAGAATTAAAGCAACTCTTGCCAATAGTACACATCTGTAAACAAGTTATTGCTGTAATATCATAATAACAGACACCACAGATTCTTGCTTGTTGTTCGGAATTTTAATAGAATTTCAAGCACTGTCTATCAGCTGAGCTAGATTTTTAATTACAATTTTTTAGGTATATGTTTAGTTCATGATAATAGCTAACCACCCCTACACATCTCTCTGTATTTACTATTACTATTTATATTTGATTTTACCTTTCTTTGGATATATATACCTTATTTGCAAGGAGAGATTATTTACTTCAGAGAGACTCACCTCTTCCTGAATGGGTTTTTTAACCTCCAAACAGAAGGCAAGAGATAGCTGATGAGTGACAATACTTTTAAGATGCAGATTCTTTCCTGTCACCTTGCTTCATATTTTAAAATTAGAGTACATTGGCAGGGCTTGATAGAGTGGCAGTATTTAAATTCCTATGAGGGACATTTTTAGATAGATTAATTTAATTTCAATACTTGTATTGTATATTGGAACAAGAAAAAATTGTTTTAGGGGGATTTTAATATTTTTAAGGGGCATTGATTCTATTTCACGCAAAAGAACCTTAATTTCTTAATTGAGGCGCACCAATGAACTTCTTAAATATGATAGATAATTAAAATCAAAACATAGAGTAAAACTGACTACATGGTTATAAGAGCAGTAGTAAGGCCTAAATCTTTTCCAAGATTCAATGCACAATTATTTGAGCATATGTTCCATTGGTCCTTTGGGCATTCAGTACAGTGACTAATGGAAAGTGTGATCATCTTAATCTAACATACAGTTAAGTTGGTATCCATGTGAAAAACATTAGATTAAAAAAAAAGAAAAAAAAATATTATTTCTAATGCAGAAGCCTTTGCAGAAATACTTTTTTTTTTTTTTTAATATGGTACCTTAATTTCATTCTCAAAAGGTAAATTCCATTGCAATTGATTATTGTTTTGTGGACTAATTTTGTGCCTTTAGATACTTCATGTTAAAATACACTGCATTAGTGAAAGACATGTCCAACTGCTTACAGTTAATCTACCTCCTGCTGGATACAAATTTATGATACTGAACTACAGAAATTGCTTAACTTTTGTTGTATGTACTAGACATGCTTAAAGAGTTATCATTTAGAGGAAAAAAACTGCCTTCTTAAATTTTACACTCTCTCAGGTGGGATTGGAAAGGATTACCAAACAGGACGGAGAGTTTTGTGGAATGGAGCAAAAGTAAGAGGGAATTTGAAATCTGAGATGGGAGGAAGATGAAAGATTAATTTACTATATCCATTCCTAGCATAAATACTGCAATTTCTCTTTTTAATTATTACTGCCGATGCATTCTGCTTATGCCAGCTGGATTATCCACACGGAAACAGCAAAAAGCAGGAGACTGATTACTAAGGGACAGTCACAAAATATTTGAGTAATTAGGTTACAGAGCCTATAACAACTGCAATATATAATTCAAACAAAGCACATAAATTTTATTACTGTATTTCTTAGCCATTTTCATAAATATTTATGTGCTGTTATTATTCAATGGTTAAACAATATGAAAAGCGTAAGAATACAGATGTACATATCCGACATGAAATCACAAGAAGCACGATTAGTCTGTAGTGTCTATACTTCCTTTTCTGTAACAAATATTTTATTCAATACAATGGAGTAGACTATTAGATTGGTCATGTAGTTGTCATTAAAAACACCCAGCAATACTTGCATAAAGTGCCAAAGCCTGGTCACCAGCCAATTTCCTTTTTAGCCATTTTGTGGGTGGGTTTTCTTATTTAGATGTTTCTACTCATTGTTGACTAAAAACATCAACAATACGATGCCTTAACTGTTCTAACAATGCTTACCTTGATTTAAAAGTGCTCTTTATTGCACATGCATTTTTAATGTTTCTTCAACTGTGAAATGAACTCTTGACATTGACACTTCATTACAGCTTTACCAAAGAGGATTTAAAGATTTCACAGCTACTCAAGAATGGAAAGCCATCTATGTTTTCTGGTAATCAAAGGGTGACTTGGCAATGTTAAAGGAGAAAGAATTACACTTTTTGCTGAACCTGGCTTCTCTACAACAGTCACATTTCCCATCTTGTCTTCAGCTGAATAATTGCCAGCATACTTAGTAATAAGAAAACTATATTACATAGTTATTTTTGCTGGTATGATCTGTAAGATTATGTTGAAAGTTATCTCCAGGTTTCAGTGCTTGTATCTCTTCTAGTGTTTTCTCATGTTTTGTGTATATAAAACACTATATCTTTTGAAGGCAAGAGCTACAGAATGACACAATCCATCAAACTTCGTAAATCCATTATTCAATTTATTCCTCAGATTAGCATTCATTTTTTTTTTGCATGTTTTATATGTATAGTATTTTAATTTATGTGATAATGCTTGGAGTCCCAGCCATAGTTGTGACTTCTCTACTGAACAACGTACTAACAAAGTTGCACTTACTACTACAGTTTATGTTTCTGCAATCTAACACTGTGAAACTTGAGGTGTTAAGAGGTCAGAAACAGGCCTGAATACATTCCTGTAAGACAGGGTTTCAAATTGTTCACCACATGGCAAATGACCCTAGTGAATTGAGTGAAACCATATCTGACTATGTAAAATGGCAGTGATATCATTGTTACTCGCACCACTTTACCAGGTGAGATTGGGCAAATACCAAATGAGAGTTCAGGAATTATGAGAGTACCAAAATTTATTAGGCATTGTAACAATCCCTACAAAAGCAGTTTACCAGTCTACATACCTACAGAAGCATACCCCTTCCTCTTCAGTATTTTCTAGCCTGAGATTTGGCATCTTCATGGCTTTTTTGTGGATTTTGAGGGGTTTTCATTTCTTTTGTCTTTGTTGTTTTTTTGTTTTGGGTCATTTTTGTGTTTGTTTTTATTATTATTATTTATTTGTTGGTTTCAGTTTTTTTCCCACTAAAATTCTAAACATTAACATGTTACTTTGCTTTTTCTCTAACTTAGTGTATCCACTGCATTTTCTTTTTCTAGAGTAATTATTCTGGCACAAAGCTAACTATGGTTAAGCTATCTTACATAGCTATCTAGAAACTTCTCAAATTGTGTACTACACTGTAAATAATAATAATAATAATAATAATAATAATAATAATAATAATAATAATAATAAAAGAATCTAGTTCTATCATTGAAGCTATGAGTAATTGAAACTGATCTAAAAATGTTTCAGAGGAACACCTACCCTTGCCAACATCTCTTTTGTGATGACATTGGCAAAAGGTATAGAATCATAGCTTAGAAAATAGTTCATGTAACACTCCACATATGTGAAAGCTTGCACAGAAAAATTAGATGTGATGGAAATCAAGCCAAAATTACCTTAGGCAAAAAAAGATGATGATTCATTTGACTAACATCCACCATCCACACCAGCAAAAAATGAGTATGCAAAAGAAATATCCAGTTGTTTTTTATACAACCTTTACCAAGTAAATCTCACAAGTGGAAGTAACTCACAGACTTCTGGAGGTCTGCAGACACCAGATTGCAGATTATTATTATATTTATAAACAGCCTAAGACAATTATTTGGGAAAGACAGCTGCTAAAAGACAAAAACGTGTAACAATACTTCCCTCCACTGAAATGCTGGTATTGGTAATTTGAAGTTAAGGTTGAAACCACTCTTTTTAAAATGATATATATTTCTTGCTTTTATGTTAAAGAAGTATATGCTTATATCACTTGAACAAACCAGCATCCACCATTCCTGTTCATACAATCCAGTATATTTTTGTCTTATTACCTTTTGTAGGATGAGACCAGAAGTTACTCCCTTCTTCTGTCCTGTCTTCCTGACATAAATTTCTGTCATGAAGACTGTGTATCTTTTATATCACTCAACCTTCCACACGAATTAATAGTAATCTTCTTCACTTTCTATAGTTGCCTAATGCCTGTCAAGTGTTTTTGCCCCACCTAAACCCCTAATGATCTAAACTGAGATATGTAAAACAAGCTTTCCCTATTTAGCTCATTTGTCCCTGTAGACACAGTTACCCACATTTTTCTGGGGAAATATAGCCGTTTGAAAAAAAAAAAAACCAAACAAACCTAAAAAACAAAATTTGTTGAGATCTTATTCAGTGTGGTAACTTTCCTAAGGAGAATAAAATTTGTCAGACAGGGTGGTCAGTAATTTCCTCGGTGGTGACAATAGCATCTATTGTGCAGGTATTTGCAACTTTGGCTTCCAACAGATTGGATGAGAGCCTGCATCTGCTTCTGCTTTCTGTACAAATAAAGATCTCTAGCTGTGTGTCCCATATCCATCAAATGTTTGCACCGAGTCATGAGAAAACTTTAGCCCATTTCAAGCTATTCTTTTCCCATAACATTACTTGACTTTGCTGAAAAACCCTTAAATACATGTTTTTCTGCCTCTGTCTGTGTATGGGGTGCTGTCTAAAGTGATGTTTCCAGAAAAAAAACCAAACCTATGAGGCATCTGTTTCTGTTTGTACTTGTGTCAGGTGACCACTAGAAGTTCTGTAATATCTTTGATTTTTTTCCTCTCCAGACCTTTTCTAAAATGTACAGTTTTGATTGTACTGTTACTGGGTGTCTAATATCAATAATGTTTATTCATAATCCCTTAATTCTGCTATGTTTTATCTACTAAGACTACTGGATAACCTGAAAATGTATATAAACCCCATATTTTGTTCAAATGTGAATGTTTGCCTTGTTTATCCTGCTCATAACAGTTTTCATTTATTTGGTGTTACTCTTCCAGACCAATTTTTAGATAGTTATCAATTTTCTAAAGTTCTATCATTTATAAGCCTTTTCTGGCTCTGCCTGCCATGACTTCATTTAGTGCCATGCTAACTGTTTCTCTCTCCCTTTTCTGCTGCTTCTTATTTTTCCTTGTTTAAAGTCTTTCCTTTATCAAATTAATCTACATTGTTTTTCCTATCCTCCTGGTATCTCATTTTTACCAAATGCTTGGTATTGTTGTTTAATGAAAAAAAAATCTGTAGTGCCTATTTAGTAATCTTAAGAGTTTGTTATTGTTGTTTTCAAATACATTTTAAAATGGTCTTGGTTTTATATTTGCAATGACCTCATCATGCTGAATTGCATGTTTTTCTTCAAAAAACAGAAAGTACTAGGCTTTGTGCCTAGCAAAACATCACCCATGGAAATAAACCATATGGTCTGGAAAAGACTGACAATGCCATCTGAATGTAATGAACAAAAACACCCAAATCAAAACCGGTCAGTCTCAAGAGAACTCATACAGTACTTGTGATGAAAAGTGAGTACTGAAACTCTATGGGTTTCTAAGTCAATGTTGTATATCTTCAAATGACGTTTTAACAACAGTTATACTGCATTCACTGATTTAATTTCTAAAACTCAGAGAAAAAATGCTGCCTGATTTTTGTACTTTTTTGTTTACTTCAGTTAAGGGTTCATGGGCTTATTTCAGCAATAAATTAAATAATTTAAAATATCTTTTCAGTGCTTATGGATACAAAACCCTAAAAACTAGAGGTCATATTTATCCTTTAGCTACTCCATGTCCATTCTGGTAGAGCAACACAGCAGATCTGCATATTTTAGGTCTTTATATTATCATATGAATCCTTAAGAGGATTGCTGTTGCTGCTTGCTGTGCTGTTCAAAGATTTGCAGTGCACTGGTGAAAGGGATAGCAGTTAACAAAGAGGAAAAGGCATCCACTGACAACTACAGATCTGTTACACAAAAGAACAAGAACATCTGTCTTACTTGTGACGCTCATCAGTTCATGAAGCCATTTTAGGAGTTTTCATACAATTATAGAGCAGCAAAGTTTGCAAGAGACCTCAGAACTTCTGGGACAATATTTCATAGAAAAGGAAGCCTACCACCCTGTCTAATTACATCTTCAAAGTCTCCAGCAAAGGGGAGTTCCCTTGGTCCCTGGTAAGGTTGTCCCAGTGAATAATTGTGCTCACTGTAAAAAAATTCTTCCTTCTGTCAAGATAAAGTCTCTCCCACTGCAACTTGTACTTGTTTTCCCTTGTCCTTTCCAAGTTCTGCTTGCAATGAGAGAGCCTACATGCTATTTGTATCTGCCTTTTAAGGACTGGACTGATGATGTCCTCAGGGGCTGTTTCTCCTCCAAGGACGAGATGTTACTGCTTCAGTCTTTACTCATAGGCCAGGTTCTCTGGCCCTTTGGTCATCTTTGTGGCTCTCCTCTGGAATGCCTCACGTCTGCCCACATCCTTTTTCAAGTACCTGGACCAGAACTGGGCACAGGGTTCTACATGCAGTCTAGCAAGTGCTGAGTAGAATGGGATAATCATGTCTCTCTCTCTCTGCTAGTGACATTCCTGAGGATGCAGCCCAGTATCAAATTTGCCTTTGATGCTGCAGCAGCGCATAGTTGACTCATACTCTCCTTCATGTACACCAGGATCCCTAGGTGTCTTTCAGCAGGCTGCTTCCCAGGTGCAGAGATTCTAGTCTGTCCTGGACTCTTTAGTTATATCATCCCAGGTGCAGTGAGGAAATGGAAGAGATTGAGGTCAGTATGTAGTGGCCTCCTGCCACTCCTTGCTACTTGCTCCTGTCTCCCATCGCTCCATGCTTCTCATTCTTTTCTGTTCCACCCTGAGTGTGACATGTGTTGGTGTCCTTGCTCCAGCCTAGAGTCCATTCCTGGGAGTATCCCTGCCCAGGGCTTGTTCTCCCATAAGCTTCAGCTCTTCAGAAGGTAATTTTCCCCTCCCATTTGGCGCCTCTTCTTCCTAGACTGTCTCCAGCCCTGGCCTCAATAATGTTCCTACTCCACAGACCCCCTCCTGTGTCTCCTGCTCAGGTTTGTCAGGTTCAAGAAAAGCTGAGTATTGCTGTTGGTAGAAAAGTGAAAATTGGGAATAAGAAATCTGATTGACTCCATCTATTTCATTTTAGGCATAAGAACTATATTCTTCCAGTCATCTAATGCCAAAATTACCACTAAATACTTTGCAAAAGACATTAAATGTAACTCTTTATCAGCTGTCTTTTTTTGTTTGTTTGTTGGTTGATTGGTTGGCTGGGTTTCTTTGCTATTATACTTAGACTAATAAAAAAGAGAGAATGAAGACCAAAAGTCCTGATTTTTGCTTATGGAAATTTTTCTTCCTCACTTGTTCCTTCATTCTAACATACAATTATTGCAGTACATTAAAATTATTTTGACAGCAGAATGATTAAAGGTGTAATTATCTGGATGGGCCAAGGGAGTTTTTACTGTATTTGGAAGCACTGTTAATGTGGGTAAACAGAACTGTAAATCTAAAATCTGGAACAGATGATGATGCACTGATCTATAAATTGCTGACTCCCAAAGTTAGTGTAAAAAACTACTTTAAAAATATTCAGAAATATTGAACATATACATCCTGCTTGTTTAGTGCTGACAGAGAAACTATTTCAAAAGGGAAACTGAAATAATTTCCAAGTAATTTTTTTTTTTTTTAATAATAAAATTTTTAATGCAGTATTTTGCAAAGTTAATAACTTAATGTAATGTAAAGATTGTATGTCACAGAATAAAGGATCTATTTCAGTACCTTAGATTTTGAGTTGGGACAAGTTGCATTTGACAAGTTTTGATATTATAACCATATTTTTATCCCTTTTTTTTGAATATGGAGGTTTCTGATTTCACAGAAAGGCATATCATTTTAGTGAAGCTTTACAAAATCTGTCATTTTCAACTAGAATGTGAATGATACTTGGCTTTTATGGCATCAGTACTTATTCTATAATTATACTTATAGCTAGTGAAAAATTCTGTAAACATTTTCATTTGGGGTTTACTAATTGAGGAGTAAAGATTTAAAATACATTAACATTTGTTTGTCATGCACATCTAAAGCTGTTTGAAATTAAAACATACCACAATCAGGAAAAAATAGTCTCTTCCTGAGTTGTCATGTATTTACCTGGTAAAAATTGAAGTAAAAGGTGTTGGAAAACATGTGATTATTAATAAGCATAGTCTAAAGTAGACTTTCAGGATTCAGAAAATAATAGACAATATTTGTAGTATTGAAGAATGCATTTTTAAACACTCGATTGTTGTTGCTCCACATTTTTTATGGCTGGAAACATCATTTTAATATAAGTTTTAAATTTCAAATAAGCAAATTTTTAAAATGAAAAGCCCATATGTACTTACTAAATCAGGTGGCCCACAACGAAAGCTACACTAACTTGTGAAAGCTCTTATGTACCATCATATTGCATTTGTAACTTTACTAAATGTCTGTGTGTTTTCATGATTACTTTAGTTTTAATATGTATACTGATAGTTTTTTAGTAGTCATGTAGATTACATATAGGTTTTATATTGAAGGATATAATTTTGACCAATTATTTGCTTCTTTACTTTTACTGAGTCTAAGGAGAGAGATAAAGGAATTACACATTCAAAAGGTATCTCGCATTGTGTCAAGTCAAATCACATCACTGCTGTGACTAAATCACACAGGGTCCTTCACTCAGCTTTTAACAGGTTCTTCAGTAGTTTGCTCCTCCAAAAGCAGTGCTGTTGGCTGATGAAATTGGAAAAAGCATTACTATAGCTCACTGTTGCTGCTGCCAGCTAGAATTATCTTTAATACTGATATTATACTGTAATGAATCTTGTAACTGCTTTGGGAGGCTAATTTGCTCAGATGAAAGGACATTTAGTGCAACACTTCATCGGGTACCTTGAGGGCATCCACTTTAACTCCTTCTGTTTCTTCTTTCTTCAACTCACCTCTTTTTTTACTATTTTACACTAATTTGCTCCTAACTGTTATATCCTTTGATCTTCTTGATGACTAAATAAATAATTCTCGATGAAGGAAAGTTGGTGGTTGTTTTTTTTTCCTTTTGTTATGGAAATAATCAGGTGGGTTTCAGAGAAGCAAGATAAAATCTGCTGTTAACACCTAGAAGAGTCAGCAGCCATGTGCAATAACTAGCCAACAAGCTTTTTAATTCAAACCAGTCACAAGGCACACTGCCACTCATTCAAAAAGGAGACTGGAGGGAGTCAGGGCATGAGCAGGTGTGGTAAAGAGTTGTGCTGAGAAAAGGAAAAGTGTAATAATAAAATGAAAATAAGTGTAATAAATCAATAATGTATTGGGAAAATCTGGGAGACACAATTCTGCATATGGACAGACTTTGCTTCTCTGCTTATAGAGTAATTTGGGTTTTAGCTATGAAGATTATTAGCCATGACAAGTGATTCACATCTTTCTGTTGGTAATTTTTTTAAGACTTCCTCAGTAAGAGAGTGGGCAAGTCTTGAGAAGTAAGAGGCTGTGGGGAACGGTCCATTTTCTCTTCCCCTACATAAGACTCAACAAAATGCCTTTCAAGCCAACAAAGCAAGAGCGGCGCCTTTTTACTGGTTCAGCCAAGGACGGACTGGAACAGCCCTCACGCTCTCCCAGGTAAGTCCAGAGCAAGAAAATGAAAGAAAAAAAGAAAAGAAAAGAAAAAAAGAAAAGAGAAAAGAAAAGAAAAGAAAAGAAAAGAAAAGAAAAGAAAAGAAAAGAAAAGAAAAGAAAAGAAAAGAAAAGAAAAGAAAAGAAAAGAAAAGAAAAGAAAAGAAAAGAAAAGAAAAGAAAAGAAAAGAAAAGAAAAGAAAAGAAAAGAAAAGAAAAGAAAAGAAAAGAAAAGAAAAGAAAAGAAAAGAAAAGAAAAGAAAAGAAAAGAAAAGAAAAGAAAAGAAAAGAAAAGAAAAGAAAAGAAAAGAAAAGAAAAGAAAAGAAAAGAAAAGAAAAGAAAAGAAAAGAAAAGAAAAGAAAAGAAAAGAAAAGAAAAGAAAAGAAAAGAAAAGAAAAGAAAAGAAAAGAAAAGAAAAGAAAAGAAAAGAAAAGAAAAGAAAAGAAAAGAAAAGAAAAGAAAAGAAAAGAAAAGAAAAGAAAAGAAAAGAAAAGAAAAGAAAAGAAAAGAAAAGAAAAGAAAAGAAAAGAAAAGAAAAGAAAAGAAAAGAAAAGAAAAGAAAAGAAAAGAAAAGAAAAGAAAAGAAAAGAAAAGAAAAGAAAAGAAAAGAAAAGAAAAGAAAAGAAAAGAAAAGAAAAGAAAAGAAAAGAAAAGAAAAGAAAAGAAAAGAAAAGAAAAGAAAAGAAAAGAAAAGAAAAGAAAAGAAAAGAAAAGAAAAGAAAAGAAAAGAAAAGAAAAGAAAAGAAAAGAAAAGAAAAGAAAAGAAAAGAAAAGAAAAGAAAAGAAAAGAAAAGAAAAGAAAAGAAAAGAAAAGAAAAGAAAAGAAAAGAAAAGAAAAGAAAAGAAAAGAAAAGAAAAGAAAAGAAAAGAAAAGAAAAGAAAAGAAAAGAAAAGAAAAGAAAAGAAAAGAAAAGAAAAGAAAAGAAAAGAAAAGAAAAGAAAAGAAAAGAAAAGAAAAGAAAAGAAAAGAAAAGAAAAGAAAAGAAAAGAAAAGAAAAGAAAAGAAAAGAAAAGAAAAGAAAAGAAAAGAAAAGAAAAGAAAAGAAAAGAAAAGAAAAGAAAAGAAAAGAAAAGAAAAGAAAAGAAAAGAAAAGAAAAGAAAAGAATTTTTTTTCCCCCCTTGTCGACCTTATGTGGGAAAGGTGTCGGGTTCTCTCCCTCTCCCCCCCAGCTATAACAGTCTGTCTTTCTCTTCACTGACCGGGTACATTTGCATTTCCAGTTTCCCCACACACTCCTTGAAAACTGTTACAGTCAAGTGGTATTTCAAACACACAATCTCTGTGTTTGTGCTGGTGCACCCACATCTGGGCAGAGCTTTGTGCTCCAGAGACACACCCAGTGTAGCCAGCGGGTCCCAAGCTGGGGATGAACCCACTGGGAAAGTAAAGCCAGTCAATCTGGGGCTATTCCTCCTCTAGTCGTGGAGAAGAGAAGGGACCATCTGAAATTCAACTCAAGTTTTCTAGCACGGGTTGAATTAGGACCACAACACTTACGCTTGGAGGAAAGAGCTGATATTAAATGTGATGTATAATAAAGGAAAGGATACAGGAGAAAGATTAATTTAAAAGTAGTCGATAATGCATATCTAAACATATGATAAACAACTGTTCTACCGTGCCCTAACAAGAAATCTTCTATAAGGTTCAATCAACTTTATATCATCAGTAATATTCTTTAACTGCAAATGTAAGGGGAAAACAAGCAACCAAACAACCAAACGTGTCCTCAGGACAGTGTTAATTTTGTATGTACGTATAATCTAGATGTTGAGAGGTTTTAAAATTAATTTTTTAATTTACATTTTCATCTCTTTCACTCATTCACTACTATTAATCATTTTTTTGCATGCCTGTTAGTGAAAATTAATTTTCAGAAGGAGTATCTACAGCAAGAATAGTATGGGTAACAGGATTTATATAACGAATTTTCAATTAAATAATATTTTCCAGATTTTTGGTCTATTCTTATGTAAAAAATAAACATTACAAGGATTCTTCATCTTGTAGGAAAGTGACGGCTGAGAAAGCAAACTGAATTCTAATTCCATACTGTGGCACTACAGCAGAAAACAAAAGTAATTTGAAATTACTTGTTTGGATAGTTCAGATGTCCATTTTGCATACTGTTACTGATAATGTTCTGCTGGTTGAACAAAACATTGAAAGTAGTGTTGTTGTTTTTTTTATATGCACCCCAACAGATAAAAAAAAGTCAATGTACTCAATATTTAAAAGAAAAATTAAGAAATCTGTTACTGCAAGCTACAGACCAGCTGATAAAAATGTTGATTTTGCACAGAAACACATAAGCACACAGTTATAATTATTTTTTTATGTACATATAAATAAACATTTAATAGATCAAGGGCTAGCAGCATCAGTGTGACTTAGCAACCTGTGTTTCACAGGCTTTCAAACTGTGCAAAATAGCATTTAATTGGTTTAGTTTAAAATGCAGAAGACACAAATATCTGTGTGCAGTGGTTGCTAACATTGTGTGATGCACATTGATAATAAGTGTGTTAGTCTGAGAAATCTCATTTGGATTCTCATATCTACAAACTTATGTAAGAGTAAAGGATGCATGAACTTAGTGAAAGAGCTGAAATGCATCATTTAATGGTCATTAGGACCTCAGACACAAAATCCTGAACATCTTCCTTTCACCTCTCTTCCAAGACCTCACTTGGTACAGGTTTCACATCCAGGATCAGATGTTCAGATCCTGATAAAACAGTAGTATGAGATACTTAGATACTTTTAATCTCAGAAATAGGCATGACACAACCCAAGAAGAGGCTGGGAGCAAGGCATTCTTCTTCTGTTACCTCATGTTCTACCATCATGCAGCAGCTTGTAACCCCAAAAGCTGTTTAAAACTGCTAATGTATCTTTTTAATTTATTTGCACATTTCAGCCAAGGTGAAAGATGACTAAACCTAATGTCTCCCTGCTCATGGACTATATTTCAAGCAATTTCACAGCTCAGCAAAAGGAACAGCCTCTTGTCTCCTCTCCTCTGGCTATTTCTGTTATTTCAGTATATCTATCATGGCTACCTCACTTACAGTTTAAACAAGAAGAACTGAGTAATACAGCTCAACGAAGACCAAAATTTTAACATGATGTGTCTTGAGCCAGTGCCTTTTAGAAACCTCTTCCTGAGCTTCATACTTCTTATACTCATTTTTCAGCTTCTTGAGGACACCCTGCATATTCACTGGTGGAGTAGGGTGAGAAGCAGAGAAGGTCTTGATACTATGTAAGCACTTCTCAGCAGTAACAAAAACATCCCTGTAAAACATTAACACTATTTTCAGGAGAAATCCAAAACATGAAACTATAGAAGTTACTATGAAAATTTTTCACTGTATCCCAGCCAAAAACAGTAGAAGATTTTAGGTGTCAAATAAATCACTTTAGTATGTTTTTTAAGGTGTCTCTGCTGGAAATAAAATTTAGTGAAAGTCTATAAGAGCCCAGTATATTGTTTGATCCCCATAGTAAGTGATTATTATTGAAGGCCATCCTGACCCTGCTGAATTATTCATGGAAATTTTTGGCTAGGATGCCAGCTTGGTGTTTTTTTAGTTTTCCTGATAAAATATTTGATTTTTTTTTTAATTTTTTTTTTTTTTTCATTTTAGAGGACTTTCAGCAGTACATTCATTCATTTTTAAAAATATGAACATACATTTGCAGAGTGCATCTGCATGTAAAGAGTACACGTATTATTTTAGAATACAGAAAAGTATTTGAGTTTGTTGGAGGACATGAGTGAATGCAACTAATTATTCATATATGAGACTGTATTGTAATGATCCTTGAGCCTCTGTTATGTTTCACTGAGCAATCTTTATGAATATACTGTGATGAGCTTTAGAAATTCTGCTGCATTTGAAATACATTAAGCTTATTCTCTGCTTGCCTGCTTACATGACAAATGGTCTGCAATTACTGAGTTTTAAAATAAATCAGCCTAATGTGTTCTATTTGCAGTGTATTTCAATATTAGCATATCTTTATGTCATCTCTATACTTTCCTAATGCATTATCTTCTGTTAAAGCTTGCAACCAGTAACTACTCAATAAAACACTGATGCTTTTTCCATAGACCCATAGAAGTGATGCTTGGAAGGGAATTCCGAATGTCACCTTGTCTCACCTCCAACTTGAAAAAAAGTTATTACCAATGCTTTGGTAGGTAATTTATGGCTTTTTCTAGCTGAACCTAGAAAAAAATTCAAAAACCTAAGTTTCACAACCTTTTTGAAAGTTTGCTCTAGTGCTGTTCTCTCTTCCTTATATTCATAATGTACATTTTATCTTTTCATGTTTTTAAAAAAATTTCAAATATCATGTTGCTAAATGAGCATAGCACTTCCTTAAACCTTTTTTTTTTCTGCTGATTCAAATAATGTAGACTTTGATTCAAATAGCATTCTTCCAATGAAACTGTAAAAACCCAATACCATAATATTGGTGCTGTACTACTGGATTTCTTAGAACAGTGATTTCTGATGAAACAGCAGAAAAATGCAATTCTGACTTAAGATTCTTTTAGGATGTTACAGAAATAAATATTGCCTATAGAGAATCCTAGAATTAGCCGCCAAAATAATGAGATGTAGGAGTCTCTAAGACAGTCTGATTTTCATAGAAGTTTTGAGTTTGCTGATTAACCATTATGCATACCTAGGAGGGCTGACAATTTGTAAGTCTTCAGTTTCCTTGGGGAATAAATTTCTGTGGTTGGATTTCTACTGGGAGATGTTTCGTTAATAAAAAAACAAATCATGAATGGTGGCAGTTTTAGCAAATTTACATAACAGAGAAAAGCTAGGGAAGGTTTTCCTTTCTCTTTTTTGTATACTTATATTTTTTCCTTCTTCAATATGTATTAGTCGCACAAGAATTTGAAGAAAATCTCTACAAACAGTATTTTTCCTCTTCTTTTTTTTTTTTTTCTTGTTTTCTTCAGAAATAAATACATTTTTGTCTTAAAAATCTGTAAATCGTTACCTAAATTGAATTAATCTTCTATTCAGCTAAAAAGTAGGTTCATGCTATTTAAATTAAAGTGTAGTTTGTATTATCTTAGGAAATTTCTATGGTAGCCCTTGAGACAAATTAAACATGTTTTTGTGTAAATATCAAAGAAAAAATCAAGGATCAATGTATTAGGCAGAGACCTCCTGCAATACTTGGCTCTACACAGTTTGCAAAGATGCAACACAAGTAGATCCTTTATATACACTTGCACCAGCAGCTGTCCCCAGAGCAGCTGCATGGAGCCCCTCAGCCCAGCCCTCAGTCTGTCCCCCAGCCCAGCTCTGCTGCCTAAAGGTAGACCCTGATCTTGGGCTCCTAAGTGCTCCCATTCCAGGCTGACTACAAGAGAATGTTGAGGCTGTTTCTTTATCAGCAAGGTAAGCCTCACTCCCTTCCAGGAAGTCCTGCTATTTCTAGCATTCCTTTTCCTTGTAGTTCAGCCTTCTTGCCCTCCATGCCGGATCATTCCTTGGTGAAGATCACCACTGCTAAGCAGTTAAAACTAGAATTGCCCCTTCCATTATTAGAGGTTTTTTATATCACTCTTAGAAGCCATTGACATTGCAACAAAGAACTGAATATGATTAATAAGCTCTCAGTATGTTGTTATCATCTTTTCCTAATAGACTGTAAGTTGAAGGAACTGTCAGTACTTCCTCAGCAAGGAGCAAGTTCTCCTTCTCAGAGAAGATTAGACTTTTGGTCATACAAAAAGCTTATGAAAGTACTTTTCTGACTGTAACCCTTCTGTGTGTAAGGTAGTAGTACTTTAGATCTACAGTATTGCTTCTTGTTTGATTTTGTGCTGGTGTCAATAGTTCTATATCAGTAATCTTTATGCAGTGGATCTCAGAAAAAACATCCAGTTGGTTCTGAAAGCAAACAAAAAAAATACTTTCATTGTCATAATTTGGTTTTATATGTGAGACTATACCTGTTTTGTGTGTGCTAAAGATCTAGAGTAGAGGTTTTCTTTGACAGACTGTAAGAGAACATTTGCATATCATAGGAAAATTAATTCTGCAAGTTTACTAGAACAGCATACTGTACTTTGCAAGTGGGATGGACAGCAGAAACTGACAAGAGGTTGGCAGTTACATATTTGCTGAAGAATGAAGTTAAATTTCAAAACACTTGAAATACAAGAATAGTGACACCAGTACTTGCACTGAAAGAAATACTGTACAATTCACTGTAATGTTTATGAACAAGCAAATTAAAGAGTCCTTTATGAATCTGCTTCATGTTTTTCTGTTGTAAACTTGAAAATTCCTTAAAAAAATTAAGCAGTTACTGCCCCAGATACCTGATGAAATAAGGAAATGCCACCACATCACAGTCACTGAGCAAAGACATATGCTGAGGTTTTGATGTCAGTACAGTGAGGGTGCAATGGAGACTTAGCCTCTGTGTGGTTTCTGAGATGTCAAGCTGTCAATATCCACTCAGCCAGCTGAGGAAACCTCCTTAAAGAATGAGAAACAAAAAAAAGTGAGCATTCTGTGCAGGGAGAGAAATTACAGCATAGGCTCTCTTAAACCTTACAAGAACCACTACTAGAAAAAGCCAAGGCAGATTTTGGAGAGTATTAAAGGCTGACCAATATAGAATTAATTTTCAAAGTGTAAGAAAAAAAAAACAACTGTTAATGTTTTCTGTTTAAAATTTTGTTGTTTTAGAACTTTATAACATTAGAAATAAATAATTCGAACCATAATGCTTTTACTTCAGAAGGAATTGAAAAATGTGTTTATAAACTTGTTATGTGTGCCATATGGCACTTTTATTGATTTTGGCTCTCAAAATGTACAAAAGAAGCAAGGAACATGGGAAATTACTGAATAGGTATTCCACGTATACAAGATAATGAAAGGTAACAAGCTGTTCTGTTTTGCTCAGGTTTTGAAGTAGATGCTAATTCTTTCCATATCATTTGCCAACAGTAGTTCTTAGAGACTTCAGCAAGATGTGGACTGCCTTCAAATGTTTAAGCTCATTATTCATAACACATGGCTTGCTGGCAGCATGTTTCCTAATGCTCTGAAATTGCTTGTAGCCCCTGAAAATGCTCTGAAGCTGATTGTGTAACATAAGCAATAAAATAGACCAGTAATCCAAAAGACCAGTAAAGGGTGGAATCTGCAGGAAAAAATATATGTACATTCATTCTAGTGATAGTAGTCCAAGTGGTATTTTTCTACTAAAAATATTTAAAACTTATGAGTCGGTAGGGGCTACACAGAGAGTACTTGCAATTATAATCATTCATTGGAAATTTGTACTGATTAGTAATATTATTTCTAAACAGCAAATTATTATGTTGGAAGTTTAGATTGCTAATATGAGAATGAAAATATGACTAATAAAAAGCTGAGACTTCTGTTTCATAAGAAAAACAAACAAAAAACCCAGAATAAGATTATTACATTTCAGAATGTAAGTTTTCCTTGTCTTTCTTTTTAATATATTTTGAGTGTTTTGAAAAACTGAATTTTGTTTTAAAAACCCAAGCAAAACAAAACATAATTGCTTGCCATGTTGGAGCTCTAATTTAGAGATCATAATGACATATGCCCACTGGCGATTCTAAGTGATGGATCATCTAAGGAGAGTGATATGAAACTGGGAATACAAAAGACTTATGCTTCTTGAGTAAAACTTTAAGCACTGGGCATAAGTATAAGCTTTCTTTGAACACACAAGTTACCAAGACAGTGCTTATAACAGACACAAACTCTGAAGCATCTTGCACAGATGAAGACTTTGTGGTGTAAGCCAGCAGACGACAAGACATATGTTTTATAAAGTTGCTTATGTTTCCATAGAAGGCTACTGAAGTCCATATCTTCAGCACCTTCTGGACTTTAACGAGCTTTTTGGACCTGAATAACTTAAAAGCATTATGAAATGTTGTCTTGTGTTACATGTGAATGATGTGTGAAGGCTTTATTTCTCCTTTGATTGGTGTGGTGGTCTGTCAAAATACACATCCTTCTTGCTTGTAGGTTTCTTATTACTCACTTATACATTGCCAATTTACTGAAGAAATATTCTTTCCTCCCTGTATATGACCTTTTTAGAAACTGTTATATCAAGCAGATCTCCCTCCTTAATGAGACTAGAGGTTTGAATTTAGATCTGTATTTTAAATCCTTTAAATCTTGTGTTAAGTTTTGTAGAAATAAACAGTAATGTGTGTTTTTTTTCCAGCAAGATACAATATATGGAAATGCCAGTAAAGAATCTGCAAGCCATCTCAACTAATCTGATACTGCCTGGAAATATTAATTACTGTAAGATTCATTTCAGAAAGTTAGTTTTATGAATTATACTCTCACAGAGTATACGACATCTGTTTCCTCCATGGGGTGCAGTGTGGATATCTGCTCCAGTGCAGTCCCTGGCCTGCAGGGGACAATGTGCTTCACCATATATGGTCCTCTTCAGAGGGTGCAAGGCAATCTCTATGTTGCACTTGGTGCACCTCCTCCCTCTCCTTCATCATGACCTTGGTGTCTGCAGGGCTCTTTCTCTTATGTTTTTTCTTATCTCTCTTTCACAGTTGCTGCACAACATTTTTTACCCTTTCTTACATATGTTATCATGAAGGACCCACAGCACTTCTGAGGAGCTCATGTTTGGCCAGTATGGGGTCCATTTTGGAGCCAGCTGGAGCTGGGTTTATCCAACAAAGGAGCAGTCACTGGTCTTTACTTACAGAGGCCACCCCTGCAACCTTCCTGCCTGACTCT
>NW_009952878.1:54966-59523 GCF_000747805.2 Chaetura pelagica | reverse complement strand
CCCTTATTCCAATACCAAAAGCTTGCTGCATGAGTACTCACAGGATCATATAATTGTCACAAATGGAAAAGACTTTTAAGATCACCAACTCCAACTGTCTACCCAGGGAAACTAAACAAAGCAAGACCAAAAAAAATCAAAGTTCCTCACAAGACCAAAAAAAAATCAAAGAAACCTCTGCAAAACCATAACAACACACCCCACAAAACCAACCACACACAACCCACGAAAGAACACATCATGCCTACTGGAGAATGCCCTGAATGTTACCTCTACAGGTTTATTTTATACCTCCAGAGATGGTGACTATAACACCTCCCTAAGCAGCCCATTCCAGTGCCTGGCCACTCTTTTGGTAAATAAATTCTTCCTAATACCTAGTCTAAACCTCCCCTGGCACAACTTTAGGCTGTTTCTTCTAGTTCTATCGTTATTCACTTGGGAGAAGAGGCCAATGCCTTCTCCAAACTAAACAGTCCCATTTCTCTCAACAGCTCCTCGTAGGACTTATGGTCTATACCCTTCACCAGGTTGGTTGCTCTCCTCTTGACACATTCCAACACCTCAATGTCCTTGGGTGAATCCCATCAGGCCCTACAGACTTGTGAGTGTCTAGGTGCTGTAGCAGATTTTTAGCTGTTTCATCTCACCAACTCCTTGCCAAGAATCTTTTTTTCCCTTGGTGATAGCTCTACACCATCTTTTGCCAGCAGGGATGGTGCGTTGTAAACATGCCCATGATCCAAGAAACCAAAATTCATCTGATGACACCAGCCTTGAAGCCAGGAGTTCATCAGTCAGCTGTGCTTTCTTGCTCCTTCCAGAGATAAAACAAATTGTATTAGCATAATAATGAACCCATGGCACAAAGTACAAACCCCTGCTTCAGAAGTGTTTGTTCACTGCAGAAGTGAAGTTCACTGTCAGGATGGGGAAAAATATTGATAAATATTTTAGCTTTTTCACTGCCATGAATATTTAACGCAAAAATGAGATTCAGTAGATTTAAATAGAAATATTTAGAGGAGTACTAATACAGCTACTTGCTGTATAAATATGTAGGCACTTAAATGTAAGATGGTATATAACTTGGTGCAGTAAATTAAAGCTATAAATTTTAGTAAGTAGTGACTTGCATTTAATATGTTGCCATTGTTTTCATGTCACTACTTATTTCATACTTTTTACTATTCATATTAAATTTGTATATAACTACTTATATTATTTCATATTTGCTGGTTTAAAACAGTTGAAAAATAGAGGGTAAGGTGCTCTTTTTCAAAGAGTTGACAATTATAATTTGTTTTAAATTATTTTTAATTTCCTAATATAGTAGGTCACTAATGTTTTTCTATGGAGTAATTGCTAGGAAAACAGTATATTCAGATGTTAAAATTTTACCAAGAAGAACTGAAGTATTAATTAGTCTCATTTCAAAATATAAGAAGAAAAGAAATGACACTAAGGAACAGAAACAATTAGGCTGAGGCCTGCCAAGGAAGATTTCCAGACAATATAATTAATTGTAAAATAGTTAAGTGTGTTGCTTTGAGCAGGTGACTTTGAATACTAATATAATATCTTTCTATGCAAAGGCTCTTCGAGACTCCTATATTTTGAAAATTATTTTCAGTGTATGTTAGATCCATTTAAAAGACATGGGTATGTTAAAAAAGATGTACTGAGTTAGTTCTAGCTCATATACCTAGAATACAGTGTGTATATTGGTGATGTTTTCTTACTCAGGTTGTTCCCAAAAAAATTCCTTTACCCTTGTATTTACATAGATTTTTCACATGAATTATCAGGTAGCATCCAGTTCTGGGCTGCAGAGTTCAAGAGAGACAGGGAGCTACTGGAGAGAGTCCAGAGGAGGATGACAAAGATGATAGGGGGATTGGAGCCTCTACCTTATGATGAAAGGCTGAAAGAGCTGAGAGTCTTTAGCCTGGAGATGAGAAGGCTGAAGGGAGACCTTATCAATATATACAAGTATCTAAAGGAAGATGGAGACAGGCTCTTCTTAGTAGTTCCCAGTGTCAGAACAAGGGCAATGGGCACAAGCTGGAACACAGGAAGTTCCATTTAAATATGAGGAAAAACTTCTTTACAGTGAGTGTGACAGAGCACTGGAACAGGCTGCCCAGGGAGGTTATGGAGTCTCCATCTCTGGAGATATTCAAGACTCATCTGGGTGCAGTCCAGAGTAATGTGCTCTAGGGGATCCTGCTTTAAAGGTGAGTTGGACTAGATGATCTCTAGAAGTCCCTTCCAACTCTAGCAATTAAAAATAACATGTATACTGTGATACCATTTGAAAGACAGGTAAGAAGATAAAGTGAATTTAACTAATGTCCAGATATACACCTCAAATATTACATTCTTGGGTAGTAGTTGGATATTCCTTTTGCTGATGTCAAGTGTCACTGGTGAAGATTAACCTTTGTTTAAACTTTGTTTATCTGTCTCATGAGGAAGTAATAGATATACAATAACATTATTATAATAATAATTGTTTATTTGATTTTTTTTTCCTCTGTGTGCATTTTAGTGTGTGAACAGGAGCTCATATAATTATGAATTAAATGAAAAGGCAGGAATGTCAAATATATAAAATTGAAAATTTAATATCGCTATCACATTTATTTGTAAATCTGCATGCTTGATGGTAAATCACTGACAGAACAGCAAGCATTAATGTGAGTGAAGCACTGTATTTAGGGATTTTTATGTTTTCATTTTTATAGCATAAAAAAGAAAGCAAAGACAATTTTTTGACATGTAAACAAAATAAATGGCACAGTCTGAATTAGTATCTAGCATATTGTCAGAAATTAATTTATTTTGAGAATATAAATATATTCAGGGAAATCTGTGTGTTTATTAAGTGCTGTAATCTTTGTTTTCATCTGAGAGGTATATTTCAAATGTCTTGTTCTTGAACAGTTGAGAACTAGGAGCTACTCCTCTTTAGCAACTGCTGTCTTTCAGAATATGTGTGATGTTTTAGAGACTCTAGCAAGTCCCATTTTGTAACATAAAAAAAATATATAGAAGGTTTAGGCTTCTCTATTTTCTTCAAGGAAGAAATTCCGGAAATAACAAAGGCCGAAGAAACTGTCTCTAAACAATTCTTACATTACATTATGATTTTGAGTAGTATTATTCTAGAAATGTCAGAGAGTTGAATTTATCTGCTTATAATACTTTGGAACTACAAGGAGAAATCTGTCATTCCAAGTAGTTTTTAAGCCTGACAGTAAATGATTACAGGAATAGTTATTTGCTAATACCTGGTTGATACAACATGTATCAAGGAAGCCTATATATTGTTGAGTTTCCTGAGGTTACAGATGGTGTATTGGAAAAGCACAGATCTAGATAATGGACTATATTGAAAGAACCTGGCTAAGCCAGTAGTTTAACAAAAAAAATGTATATATTCTGAGCACCATGTCTTTGTTCCCTATCTAGACAGAATACTAGTAGTTCATTGAATTTCTATAAAGATAGAACAATTGCTTGAGAAATTGTTAGGAAATGAGTAAGTGAACTATAAATCTGCATACATGAAAAAAACTGTGGTTAATTAACGGGATCACTTTCTTGGATCAGCTTGGCTGGCAATAAAAGATGCAGAGTTTATTTCTTTTTTCAGTTTATTAAGCCCTCAGCTTCTGATTTTAATGAGATGTGTCACTTTTAATGCAGAATGTCTATATTTAAGTTGTTCCCTTTGCTAGCGCAGATTTCTTGTGTGTCATGGTGCTTTAGAAGTCTTAACTAATTTTTTCTTTATTTTAGTAAAATTTCTTTCAATGTAATTTTTTTCCTTTTAAATGTTCTAGTGGTTTTTCTGCTTACTGGCAGATACCTCAGTATCCATACAACACAGTGAAGAAGGGAGAGTTGATTGATGGATCATAATGTATTTTATACTTGGTTTTGAGGAAGAATTTTTTTTCCTTTTTCTCTGCCACTATATCCCCAAGCTATGATGTGGTAGTAGCAAATGTTTGTAAGCAGCTAGTACAGAGAAGAGGTCAGGGCATTGTCCAAAACTGTCACCTCAGCATGATGTCTGATGTAATACAGATTATATGGAGACTTATATGGTCACAAAATACTATGATATATGATTTTATACAATTTTGGCTATTTTTTTATTGTTACTAAGAGTTATGGAGAGATGTATTTTTCTACTAGCATATTTTACTGACCAATTTTAACTACTGTTTCCACAGAGACTCCTTCCATTCCAGCACTTTTATTATTGCTTGTTTTAATAAGATACCAAGAAGTCACTATCTACCAGAACAAAATAAATAGGCAGGGAACAACTTAAGTTGGATGGTGTCTAAAGCAAAGTAGGTTTGTGTTTTGAACTTTTCTGAAAAATTAATTTTCTAAAATTTTGTAACCTTAAACAGCTGAAGATTAATCTTCAAAAAATACATTCCTAGAAATGAAGGTTGCCTTACCTATCTCATGTGAGTGATAAAAACCCTTATCATCCCTCTGTTAGTGTTCTTCCAAGAAAAGCAGAGGTATTATTGA
>NW_009952878.1:50975-54919 GCF_000747805.2 Chaetura pelagica | reverse complement strand
AAGAGAGAGAGAGAGAGAGAGAGAGAAAGAGGAAAAGAAAGAAAGAAGAGAAAGAAAAAGAGAAAGAGAAAGAGAAAAATACACACATACCTACATATATACTGTTCCCCATGTTTCCTGGTCAGTTTTAGTTAAAAATTGTGAGGTTTCCTTTAAATAACTCAGAGTATTTTGAATTGACAGTTGCCTGACATGTTTTTCTGTTTATTGTTCATTTTGCATTATTACTGAAACTGAGATAAACACAAAATATGAGCAAGATTTATGATTGCCTCTTTGATAAAGCATTACTAAAAATGAAGCTAATGAGTTCTTTTCATAGCAAAATAGTAGGCAGCTTTGTCATCACTGTTGATGAAAGCTATTTTCTTGAACAGTGACAAGTGCATTTCTAGGAAGATTAAAGAAATAATTTATTATTTGCACTGTTGTTTTTCACTCTTTTAGGATGTGATCTGAGAGATCCCTTTCAATAAGCTTTTTTTTTAAAAAAAAAGTTTCTTTCTTTTTCCCTTGCCTACTATGGAAGATGGTTAACTTATAAAAAGCTATAATTTATGTCCCTTTTTTTTGGCATTTGGGGATGTGAGAAAGAGGATTAAAAGTCTCAATCCACAGCTGTTTTCTGTAAAACAGAGCACTTCTGTGGAGACATTCAAAACCCGTTTGGATGTGTTCCCATGGGATCTACTGTGGGTGGCCCTGCTCTAACATGGAGATCTCTAGAGGTCCCTTCCAACCCCAACCACTCTGTGATTTTATGTGACTGTGATAAAAACTAGGTGCTAGTACTTCATCATTTTTTACATCCTCTGCATACTTTACTTTTTTATACACACTTTCTTTAAAAAAATAGTCTTTATGTACATATTATGTCTACATAATTTACACACTTAAACACACATTTTGTATCAGTTATTTCCCTTTTCACATAAAGGAAGACTGAGAAAACGCTATGTTCTAGAGTGAAGTTATTATTCACAAATACAGCTTACATTGTGTAGATCAACAATGTACAAATAAATAATAGTAATAAGAGTTTTATGTTCTCTTTTGCAGTGCTGTGCTGCCATGGCAACATGGCAATTGCACTTGCTACAAACTGGATGAACAAAATTATTTTTCAATTTGTTTTTAATTTCTTCTAATTCTTGCTGACAGAGGAGGTTGCAATGAGGTGGGTGTTTGCCTTTTCTCCCAAGTAAACAATGAAAAAACTAGAGGAAATGGCCTGAAGTTGTACTAGGGGAAATTTAGACTAGATATTAGGAAAAATTTATGTACCGAAAGAGTGGTCAGGCACTGGAACAGGCTGCCTAGGAGGGAGGTGGAGTCACCATCCCTGGAGGTATTAAAAAGACGTGTAGACATAACATTTCAGGACATGCTCTTGAGAGTATGATGGGTTTTTCAGGGTTGACATTTGAACTCTGCGATCTTAGAGGTTTTTGCCAACAGTGATGATTCTGTACATTTGTGATCTTATGTATCACTCATTTCCCACCTTAGTGCATACTAATTTTATTGTATATTCCCAGAATATGCTAATTACATTAAAAACAATTTCTATCTTGCCCTTACCTTCACCACATAAACTTACCATAGTATGCTAGAAGTATGCATTATGCACTAGGCAGTCAGATATCTAAATCAAATAGGGATATATCTAGAGTTACAATAATCATTATCCTGGGGCATCAAGATCTGGCATGTTTCAGTGCCCTTTTCCCCCATCTACTATGAAATTTGGGTTCTATGTTCTATTGCTTTACAAGGTGGAGGAGTGGCAGTTTTACTCCTACGAACTTTGCCAGGAGTTGTTTTGTTTTTAAAGGAGTATTGAAGCCTCCTGATTTGTTCCTAATGTTAGGGGTATGAGTTTCTCTCAGTAGTGCTACTGAGTACTTTCTTTTTTTTACTTTTGACTGAAGAATATTATTCTAGGTACAGAGTTTTCATGTTGGTTTGTTTTTGTGTTTGTTTGTTTTTTTATCTCAAGAGACCAAAATAGTTAATGCACCTAGTTATCACCAAAAAAAAAAAAAAAGACCCTTTTTAAATGCACTGTTTCTAAACTAAACAGCTTCTTTTATACATACTTATGTTTTCTGATTGAAAATGGGTTTGCCTGTAAGCAATGCCTAGCTACTAATATCTAATATTTGTAAGTTTATTGTGAAGAAGGTGGAATGCTAGAAACATTTGAGCAGTTTTAATGACAATGACAGGGTGTAAACACTTTGATCTTGCATGGCTGATGTTGAGTTTTTGGATGGAGATCCTGTAAGTTAGAATTCTTGTGGATCAATTCCAGTTTAGAGGCCTAATTTTTCTGAGTTGTTCACTGCTTTTCAATTTTTTTCCTTAGAAGAAAATGTGCTGGTTTTGACAGATTCATCTGCTTACATTCAACTCCTACCACTTTTGCAGATGTCAGAACTCGTATATTTTAGTAGCCAAAGTGCCCAAGATGCAGATGTGTGCAAAATCTGACTGTATTTTATTTCTGTGAAGGGAAGCACATTGCATCAGTACATTCAGCTAAATAACACCACACTACACTTCTGTTGGAGCTCTGATACAAACATTCAAAGTACAGATCTTCTAAATAACAGTAACTCTCCACGATGTTTGTTCTTCTTGTTACAACTGTCAGTATTTTCTTTGTGCGTTATATCAATTATTATGTAGACTACCTGCTGTGAAGAGGCCTCTGTGGATCTTTGGAGTTCCACGCAATGAGATCCAACACACTCTGAGTAACTTAACATAACTCTGAGTAATGTCCACTCTGTGCTGTGCCATGGACAACACTGAGTGAGTTGTCAGCAAGCTTTATAAACAAATGGTGATTTCAGTTCCCAATAGAAAATGGTAATTTTTATTAATTGTCTGTAAGTTATATAAATAGGCATATATTTTTATTAATATATTATTAGTAAATAATTATTGAATCTATATAATGGCAAATTGAGAGCAGTTTATTAAGTATATATCTAATTCCTGTTTTTTTCACTCTTTCTTTGTCATCTAATGAAACAAAAATTTCAGCATATGTATCTGATAACTAACACTGGGTGAATCACAAATACCCTACAGGTTACAAGTGATCCCATACATCAAAATTTTTAAATTATTCACTAACTTTCACACTGGAAATATCCTATTACATTTCTAAAGAGCCAAAGACTTGGTTACAAAGTAGTATTATTGCACAGAAAAGCAAATTTGCTCTCTTTTATGAGAGAGTTCATTCCATGGAGATTACAAGATTACCTTGAAAAAAAAATATTTAAAATTATTGATAACATAGAATATTTTTGTGACTCTGGAATGTTGCTTCCCATTTTGTTTATCATTTAATGTCAAAAAAATAAATTGAGGAACTAGAAAAAACTATTTTGGGTATGAAAGAATTCTGTCAGGCATACCAGTTTTCTATGTTAGTCATAGGAAAACAGGTTAGAGAGCAAAGTGAACGGTATCTTCTTAAACTAGAAAGGTGATAGAACAAAGTTATATAGGATTCAGATGAAAAATAAGAGACTGTCAAATTCTTTTAAAGAACATCTGAAATGGTAACAGACACTAAAGCCTTTTGTTCATAAATAGATTCCTGGCTTTCTTATTTAGAGAATTGCTGAGAATTTGTGAAAAGTCTTTCACTAACAGAAAAGGCACCTCTAATATGTCCTAGGAAAATCAGTTGTGTCCTACTCACTACCCAGGACTGCTTCCATCCCAGTCAAAGTCTAATAGCAGTAAAGCAAAGTTGAACTGCCTGAGAGAGAGCAGGATAGAATTTTAATACATGAAAATAACCTCCTCAGCTGGCTGTCAACCGTTGTACTTATTCCCACTAATGTACCCTGTAGTAGACACCCATTCCATCCCTCAGTTCCTGTCTCCGTGGATGGGAGATGTGGAAGTCTATGCTGCTGAAC
>NW_009952878.1:35988-50962 GCF_000747805.2 Chaetura pelagica | reverse complement strand
TCAGCTTTCCTTGAAATCAATTGTCTTAAGGGGTGTCATGTTATCATATACTGAGAGTACAGACTCCCAAACACAAGGAAAACTAGGTGACCTATAGTCCTGGTGTGGCTGTTTTACGAAACTGGGATCCTGAGAGCAGAGACACAGATCTCTATGCAAAATTCTCTCTTTCTAATCAGTTTAGCGCTATATCACGTTGCTATACTGGTTCTTCTGTGCACGTAGAATTATCTAAATTTTTTCATTCTCGTATTTTTTCATAGCTTATCAAGAGACTTCTATGCAGACATGCTGTGACATTCAGGATGTATGATGCTTGTCTCAAACAATCCAAGAGATAGCTAGTGTATTCAGACATTTATGGTGTCTGGTGTTTGTCTCAATACATCCAAGAGATAAGCAGTATTTAACAAAGAAACCTCTCAGCAAACCACCAAACCCGTTTTACTCAACTGATAATGACAAGACCCCCTGCAATTTGGTAAATGCCAAATGACTGAAAGCGAACCTGAAAGTTTGGTGTGTGATGTGCTAAGATTGCAGACAAAACAGGCACACAAGTGGTGCCACAGCTGGCACTGAGCAAGGACATCCAGAAGTAACCAGGTCTTGAATTAATCAAGAGGCTCAGAGAGTGTTTTCATGTAAATCACCAATCTGGCAGAAAAGACTTAAGGTCTATACAAATAACTGGACCAAAAAAATTCAGGAGGTGATAAAGAATTTTCACTGCGAACATGGAACAGTGACTACGTGACTGCTGCAGCACACCTCAAGAATTAACTGTATAAAAGGGAAGAACACCAGTCTCAAGTTGCCTGCTAAGATCAGATCACCCCCCTTCTGCTACAAGACCAAGGAGACCAACGGGACAGACGCCGCTGGAGCTCTGAGTGGTGACTTTCCTATAACTCTTTATTTCCTGATCTTTCTCTTTCATAGTTTAGGGTTAGTTATCTATCAGACGCTTATGACAAATATATAGTTATAACTCTAACCAGCTGATCTGCACCTAAGCAAAAGCCTGTTTATGCATCCAATGTTGTAATATCTCTGTTTCGTCCTGGCAGGATTGCAAAGAATCCACATGTATCTGAATATAGGATAGTGACACACGCATAACACTTCTTATTCTGGTTCTACATCTGCGTGCAGATTCTGTCTATTGTTGTCTAGATTGCAAACATTTAACCACCATTCCGGGTGGTTGAATGAATATGTAAATAAGAATTTTAAATCAACTGTAACTGTAATGGTTAAAGATGGAAGTCAGGAAATAGAAACAGGTCTTTGGCTTATGTTGGAAAATGATAAGCACGGTACTTGTGTTAGAAAGATATGCTTTTATCATCTTGGTTACTAGTGGTTTTAGGCAACTGCTTAGCCTTTTTTAATGAGTTTATTAGTCTTTCAGAGACAGGGACAGTATCAGCTAAGTATTTCTAAAATTTTCAAGAGTGCCTTCCCTTCAGAATATAACATAAAATGTGGATGCTTTTCAATTTCGGCAATTTGAATGGGACTAGTCTCAAGTTCATAATGGTTACATTTTCCATCTGTTCTGCCTTTCTACTACCACTACTATTGATGATGTCACCTTGTACAAGATTAACATGAAGATTAAATGAGAAGTGATCACCACACTCCTGGTCACTTTAGCTGCTCCTAGTAGGTTTCTCAGAAAATAATTTAAATCACCTTCCAAAAAAACCTACAGATGCAATTTATGAATGACAGATGCCTTTAACAAAAGCCAGTTACTGAATTTCTTCATGGCAGATGGTTATCAAAAGTTAGAACAGAGGAACAAGTGTCAAGGCTCTTACAGAGCATGCATACTCACCCTTACACATGATCTTCATGTGAACACCTCCATGCTCACTGTTCCTTATTCAGAGCATTGCGGGAATTCACACTTCTTGAGAAGAAATCCACAAACTAAACCCTGGAAATCATGTGTGGAATGGGAGAGCAGAGCAAGAACTGGAAACAAGGACAATAGAATTTTTATCAATAACTGTTGTCTGCAGAATAAATACCCACTAGAGCAGTGAGTGGAAAATTCAATTATTTATGTTATTCATACAAGTTTTAGGCTTAGGAACTAGGTAGTGCATCCACAAATAGCCTTTGAAAATGGTTAGATGAGAATTCTGAAAAGACAAGAGGTTTACTTCTATCACACAGAGAAGAATCCAAGTCTTTTTCAACACATGAAAAAATAGCTATTGAAATAGCTACCCACAGACAGAATAGTTGCTGTCATTTCTAAAACAAGGTAGAGGTTTCACAGCACTTTGATGAATTTTTTCTTATCAGGTATGTTTGAGAGAGAAAAGTAGTTTAAAAAAATATCAAAAGAAGTAGAAATTTTGTTGAGACCCTTGGCTCTTATTATGTACCAAAAGCAAAGTAATATGGACAAAACATTCTCTAAATCTACTGATGTTTTTAAAAAGCAAGGATGCTATTCAGTATTACAGAGCACATGCATCATTTGCATTTCAATGGATCAAGTTATATAGTTACTCCCCCCTCTTTTTTTCTTCTCTAGAACTAAGAGTATTCTTTATATTTTTATTTATTTTTGCATTGATTCCTGTTAGTTCCAATTTACTCATTTTTTCTGTATGTAGCTTTTATGTTAAAAGAACTGCTTTATTAGCTGTACAACAATCTTTGCCATTTATGCTTATAATGACAAAAAATACTTCTATGTTCATAAGCCTGAAGAATCTTTGAAGACAACATTGGTACTGCTAATGGTGCTACTGCCAATACTGAAATTGTGGTAAAGAAATGAGGAAGTAAAAATACATCAGTCAGGAGTTTCTGAGCTAATTGTTATCTCTCATTTTCTCACAGATAAGCAAACAGTTTACAGGAACCTTAAAGGATCCCAGTGTCAAAATACAGTAAGAAACCCAGATTCAATGAATCACGTGATTCTAGTTGCACTCTCAAACAGAGGTTTGAACCTAGTTGTTCACTTCAGAAAATCTTGATTCTGAAGATTCTGAGTTTTATCAGCTGCAGAAATTAGGAGCTTGTGCACTTAGACTATTTTAGTAGTAGGACACTGACAAGCAACATGCAAGCAAACCTGCGCCTTAGTAACTCACTTAGGAGCCTGTGCTCTTAGCAATGTACACAGAAGCTATTTTCTCTCTCCCAATCTCTTTAATTAAAGCCTAGCTGATCTAAAGGATAACCTCTGAATTCTGAAGGTCAATGAGCAAAATCCTCATGAGATTAAAAAGTTTTGTGTAAGACCACACAATATGGAAAGTGAATTATGGTCTTCATTTCTTACAAATGTGACAAACCTGTCTATACTGGTATTCTCATTATATTTTGGCTACCTGACACACCTGTACTTACAACTGAGCCCCTTGGGCAAGAAAAGAGATATTTACAGCAGTAGCACTCAGTGATTATAATTTTCCACATTGCTGTATTTAGATCAGCTGATGCTAGTTTCCGTACTTTGAACACCCTACCAACATCTTTACAATTATCAGCTACACATAATCCCTGAAAAAATCCAGAGCAATGATGCTTTGCTGTTTTTTCCCTTTCCTTCCAGAGTTATGGGTGGTTTAATTAGCACTTCCGACAAAATATCCACCAGTATTTCTACTGTGGGAACTTGTGTGCTTGTCTGAATCCTTCTTATGCATCCTTCTTATGTCTTCATAATCTGTGTTTTTTTCTGTTCTATTTTCCTACCAAAAGTCTGCTAAACTGTAAGCAGAGTGGAAGATAAATCTGTATGCAAAAAGGCTGATGCTAACTTAGTTTAAGATACTACCTTTAATATCTCTACAATACATGATTGTCCTGGTTATTGACAGCTGCTGATTGACATGGCAGCCTTGGCTGCAGTGATCATGAGATGGTTGAGTGCAGGATCCTGTGTGGGAGGAATTTTTGCATTGATTCCTGTTAGTTCCAATTTACTCATTTTTTCTGTATGTAGCTTTTATGTTAAAAGAACTGCTTTATTAGCTGTACAACAATCTTTGCCATTTATGCTTATAATGACAAAAAATACTTCTATGTTCATAAGCCTGAAGAATCTTTGAAGACAACATTGGTACTGCTAATGGTGCTACTGCCAATACTGAAATTGTGGTAAAGAAATGAGGAAGTAAAAATACATCAGTCAGGAGTTTCTGAGCTAATTGTTATCTCTCATTTTCTCACAGATAAGCAAACAGTTTACAGGAACCTTAAAGGATCCCAGTGTCAAAATACAGTAAGAAACCCAGATTCAATGAATCACGTGATTCTAGTTGCACTCTCAAACAGAGGTTTGAACCTAGTTGTTCACTTCAGAAAATCTTGATTCTGAAGATTCTGAGTTTTATCAGCTGCAGAAATTAGGAGCTTGTGCACTTAGACTATTTTAGTAGTAGGACACTGACAAGCAACATGCAAGCAAACCTGCGCCTTAGTAACTCACTTAGGAGCCTGTGCTCTTAGCAATGTACACAGAAGCTATTTTCTCTCTCCCAATCTCTTTAATTAAAGCCTAGCTGATCTAAAGGATAACCTCTGAATTCTGAAGGTCAATGAGCAAAATCCTCATGAGATTAAAAAGTTTTGTGTAAGACCACACAATATGGAAAGTGAATTATGGTCTTCATTTCTTACAAATGTGACAAACCTGTCTATACTGGTATTCTCATTATATTTTGGCTACCTGACACACCTGTACTTACAACTGAGCCCCTTGGGCAAGAAAAGAGATATTTACAGCAGTAGCACTCAGTGATTATAATTTTCCACATTGCTGTATTTAGATCAGCTGATGCTAGTTTCCGTACTTTGAACACCCTACCAACATCTTTACAATTATCAGCTACACATAATCCCTGAAAAAATCCAGAGCAATGATGCTTTGCTGTTTTTTCCCTTTCCTTCCAGAGTTATGGGTGGTTTAATTAGCACTTCCGACAAAATATCCACCAGTATTTCTACTGTGGGAACTTGTGTGCTTGTCTGAATCCTTCTTATGCATCCTTCTTATGTCTTCATAATCTGTGTTTTTTTCTGTTCTATTTTCCTACCAAAAGTCTGCTAAACTGTAAGCAGAGTGGAAGATAAATCTGTATGCAAAAAGGCTGATGCTAACTTAGTTTAAGATACTACCTTTAATATCTCTACAATACATGATTGTCCTGGTTATTGACAGCTGCTGATTGACATGGCAGCCTTGGCTGCAGTGATCATGAGATGGTTGAGTGCAGGATCCTGTGTGGGAGGAACAGAATACCTAGCAGGACCAGAACCCTAGACTTCAGCAGGGCCAACTATGGCCTCTTTAGTCAATTATTAAGAGAAGCCCCATGGGACAGGGTACTAGATGGTGTACCATCTAGCTGATGCTAGAATCAAGTTGCTGCTCCATATACAGCTATAATAATGCACATGCTTTATTCCATGGTGTGGGTACATCATATTATTCAAGTCAACTGCAAGACTGAACAATTAAGAGGTACAATTCATTTACTCAATTGTACATACTCTACTGTACTTGTTAACTAGCAACAGAATAGCAGAAACAATAGCGGAAAAGACAGGTGGAAAACCAGATGATGGTTGTGGTTTTTTTCTGAAGACTAAGTGTTCTAGACATGTACAACATCAGCAGGTGATTTATGACCTTGGCCTAGAAAAAAAAACAAAACACAAAAAACAACCCATTTTGGAAAAACTGTATACAGAGTATACCTGTAAATACAATTACTGTTTTGGATATCTCTTAAATCACATGTGAGGGCTTATATGTGGGCATATTAATTGATAGAGGTGATCTCACTGTTCTATTTCAATTAACAGTGCATGCAATTGCTTGAGTTAGTTACTTTATTCATTCTTTTCCCTCATTTTATCCCAATAAAATATGATAACATCTTAAAGGTATTTTTAAGTTCAAGAAAAGTGTTGAGATTTTTACATGGAGAATAATTAATGCATATGTCCTTTGTGAGCAAAAAACTAAACAGAAGGGAACCATACTCCTTAAAATTTTGTGTGCTCATGCTAAATGGTATTGTGTTGATGTGGAATTTATTCACTTTCAAAGTGACTTTTTGCCAGTGTGTGCCTTAACATTTGAAGGTAAACTCTAAAAGTCAGTCCAGGTAATCTCTCTGGCATGATTTCTACAGAACTTCATATCTAACGTGAAACAGTGGAAAAGAGACAATGTGTGATGACAGACACCTGTATTGCCCTGACAGGTAAACCTGTGACACGAGATTGAAGGAGCAGTGAATACTCTGGCTCTGTACAGGGCTGCAGCATTCTCCAGATCTTTGGCATAGATGTGAGTGAAAGTGAATACGACACACTACATGGTGTAAAATATGTGATTCACCAGGATGTAAAAGTGAAAAAGAAAGCCACAGCGTAGACTGAAGCTCCTCGCTGCCCATATAGTGACGCTATTGCTTGTTTCTCACTCATTTCTATTTACATCTTGCATACTTCACCCTTTACCTCCCATCTGAAATGGCTCTGGTAGCTCAGGTGTCTTTTTTTCTGTATGATGTATCCTGCAGTTTCTGATGAGCTAGAGTTGAGAAAGCCAAAATAAAGCCCAAGCAATTAGAGAGGAGTAAGTGAAACAGAGCCCTTTTTTTCATACTTCCTGACTGCTTGTTGTATTACAATATATAGATATATTTGATACATTTGTTTACAGAATTGCCCTTTACAAGAGTGACTATATCACAAAGATTTCTAGTGTTCTGTCAGAATTGAGGCAGTAGAGAAGTAGGAACAAGATCACAGAAGTAAAAATTATTGTTGACAAGATAAGGAAAAAAGTACACAGAATCTTGTAGAGGAGTTTTTAAGGGACAGTGGATATGGAAAATTACTAGAAGCCTATAACTGGGCTTCGAGCTATCTGAAAACATTAAGGCAAACAACTGAGAGATAATTGGCTAGTGTCTATTTAAAGACATTAAAGTAAACAGCTAAGAGATAGTTGGCTAATGTTCAATGTCAACCAGAGACAGATCGGGAACAATATCAGAGAAATATAAACTCCCTGGCACCGCTTCAGCAACACCTGCACCGCTTCAATAACAAAGCTAAGCTTACGACACCGCGCGTGGACACAGGCTCATCACCAATCAACGATTTTATATGCCGTGTGCAACTCAGCATGTAACCAATCATAAATATTGTTTATCCGCATGCACCTGATACAGCAGACTATATAAGGAGCTGTAAGGGTTAATAAAGTCAGAGCATTCACCTTAACTCTATGAGTACCGTGTGTTTGTCTCTCGCCTCCTGGCAACAGAAACTGTCTATACCTATTAAGTATAATTGTAAGTAAGTATGGCATTTATTGATACTGCCAACATGGAGCATCAATTCTTAAAGGACACTGAACTTCTAGTGCCATGGTCCTGACATTTTTAGAACACTTGACATTAGCACTAATGCATTTTGCAATTGTAGTTACTACTGGAAAACCTTTACTTCCAGACTTTATCTGGAAATATTTGTACTAGTGGCAGAAGATAAACTGGGACACACAACTCATCAGTCCAACTGGAAATAATTTGTAAATAAGAAAAAGATAATGCTTATATTAAATACAAAAGTCCAATGCTCAAATATAAAAGTTTCTATGCATAAACATTTTAAAACTTGCATTTTTAAAAAATGATGAAAATGCTGAAAGCTAAGGAAAATAGTTCTGATAAATAAGATTTTAGAAGAATGCACCTGAAATTTGTAACATAGTTTGTATTTTACAGTGAATACCAGATGACACATATGAACTTCAAAGTTTGCATTCAAAAGGACATAAAAAATAGAAAATGCTATTAGAAAATATTATTTGCAGTAGTACAGCAGTCTAACTTGCTTATATTTGTTGTACCTCAAAAAAGAGGGAAAAATACATTATGTATAGCTACACAGAAAAGATTGGCCTGATGTGACAATTTTTGCTTGCAAACCTGAAACAATGTTGTTGTTAAAACTGGAAGGACTTCTTGGAGTTATAGCAGACTGATAAATCTTCAGTCTGAGATAATTTCTGTTCTCTGACCACTATAGTCCATGTCGTTTCACATCCTTCTTAGCTTGAGGTAGTCTTTCAGATACCTTGCTACTCTAGTTTTTAACAAGTAGTCATAGCAACCAGCATAAAACAAGAACACAACATTGAGAATCTTTCTCCCTTTTTTTTTTTTTTTTTCTTTTTTCCTCAGTCTTTTCATTAGAATAACATTTACTAGATATTTAACAAAAATAAAATATGAAGATTAAAGGCTGACTGGCCACTTTATATATCTTTGGAATTAGATTAATGCTATTAAGTGTTTATGTTGTGACATAATAGAGCTAAAATGTTGCCAATAATTTTTGTTATTTCAAATGGTGTAAAACAATTGAGAAATCCAGTTCTGAAACACTTGCCCATACATTATTGTATAATGCTAATCCAAAGCTTATTTCAGTCATTTCATTTTAAGGAAGAATGAAGTAATACATTTTTTCTTTTTTTCTGCTGTTTAAAAACTGCTAATACAGTGCTTCTGTTGTATTTTATTTTCTTTCATCAGCACATATGTGCAGTACTTCCAAAACTGGTTGAGCTAGAGGTGTCAAAAACCTTTTAATTTATATTTGAAAAATTTCTTGAAAGAGGGAATTTGTATGCCATCCATAACATAACCTTCCGTTTATACCTTTACATGTTTGGAGAGTGGGAACTTAAAAAAAGGAATGCAGAGCATGGCTACAGTGAAAAAAAGTAGGAAGAGGTATTATCTACTATAAACCAGTTTGTAATGATTCCTTTTCTTCTATCTAATATAGTCTGGAACAAACAAGGAACTTTTATTTATATTCCTTTAAATAATCTTTTTATTTCAAGGAGATGATAGAATGGCATGGCATGGCATGGCATGGCACGGCACGGCATAGAATAGAATAGAATAGAATAGAATAGAATAGAATAGAATAGAATAGAATAGAATAGAATAGGATAGGATCATAATATAGACCAAGCTGAAATGGACCTCAAAAGATCTTCTGGTACAAACTTTATGGGAAAAAGAGCCCAGATTATATTATCTAGCACTCTGACCTATTTGGATCTTGGAAATCTCCAGTGATGAGGACTTCACCATGTCCCTGATGAGGTTGTTCCAGCAATTTATTGTTCTCACTGTAAAAGAAGTCTTTCTTCTCTCAAGATTAAAACTGTCCCACTGTAACTTGTGCCCATTGCCCCTTGACCTCTGCATGTGGCTCTTTGTGAAGGGACAGTCCTCATCCTCTTTGTAGCTGCCTTTTAATTACTGTAATACTGTGTTGAAGCCCCCAGCCATACATATTCCAGCCTGTCATGGTTTGGATACATCATCACAGGTGCAGGACTTAGCCCTTGTATTTGTTAAACTTCATATCGTTTTTGCTAGCCCTCTTTCCCAGCCTTTCCGGGTCTTTCTCTAAGATGGTTCTCACTACTGCCATGTCAACCTTACCACCCACTTTGATGTCATTAGTAAACTTGACCAGCATGTTTTTATTCCATCATGTAGAAAACTCATAAAGCTGTTGAACAATGTGAGTCCAATATCAGTTCCTGGAGGATCCCACTTTCATCATGCTGGCAACCTGAATAATAAGCAATGCTAATCAGCCACTCAGCATGGTTTGTTAGCCAATTTCCCACCCATTTCACCAACTGCACAGCCATTTTGTATTTTGCCAGTTTATCCTGGAAGAGACTGTGGGAAATGGTGTTGAACTCTTTGCTGAAGTCCAGGTAAACAATACCCACTGCTCTCCTCACGCAAACAGGAAGTTTCACCTTGCTGTAGAAGGTGACAACAAATTGCATGGGAGTGTTATTTGAGCCTGCATGTGTTTTTGAGAGGGATGTGACTTCCAGAATTCAACTTAGTAGATAATTTAAACTCCTACAGTAACATTGGAAATCTCCAGTGATGAGGACTTCACCATGTCCCTGATGAGGTTGTTCCAGCAATTTATTGTTCTCACTGTAAAAGAAGTCTTTCTTCTCTCAAGATTAAAACTGTCCCACTGTAACTTGTGCCCATTGCCCCTTGACCTCTGCATGTGGCTCTTTGTGAAGGGACAGTCCTCATCCTCTTTGTAGCTGCCTTTTAATTACTGTAATACTGTGTTGAAGCCCCCAGCCATACATATTCCAGCCTGTCATGGTTTGGATACATCATCACAGGTGCAGGACTTAGCCCTTGTATTTGTTAAACTTCATATCGTTTTTGCTAGCCCTCTTTCCCAGCCTTTCCGGGTCTTTCTCTAAGATGGTTCTCACTACTGCCATGTCAACCTTACCACCCACTTTGATGTCATTAGTAAACTTGACCAGCATGTTTTTATTCCATCATGTAGAAAACTCATAAAGCTGTTGAACAATGTGAGTCCAATATCAGTTCCTGGAGGATCCCACTTTCATCATGCTGGCAACCTGAATAATAAGCAATGCTAATCAGCCACTCAGCATGGTTTGTTAGCCAATTTCCCACCCATTTCACCAACTGCACAGCCATTTTGTATTTTGCCAGTTTATCCTGGAAGAGACTGTGGGAAATGGTGTTGAACTCTTTGCTGAAGTCCAGGTAAACAATACCCACTGCTCTCCTCACGCAAACAGGAAGTTTCACCTTGCTGTAGAAGGTGACAACAAATTGCATGGGAGTGTTATTTGAGCCTGCATGTGTTTTTGAGAGGGATGTGACTTCCAGAATTCAACTTAGTAGATAATTTAAACTCCTACAGTAACAGGAATAACACCCAAATATTTTCTGTTTAAAAAAATCTACATAATATACATATATATATGTATATATATATACACTTGAATAAATTATTTTAAGTAGCTCACTTAATTTTCATTTAGCTGCTGAAGTTGTCTTTGAAACAGTCAATTCTGTTTTTAAGGTGTACTTGAAAAATATAGTCATATAAGCTGATTAATATAAATATGTATTTGAAATTATTGTTTAAATAATGAAAAATCTTTATGTATTTTCCTCTGTTTAGTGATTTATATAACTAAATTTCAGATATTATTCTCATGTGTAATAAAAAAATTGCTTAAATTAATTATATTTGCTTATTCTCTTCATAGACTTGACTTTTCTCAGTTACTGTAAGGTTTATTAAGGCAGCTGCCAGAATTTTGTAAAATGTAAGACAGTAACAGAGATTTTTGACACATTGAGGAATGACTTTTACATAATATGGTGTTGCTCATTCAGTAATCAGCCTGTATTCTGATAAACAGAATTTTTGTAGAGAGAGAGAACTTCAAATCTGATGTGTATGCTGTTGTTTGTTTATGGATCCATTAATTGTTGAATAAATGGAATCACATATGCTGATCCCATTATAGGCTGTAATGCTTTGCCCAGTATAGAATCTCTATTTGTGTAGAGAGCACAAAAATAATATCCTTAGCTAGAATGAAGTAGCATAGCTAAACTGTAGAAGAAATGCTATATGGTTCACCTGTGCCAGCAGTAGCATTAAAACAGCCCTTCTCCAGTGTGTCCTCACCCAAAGCAACCTGAGAGCCACCTTTCTTGTTATGGCTTAGCATCTTGTCTCTACTTTCAAAACTATTCAATACAGCTGTGCACTTTCCTTTTTGTATCTCCTGTGTCTTTCCTCAGTTTCATTGTGTTGTTATGAATATACAGTACAAAGTATGGCAAGATTACATTTCAAGTGTTTGTACATGTGTTGCAAGTAATATTATTCATATTCGGGACAAAAATCTAGTGAATTTTTTTTGTGTATAACTGTCCTAATCTGTGATTGTCACAGTGATTCATCTAAAGGAAGCACAAAATGTAGAGCTACTAATGCATTTGAGAAGTTATAATTGTGCATTACACTCTTCCCCATTAATTTCAATGTCACTGTCTTCTGAAAACGCATTTCCTTGTAGCACTGAGCCTCTGGGGATAAGAATTAATGAGGTTTTTTTGTTGTTTATCATAAATACAGTAGCATCTTGTGTCTATATGAGGATCAGGGACCTACTGTGTTAAGTCTGCTGTGGAACAAAAAGACACTTCTGCTTTTAAATCATAAAAGCTTCACTTTTTACTCTCTGATAGGCCCTTGTAATAGCAATTGGTATCATCCCCAGCCACAGTGCTATTCTCTTTTTAATAAGACTTTTGCTTTAATATTTATTTAGAGCTAAAATAACATTTCTATTAATGAGTGTCATATGACATCAGGAACCTTCTCTGTCTCTCAGTGACAGTTTCTCAAGACATGGAAAGTCTGTCTTGAAGGTTAGCATCTGAAGTTTGTAAGAGTTAGCAAGGCAATCAAAGATAAAAATTGTTGCTATAGATCCTATGCTCTTGTTTTCTTAGCTTCTATGCAACTGATAAACTAGTTTCCCATATCTGTGTTTCAAAAATGACTATCAGAATATAAGAAATATCATTAAGAAGGTGTGGATGTTAGGGCAAAGAGAGAGGTGTTTTTTTCACCTTGATCTAAGCCTCTTTTCCTTTCACTGGATTTTCACAGAAGGCTGAGTCATTTCCTTTGTTCCAAAGATGGACTTACTGGTTGTTCCTTCACTGGTAGGATCACACATTTTGTGATCATTAAAAGTACTGGAATCCCTCTTCCTGAAATTCTAATGCTCCTTTTTGAATCACTTTAACTCTTTAAATAGCCTATTCTTTAAGTTTTCTTGTTCATTACACTGTGTTACAAATCAAGGAATATATCATCCTACCTCAATTCAGACACTACAATATTTTTAATTATCTTTTTTGGAAGGAATTTACTACATAACAACATTCTACCTCTTAATTTATTCTGTATTTACTCAGCATCACTGTAAAAGATTATTATTTCCCCTGCCAGCCCCAAATAGTTCAGTAGTGTCCCTACATGACCTTGTCAGAGGTGTTCTGTGTGTGACTTAGTTGGCTATGATTTGCGCTGTTTTTTTCAAACGATCTTTTTCTTCCCTTTTGAAACGTGCAGGCCATAGCCATTGCAAAATTGAAAGGATCAAGAGCATGTTTTTGTTGTTGTTATTATTGGTGGTTCTATTTGGTTTTTCTTGGGGTTTCTTTGGGGTTTTGTTTTTGTTTTGTGTGTGTGTGTTTTGTTCGTTGGTTTGGTTTGGTTTTTTATGAGGTAGTTTAGGAGGGTAAAAAAATGCAGTCTTTCAGGAGGTAGCACAATATTTCTGTTTCAGCAGAAACAGTGATCTTGTGCTGTAGTCTTTAGTGACAATAGCTAAATATTCTTGTGCGCAGTCAACACCAGATTGGGTGTATACGGAATTTCTCTTAAAACAGCCTAGAGTTATGGTGGGAATATTGACTATTAATAGTAATATTTATTATGATAAAAATTTGACGGAAACAGATAATCTGTTTAAAGGTTTTCAACAACCACTTGAAAGTTATGAAAGATTTTAAGTATTGATTTGTGAATTTAAAACAACAAATTGTTTCACTTTTTCTCATTATAATAATAATGCTGAGTTAATGAAATACCAACTTCCAGAGATTCTTTAGATCTTCAGTATGATTTCTCTAGGTATCCCAAGTAGTATTGCACTTGCATGGGAGAACTGCTTTCATTAAATATGTTAGAAGACTCAGAAATCCTAATCAGCATCCTTGAACAAGGCCAGCTTTTAGAAGTTGAGTGGAACTTGTAATAAAGTAAAAGATTAGAAGTGAATGAATGGATCTTGCAGTTGGCAGAAAAGTTATGTGAACTAAAATAATTGTTAATATTTTTAATATATATATGAACAGGAGTTTTGTCTCAGGGAATAATATGGATATAAAAGACTGGACTTTTCAGATGTGAAATAAGTGATGTAATTTTACAGTTCATTAACTACTTAAAGGCTGAGAAAAAACAAGCTGATACATCCTCTTGCTGCTGTTGTCTTTGTCTTTTCTTTCTTTTTAATTCTTATTAAATGTAGGAGGTGTCACTACTTTTCTAGACTTAGTGGAAAAAAAGCCAAAAAGGATAGCTATGAATTAGTCTGCTGTTTTGAAGGGATAAGGATTTGTTTTGCTTTTATTAACACCAGCCCTAGAAGTTCCCTTTGGTATGACACTTGGTTTAAATCATCTTTCTCACAGACTCAGATTGCTAAACTCTAATATCGCCAAGCTTTCTGGCTTGGAGTTTATGAGACCATATAATTGAAAATACCCTAAAATGATGTTTATTTTGTAATATCAACTACTGCTGAATTTTCCTGAAAACTTGTCTCAAAGAAGGGCTGTTGTACATTTAAAAGTAAAGAAATTCCCTATGTATGCATGTGTCCATGACTGAGAATATGCCGGACAACTACGCTCAATGTGTTCAATGTCCAAATTATAGTAAATTTACATTATGATGTTCTGTTTTTATAGGTATGTTGTAATCTGGCTTAATATAGATCCAGACATAAACACTCCTGAACATTGCCATACTTCAAGAACTCTGTCCTCTATAAACAATTGTGGTTTTGCTGAGTATTTTTTTAATACTTGCTATTCTACAGTTTTTTTCATAAAGCAGATGCTTTTCTACAGAATTATTGGCCTGACACACTAGTTTGAGCTTATTGCTCATTTGTTTAATGTTAGTATTTGAGAAGACAAAGTCATCAATTGCCAATGGGTGTAACACCCCAAACCGTTTTTTTGTACCTGAATTGCAGGTGAAGAGTGTTGCAACATATACTTTTAAAAAAATCTGTTCATAGGAAGTTATAGCCTTTCTGTTGATTTTTTTTCTGCTGACAGTTTGTGATTATGATTTGGAAATCTTTGTTCAGTAAGCAGGGAAGTGAAGAACAGGTTACCAAGTATTCCTGCAAAAGAAAGACATGCAGGAACTTACAGTCTCCCATGTGTGCCTGTGAGAGAAAGGTATACACAGACAAAGATTT
>NW_009952878.1:9829-35717 GCF_000747805.2 Chaetura pelagica | reverse complement strand
TCTAACATAACCGTACCTAAGGTGAATCAGTACTTACCCAACAAAAGAACTTCTATAACCAGCAGAAAAGTGTGCTTGAGATTCACTTTTTTTTTTCCTGCCTGTCCTTAGCAAGCAAGGATTTCACCTGAGGAAGCATTCAAAAATTGTCATGTATTAAGGCTTATATTTTTACCTTTGATGATTGTTGAAGACTAATGAACAGTTACATAACTAGTTTTTATGCCAATGTTTTAACTAGTACTACCCATAAACATAAGTACAATGTAGAGGGTCTAGGTGTTTAAACTGGACACAAAGGTCTCAGTGGAGAACAGACAGTTCACAGGTTTGTTTAAAAGCTTTTTTAGTGAGAATTCTATCTTGAATCAACAACTCTTTGCCGGGAAATCTAGCAGAGTGGATAGTAGTTCAGATTCTAATACAATGTATGATGTATGTACTAAGCGTTTATATCTCAAATAAAGTTATGAAGCTAAAACAAAATATTTCACTTTACTAAAATATCCATTTATTTCTTTTAAAAAGCTGTAAGTAATAGAATTATTTAAACTAAGTTTATTAAAAATACTGACCATGTCAATTTTAAGAATACAAGATTGGGGGGGGGGGGGGGGGCAAATAATTCAGTTTTGCTCCAGCAGCAGTATCTCAGAAGTAGCAGGTTCTGTTACAGAAATAAAACTCCTCTATGAAGACCTTTACATCAGAAAATCTTCAAGTACCAGTGCAGTGAACGTGGCACCTTTGCATTGACTCCAGAGGCAATTCAGTGGTAAATAACAGAAGAAATTTGTCACAAGAAGATCTCATTATGCCTAGGTGTGTTGCATCTCTTATTTTATATGTGATTTTAGTTCAGTCTCTTTACAGAACACAGCTCTGGGATATACTAAAAATCTCTCTACCACTCAAAGTTTTCTTTTAAAAAAACAACCTATTTTCAGATTATTGCACCTGAAATGTTATATTTAATAAATATGTTAAAATCCCAGTAATTGAGTTGTCTATTGAGAAGCCATGAGTGGACATTTTAAATACATCATAGCTGGGAAAAAACAGAAATGAAATGTCTCTGGCTCTAAAAAGATGTGAGTGATTTAATGCATTCAGTTTATACAATAAGACATGAAGGAGTCCTGTGGAGGGAAAGACAGAATTCATTGCACTGGAATGAGAAAATGAAAAAAATGGTTACATAATGGACCAAACAAAAAAGCCCAGTATGCTTCACTCCATGGCACAATCTTTATTTCCACTCCTGCTATGTGAGTTTATAAATTTTTTAAAAATTAAAATATTTCACATATATTACTTACAATTCTTTGTACTGTATACTTGGGGTTTGTCCTTTTTCTGTTATAACCTTACTGACTAGGAAATGCTTACTACTGTGCCTGAAAGCATACTGATGTATTTTTGAGAACTAGCAGCTGAATTCATAACCTGAGCCACCACTGTACATTGAGAATCCTGTATTCCAGAGTGACAGAATCTCTGAGGCTGGCAGCCATGACCTGAGATCTTCTGGTCAAGTCCTTGAGCTCAAGCAGAGTCAGCTTGAACCAGCTGACAAACCTTTCAAGATGGCTCTCTTTTTTTCTAGAAAATTTTTAAAATATATGGTTGGGTATGAAATGGCTACTCCTTTAGGGTAGATAGTTTTGCAGCAGATTAAACCTCCTATCATCGTTGGTGCCATTTTGCTGGCAGTTAAACTAATGACTTTGTAGACAGATTTTCAGACTGTTCCACAGAGATTTATGTTGATTGTTGCATTATGAAGTTTTAAGAGTAAACCTATCACAGATTAATAATCAAGGAAGCAAGGGAAACAAATAGGAAAGGAAAAGAAACATGTAACTGTACTCAGACATGGTATGAATATGCCTACTCTAATGAGCAAAAAGCAGAATGAGACATTATCAAGAACTAATCTCATAGATACTCGTCTTAAAGTTTCTCACCTTGCCCTTATTTTTCATCTGACATGCTGTTCTGTCTCCTCACAGTATTTCCACATGGAAACAACGCTTTGATGCAATCAAGTGACAGATCTCTAACAGAGATGTCTACAGCAATCACAAATTCAAGTAACTAGTGTTCAAACTGGTCGATGAAATCTCAGTTTAATTCACCAGGATTTATGATTTTCAGCTAAATAGAACTATTTTCATTATTTGATTGTATTTCCAGGAAAGCCCTGCAAATCCTTTCTGAGTTAACAAAAATGAAGAAGCTTTGTGCAAAAGCTGAGACCTTCTTAATTATTGTATGTTTAACATGAGACATTCTTAAAGGACTTCTGGCACTTTAAATAAATTCTTGCTCCTAATGGTGTCTTCATGAATATAAATGTAGAAGCACTGCAGGGAACTTCATCACAGCTTCAAATCAAGTTGATTTTCAATGCATATTACCACAGTAGCAACAAAATGAATGCTTTTTAAAAATCAATTTTAGGTCATTTTGATTTGATTTTAAGTTAAGCAAAATGACACCAGATACCTTTTAAAATGGTTATTATTTAAATTTATTATATTTTTTAAATTGTAGAACATGATGAAACATAGACTGATTTGTAAATATAGTAAACTCTGGTTTTATAAACAAGCAGAACTGATGATAATTAAGGCTTTATGAGTGTCTTACTGAAGATAGATATGTATTTTAAATGGTAACACTAAGAAATTTTTAGCACTCATTTTTTTTGAGCATCTCCACTTCTCAATTTCGTACCTTAAAATTTTTAATTAAATTCAAAACAACATCTCATCTGTAATGCACTGTATTTGCTATGAAAGGGTAAGACCTGAAATGTAAACCTAGAAGGTGAAATGTATCTTTGTAGTCCAAGCTATCAACTCCAGTTATGCCTTGTCATATGTGAAGTCCACCTGATATGTAAATTGTTTCCTACCGTGACCATTGAATACATGGACTGTCTTATCCCACCTAGGTTTTGAAGCTTCCAGGGCTCTCAAAGGAAACCAGCCTGGTCATGCTTATGGTGATTTTTACTGTAGTTGGATTGATGTTGTAGCCAATTGTCTCTCAACTATTATTTCAATGAGTTGCAAGGATGTTTTGTAAATGTCTTGCTCAATTACAGTAAGCAGAAGCCATTGCTGGATAAACGTTTGTTCCTTACATATTAACTGTGGTATGATACAAGCAGGCAAAGCTACCACTAATTCTTTCATTTACCCATATTTGTTACACAGAAATCTGTAAGTATTTATGAGCATTTATGTCTTGTAAAACTGGGCCTTATCAAAAGACATTTTAGAGCGACTGAAAATATCAGTTATCAGAAGTTAGTTTTTCTTTGAAGTACAAAGACTAAGAACCAGTGTCTTAATGGTATTTAGTGTTCTTGCTCCTCTCAAACTAAACAGTAGTTGTAGAAGCTAAGTATTTTGAATACCTGGGCATAAAGGATTTCTTTTCAGCAGTCATTGTAACAGTAAGCACTACTGCTCCAGCCAGCTACTTTATTTTCCCTAATCAATTTTGTGTGATTTAGGAGATCACTAAAAGGCTAGTACTCATATAGGCGGGAAAACTATGTATAAGAATTTTTTTTCAGTAGAGAATGGATTTAACAATGAAAATGACTAAATACCTAGGCATGGAGCATGCAACTTGAGTAGTTATACTAAGCATGAAACAGTATGTGTATTTAACAAGTACATATCCTACAAATTAATGACCAGATTCTAATTTACTCAGCTGGGATCTGTGCAAGCCTGCAAAGTGTGTTGCTACACTGATTTTTGCACTTATATAATGAGTATATATCATCTATAGAGTAAATAAATTTCAGCATCAGAAATATTTTCTATCTGTTCTAGAAGAAAGATAGACTTTCCTCATGGAAAAAAAAACAACAAACAATCCACAACAAAACACCATATTATTTTCCTCTGATTTTACTTCTGCACTTAAATCTGCTCCAGTTCCTTCTATTAGTGTGCTGTTAGGCAGAAAGTACACAGGAACAATTATCTAGGTGATTAGGTCCATGAAATAAAAAAACTTCATTAATTTTACATCAGGTTCATTTGCAAAATTATCAGAAATTTCTATATTGTTTTTTCTAGCAAATGCTGTACTGGAATTCTGAACTTACATAAGGATATTTAACAGCTGTTGCATGAAAAGTAGGCACATTTCTTCCCTTGAGGATGATGCAAAAATGCACCTTTCTATAGCCATTACTGACATAGAATCTAAAATAATATAGCATGTAGATTGTGGGCTGCAGAGATCTTGGTATGTGACAGAAATTGGTAATTTTAATTAATTTCTTTGATAACACGTTGGCTATGGTACCCCTTTGCCTGGGTAATTATATTCCAGACTCTGTACTTATTCATAGATGTGAAAAAACAGCAGAAACACTGTCACATAAATAATGCAGTCTTAAACTGGTTTGGGTGCATTTAAGCTGTATTTGGCTAACAATAAAAAGTATATCAGAGGCTGGACCTAGACCAAAAATACAGCAAGACTTTAAGAACGAGGAGATAAATATACCTTAAAAAAATTCAAGCAGATAACAGCCTTCACCATTTAAAATAACCAAATGGTTGCCTATTGCAGAGCAAGGTATTCAGCAAAACTAAAACCAAATTAAAATAACAACATAACATCCTGAATAGCAGCTGAATTAGTTGTTATGCAATCTCTAAGAAATAAACCTATAAAACCTGAAGTACCAAATTTCTTCACACCACAAGCAGATATATGAAATGCTTAAAAGAACACTGATAATCTCAGAGCTGTTCACCTTTCTCTCTTTAATTAAAACTGCAGGGACAAAATTGATAAAGGAACTGAGCCTAGACATAATTACTGATCCTACCTGCTACTGGAAAGTCCTGATAAAAACAAGGAATCAATACAACCTAATTTAGGACTTTCAGTCTCCAACTGACTTTTGCAAAAAAGGCTATTAGCTTCCATTATCCTCTAATAATAACAATTATCTCCTTTACTCTTAACTTATTCTCATTTAACAAAGATCTTCCAGACCCAGTGTTTACAGCTACCTTTGAGAAGTCTTTTTTATGGCATTTTTCAGTCAGAAGCGGATTTTATGGTGAACCAAGAACAGAAATTTTATGTCCTGGTCCCTCCAGTTATTTTTAGCATTGCAAAGTTTTCGGTATCAAATAGATCATTGACTGCTTATGACTGATGGCAGAGAATAAAATTTGAAGTATGGTGCCACCATGAGCTGTGTCACCTTGTTCAGATATAAAGCATTATTGATTAAGAACTTGCCTATCAATAAAATTGTCAGTACTTTCATGAGAATAAAAATGCTTTTAGCAACTTTGGCAGTTCTTCAGGTTTCAAAGGCTGGCAGATATACTAGAGTAATTCACAAACAATTTATTTTTCCACATTCAGGAAGATCAATCACAAAGCCTTTGAGTAAAAGCAAATAGCAAATTTACCAGTTCTTCCTACATCTGATACTTCCCATTCCTCTTAAATTTATGGAGAGGTTATGAAGTACTTATTTTCCTTCACAGTATATTATGTGAACAACAGCAGAGTTTCTCCCAATTCCTCAGACAGACAGGTGCTGTTTTAGTGGTAAACAAGCTACACTGATGAAACTCAGTAAGTAGAATTATTCACTTGTCTTGATGTCTTAGATGAGGAAATGGGAAGAAACTTTGCTGAATTTATTAACCAATCTCTATCGCTCAAATGGAAATCTAAAATCTGTATTATAGCAGTTCTAACTGCTTAACATTATCTCACATTTGAAAAGTGAGTTAGGGCGAAATACAATGTGCATAGGTTTTATGGTCTTAAAGGAGTAGTTAGATGTCATGACCCCAGTCTTCATCCTCAAAACCATAGGTTACCAGCCAAGTTATGGCTAGCAGAATCCCCAAAACCGCTTGACTTGACAACACCAAAGAACTAGTTACCTCTGTCTTGTGCAACATTCTTTGAGTCATAAAATAGGTATTTCTCATGTCTATCTCAAGCTCAAAGAGTATTAAGATTTCTCTCTAAATACCTGCAGCTTTGAGTTTTGGAAAGTCACAATGACATTGAGTATTGGGTCCAACAGCTTCTTTAATATAGGATTATGTGGGATGTAGGATATAGGTTAAATATACTACCTGGCTCACAGATGCTTGTACTAGCTAGCTCCTGCTTTTTGGTAGTTTTCTTATTAGTTACTACAATAAGACCTTCTGTGGTGTGTTTAAGTTGTTTGATTTTCTATTATATATTTATATATTTGTGGTTATATTAACTCATAAAAAGAAGCAGCAAAGCTTTTTTGCAGATTATTTGTTAAAGTAAGATATTGCTCACTGAGTAAAGTTATAAACACAGTCATTCCTTTCTAGATATGAGAACATTGCAGAAGTTCTTGTTTATGTAATTCTCTTAAATTATACCATTTTTTACATCTGCAACAGCACTGATATTGGATAGTATATGTTAAAGGAAGCTTAAATGTCTGTGATCTTTTCAAAAATAGAGATATAAATATTGAATGGAAACTGGGAGAGATCAAAACCCTATGGGTGTGCCCAGAGGGAGGAATGTCTTGCTGGCAGTTTTCTGGTGGTGAGTTTGTTTGCATTATCTTAGGTCTTGCTGGCTATTTACTCCATCTTTCTAATCTGTAACATCCTGATTTACAAAATGGGGATAATTACTTTTACACAGTTTTGGTAAATGCCTTTAAGTGGTCCTTAGACACATGTAAGTGCTAGAAATTTGCTCTTCTTCTTAGGTCACACAATAAATACATCTATTTATATTATAGGACTTTATTAATAATATTAAAAAATACTCTTTTAATAAATAGTCATATATCAAAAGTTATCATTAATATTTTAGTTGAAAACAAAATTACCTTATGCACCTCAGAGGACCTGAAAAAACCTACATATCTAAGTGTATTTTTAGTAAGTAATATATAGTTATAGTTACACGTTTTATTCTCTAGACCTTTCAAATGGACAAGTTCATTCTTTTTCTCAGTGTGAAATAGTGTTCTATCCAGTGGTGTGTATGGATACTGTAACTATTTTCCTTCAAAAGCTGCCATTTTGTCTTTCAAAAATGTCTTCCTTAAAAAAAAAAAAAAAAAAATTAATGGTGGAGAAATTCACTCATTTGTGAAAAATGTAGTAATTTATGATTAAAACTTTACTGTAGCATAATACAGCTTGCTGTTTTGTTCTTACTAAGTATGTTACCTGGACATAACAATATTCCTGTCAGGATGACTTAAATAAACAAATTGAGATTTCCAATTTTTGTATGATTATTTTTTTTAATAAAAAGTTTGAAGTTATCCAACCCTATTTATTAGAAGATTATTTTTTTTTTACCTCTTTGTTATGCTTTCACATATGTTCTGGCATTAAATTAAAAAAAAAATAAAATACATGTATAATACCATCCACAGACAAATATAATGTGATACCATGGAACTCCTGATTTCACTGTTGTCATCATATCGATGAATGCCTACATAAGTTTGTTGTCCCTTTCTTAGCCCAAAGGGCTTTGTTCTTTGGGCAGTAAAGCACAATTTCTCTTGCAGAGACATCACCATCCAATGCAAAATCTGGTAAAGTAACATCCTGAAATCCGTTTTAACTCCTTAGGTCTCAAAGTAACTTCCACCTACTAAGGTAACTTCTCCCTGTTCCTCCCTGCTTCCTTCCATCCTGCTCTAACACAGCACAAGCACAGCACAGAAGGGCCAGAGACAACCACCTAAGTAACCAGCCACCTATTTAATATCTAGTGCTTTTCTTTTCTCACTATGCAAAGTAATCCCTAAACAGTTTTAAAATGTTTGGTTGAACTGACTTAAGCTTTGAAATAAAACAGGCATCCAAAGCCACTTGTATTGATAAAATGTATGTGATTATGGCTTAAGCAATTCTTCTTTTCAAATACTCTGAAACTCTCATGCTTAAATCAGAATCAATTATTCTTCAAATGGTGATCTTATAAATCAGATTTATCTCTAGATGGACCTAAACACTGATTATTTATGAAGAGCTTTTATAGAACTTGCATTGGATGTGGGTGTAAGAGGAAGTTATATCAAAGCAATCTTTCAACTAGATCAACAATACCTTTTTCAAACTTTTAATAGAATTCTGTCTGTCATTATGATACAGTACCAATATGCTGGCTAAAGCAATAACGTGAAATACAATTATGAGAGGCTATATAAGCTTATTTTTATCATGCACTCTAGGTTTCAGTGGTTTGATACTTAAAGCTTCAAAATTAGAACTGTCCGTTTGTTAAACATTTTGAAAGTTGTTACTGCTGCCACATAAAGCTTTAAAAATTAATTCCTAATACTCCTATGAAATTATGATCCTCCTACTTTAAAATGTATTGCTGATTATTTTGATAAATCCAAAGGCCTATTTGTTTCTACTAAAAATCCAGAAAAGTTGTTTTGTAGAACCGATAATAGAAATATAATACCAACAAAGACAGCTGATTTTAGCAGTTATCATCTATTTCCTCTGCCTCAGCTATCGTGTCTACCACATGTAATAGTTTTTATACCCTCCTGATCATTCATTTATATCATAGGAGCATTCAAGCATACTGGTCTAAGTATAAAGGTATAGAAAAACACAGTTCCTTCCTTCTATACTCTTAAAAACCAAAATATCCCACAAGAGCAACAGCAACAATGCCAACAGGAACAATAAAGACAATAAGTAAAATCATAGAATCATAGAATCATTAATGTTATAAGGGATCTTAAAAATCATCAAGTTCCAACCCCCCTGCCATGAGCAGGGAACCCTACCACTACATCAGGTTGTATAAAACCTCATCCAACCTAGGCTTAAAAGCCTCCAGGGATGGGGCATCAGCAACCTCCCTGGGCAACCCATTCCAGTTCCTCACCACCCTTATAGTGAAGAATTTCTTCCTAATATCTAACCTAAATCTCCCCTCTCTCAGTTTAAAACCATTGCCCCTTGTTCTATCACTATATGCTCTTGCAAAACGTCCCTCCCCAGTTTTCCTGTATGCCCTTTTCAGGTACTGAAAAGCCAGTATAAGGTCTCCCCAGAGCCCTCTCTTCTCTAGGCTGAACAGCCCCCGTTTTCTTAGCCTGTGTTCATAGCAGAGCTGCTCCAGGCCTTTGATCACCTTGATCATCCTCTGGACCCTCTCCAACATGTCTGTATCCTTCTTGTGCTGAGGGCTCCAGAGCTTTACACAGTACTTCAGGTGGGGTCTCACCAGAGCAGAGTAGAGGGGCAGAATCCCCTCCCTGGCCCTGCTGGCCACACTTCTTTTGATGCAGCCCAGAACACAATTAGCTCTCTGGGCTCCAGCACACACTGACAGCTCATGTTGAGCTTCTCATCTACTACCACCCCCAAGTCCTTCTCCTTCACATGAACCCACTTCTCAAGCTTGTTCAGGTCCCTGTGGATAGCATCTCATCCCTCAGGTGTATCAGCTGCACCACTCTAGCTTGGTGTCACCTGCAAACTTGTTGAGGGTGCACTTGATCCCGTTGTCTGTGTCACTGATGAAGATATTGAACAGTGCTGGTCCCTGTATGGCCCCCTGAGGGACACCACTTGTGACCTGCCTCCATTTGGACATTGAGCCATTGACCACAGCTCTCTGGGTGTGGCCATCCAGCCAATCTCTTATCCACAGAGTGGTCCATCTGTCAAATCCATGCCTTTGCAGACCAGGATTTTTAATATAATTTATTAATATTAATATTATTAATTGGTCTCATTAATAATATTACTTAATAATATTGATATTTATTATTATTTATCACCTCTTTATTTTCCAGGTGCCTCAGCAGACTTTCCAGGAGGATCTGCTCCATGGTCTTGCTGGGCACAGAGGGGAGACTGATGGGCCTGCAGTTCCCTGGGTCCTCTTTTTTCCTCTTTTTAAAGACAATAGAGACAATAAAGATCAAAATGATCAAAATAAGCAAGATCAAATCTCAGTATGGTTAGCCAGCTTTGCTGCAGACCTCTAGTGACAATTGTCATAGTCCTCTTCCCATCATTTCTATGCTAAACTTCCGTACAGTCTTCATTCTTGGCCACTCCTTATATTAGTTGATAAATTACTAGAGCCCAAGACAGTGTTCAGCCACCAATGATCAACTCATCCTAAAGTATATATCCTAATGATTTGCTTTCTGCATGAACTTTGGAATAAACTTTTTTATATTTTCTTTTCAGTACCCCTTGCTGTTATCAATCTTTTTTGACAGCCTGTTGCATTCTTTATCACTCTTGTATAAAGAACACACACATTTCTACTGTATACAAATATAGATTATTCTCACCATACATAGAGTTCCAGTAACTTTTTAATGCCTCTTGTTTCATATTATTACTAAGAATCCTACTACAGATCTTGAAATATCTTGAGATATATTTAAGATTAATTTGTCAATTTTTCTCAACATTCTTGGCTGAGAAATAGTACTGTAATGTGCAGTCATCTAGAGCAATAGAACAGGGAAAGTATTTCATAACAGTAGTGAACAGAAAGCAGTTTATTTCTGCTCAAATATCTTTCAATCAAAGGATAATAATTCTATTACACAACATTAGGGACCCAGCTGGAAACACTTTTCTGGCTTTGCAAAAAACAACAGTACAGAACAGAGTATCACCTTAATTTACTACCATAAAGACCTCTAGATGAAGTCATCATATTTCTAATGCAAAGCTAAACTGAGAGGAGATTAAGGATGCTCAGGCCTCTCAGGGTCTTAGGTCTGTTTTTAATTCTAAATTATAACCTATTAGTTCCTCATTTTTTCCAAAGAAACCTTGAGATTTTTCAATTTACATAATTAAGTATAATTTCTAGAAGAAGTTACCCTAATAATTTTATGGCAGTTTAAGATGCAATCCCTCATTCTCTACAGGATCATAAAAAAGCAGATTTTAATTTATTTTTCCATTCCTTGTGGCTGGAACTTTATTTTTTCTTTCTACTCCTCATAACTCTTGTGCATAAATTCCAAACACAGAAAATATAGCAAACTCTTCAATATACACTGACAGGCTAATATAAAGTAAATAAAAGTCCAATAGCCGCACTGAGACTTAGCAGTTGTGAAACAAATTGAATCCTCTGGGGTCTCCTGTACCCTTACAGTGCACTTAAGCTATTAAAAAGATACAATTGTTCTCTAGTTTACTCATTAACTTTCTAAATAAATAATTGGTTACTTATTTAAATTAAGATATGGGAAAACTGAGGTAATTGAAAGAATATATTGTCCTAATAAAATTAGTGCATACTCAACATTGACATTTTGTGTTGCAAAACATGATAGAACAAAATATTTCAGAGACATATTTTCTTTTCTCCCTTAAAATAAGTAATTTAACCCAACCTAAACATAAGAGTCAACAGCATTATTTAGATTTCAAGGTAAGCACACATAGTTACAAAATGAGATATTTCATAAAGTGAGTAAAATAATCAACTGTACACTGCAGTGGAGCAGCCATTGTTATTATAATATGACTAAAATGCCAGATGCTATCATTGAAGAGGCATAATTTTTCAGGTCTTGGCAGGGTGAGAGTTTGGGCACCTGCACTGCTGCTGCTGTGATTTTTTTTATTAAAAGAAAGGTGTGAAATCATTAGCTAGAGGATAAGCCAGGCAATTTCCAACATCAGTTTTTGTTCTTCAATTTTCTTTATGAACTTTGTACGTGGAATATTCAGCAGTTAATATTATTAAAATATTAAAAGAAGAAAAACAAAATTAAACAAAACAAACAAACAACCACAACAAAACATACCAAAAAAACCCAACCAAAACCCCATACAACTAAAACCTTGTTAGTTCAATAGCAATTTAAATATTTATTCTCAATACTTATGATATTACCATTTCCCTGTCCCTTCAGCCTAGAGAAATCACTATAATAAGCAGGCTATTACACAAGCTTTCAAAATTTAAAAACTATGTATCCTGGAGAAATATGAAGAGTATAAGCCTAATTGTGATTTTCCAAGAATATTAAGCAACTTGAATCAAACATTTCTTCCATGGGTACAAGAATATGGATATGGAAACAAGAACGAACAGGAATGCAAAGAAATATTATTAAACCAATAATACTGTCCCTAAATCATTTAAGTTCAAACATGTCTATTAGGTTGGTCTGGTTTGAGCCAAGATGAAGCTATTTTTCCTTTTATTGATTTTTTTCTGTCAGTAAGTTTTCTTTTAACTAGCAGCAAAGTGTCACAGTTTGGGCTGATAGCAGCTGGAATGTTTTTCTAACTGCTGGGTCTCCGAGGTCACATTTTTACTGTGCAGGCTCAGACACTACAGGGAGATCTATGACCTCCACCCCCCCCGCCTCCCTCTTCCTTTCTCTTCCATCCATGGCTGGTGTCTGGAGAGTATTCTGTTCATCCATCACCATCAACCCCCAGGCTCGAGCTCTCCTGACCCTCATAACTCTGTGCTTTCTCCAGCAGCTCCAGGACATTTTGTCACTGTTCCCTGCTAAGGACAGTGTTTTGAGAGTTGCTGGAGGTGGAGGAGGTAATAGGGGGTATGCCCATACCTGAACATATTTGTATATATCTTCTTTTGTAATTAGTGTTTGATTCAAGCTGTGTAGTTTAGTTTTCAATCCAGTAAAGTCTCTCTCTTTTTCTCTCTCTCCTTCCCTACGTGGGTGGGAGTAGGAGGGGATCAAGAGCATTGTTGTTGAATCTGAGTCAAACTGTGACAACAATTTATTGGCACCCAACTTGGGGCTAGATATTAAGCCCAGATTATACATTTTCATTAATTGGGAGTGTTCAAAATTCCATCTCTGATGGATGGAATCCCTCAGATATCAATATACAAGCCTTCTGCTGAATTTCATGGCAGATTGAAAACCAAACAGACACTTTCTGCAATGTTTCTGCTGGACCTTTTTCCAAATATGCAATTGTACACGTGGTATGCAGCCAAGAGCACACTGCTCTGTATAGCTGCTCTTGTTATTGTTTCATGGTTTATCACCTGAAGTGTGGCCATAATCAGCTGTATAAATACTATCCTAGTGATCCTAGGGGTTACGATGCTGATCTTTACGGGGGCACTGTATGTGTACAGTTCCAGTACAAATCCTGAAGTGAACAGAACCGTCTGTGTTGGTAATGACAGTAGCAGATTCAATTTAACCTCTCCATTTTCTTTCAAGCTGAATCTCCCAGCTCTTTATCTGAATAGTGGTGTTGCAGTGGGGATGCTTCTGCTGAATATTTATAATGTACCATGGATGCATAGGGTGAGGTGCTGCTCCACTCGCTGCCACTCCCTCACAGGCAATGCTGCTGCCACTGCTGCTGCTGCTGCCCATGATGCTGCCAACACCACTGCTGCTGGGACCACCACCAGTACTACTACAAAACCAGCTGCCTCTACAAGTGCTGCTACAACTGCTTCTACAAAGCACTGCCACTCCCTTTTGAATCAAGCTAGTTAATCTGAAACACCTAGAGTTTCTTCTAACAATGATAGAGACTGAAATTGAGGAAACAGAGGATTTTAAATCAGATGAGGGAGCAGGTGCCTCTCAAACAGATACAAAAACAGGCTCTTCTCAGGCAGATAAAACAGCAGGCCCTCCTCATCAGATGACCATGATGACCTTGTACAACCTTTTTCTTTGAAGGAACTGTGCCTCATGAGAAAGGACTTTACCCACATGGATGGTGAGGAAATTCTTCCTTGGTTGCTTTGATAGTCGGGCTGAAACTTTTAACATGGATGACAGAGAAGTCAAGCAGTTGCGATCCCTGGCCAGTGATGCTGGTATTGATAGCACACTTGGTCTTAAGATGGGAACTACCACCCAGTGGGACTGATTTCTTTCAGCTGTGAGAGAGAGATACTTCCACAAGGGTGACATCAAATTGTGCCGAAGCAGAACACCCACTCTTGAGAAAGCCATCACATACTTGAGAGAAATAGCTGTGCGAGAGGTGATCTATGATAAAAACGGACTTTAAAATCCTGATGATGTTCCTTGTGACACACAAATGTTCTGGAGATTTGCACAGGTTGTACCAGAAGCACATGTCCATATATTCTCCTTCATGGGATGCTTCGAGGGTAATACAAAGGGAGGGAGGCAAGAGGCTTTTGCACATACCTGAACATATTTGTATATAATTGTATATATTTTCTTTTATCATTAGTGTTTGATTAAAGCTGTGTAGTTTAGTTTTCAATCCAGTAACGTCTCTTTCTTTTTCTCTCTTTTCTCCCCTACCTGGGTGTGGGGTAGAGGGAATCGAGAGCGTTGTTGTCAAACCTGAGTCAAACAGTGACATAGGTATACAAAAAATCCATGGTAGGTAACTACTGCTTATATAGAGAAAAAAACCCCAACATACAGAGATAAAATTTAGTTTTCTATTTCGGCTGCTGCTTAAAATTCTTTGTTATTTAAAGGATGCTGGCCCATACACTTGCTTATTGCAGTTCAGTCCAACTGAGATAGATATTAAGTAGGCTTATTCTTTCCTCCTGCTTTTCACCTTCATAGTGCAACATTATGTTACTTTTTTAAACTAGCTTTAATCCTGAGCTATGATACTATGCTGCCTTTGGAGTCAAAAACTCTCATTTGTCTTTGACTTGTATAATATTTATTTGTAATGTCAAAGACCTCTGTCATCTCCATTAAAAACAAAACAAAACAAAACAAAAAAAAACCCAAAAAACAAATTTAAGTGAAAGCTTACCAATATTTTTTTCCAACTAGGTCAGCATATAATAAAAGAAATATTATTTCTTCCCTCAAAATACATCCCCCAAAGATGCAGGCACCTTGATGACTTGTTTAATCATTGGCTTTACTGAACTAACATTAAGTTCCAGCCCTGCTAGTATAGCAAGAAAAATAGCAGGATGAACCAACATGACGAAGTAGAACTGCTGAAAACTTCTGTATTATTTGGAGGGAAATAGAACACCCAGTGGCCTTTGGTTAGCTGTATTTCAGTGTAAGGAATCTTTGTATATTGAGCTACTTCTGACTTTAAATTTTAGGATTTCTTCTGTGTCAATAATTCCTATTATCATCTCTGATGCCATTATCTAATGGGAAAGCTAAGTCTAAGGAAATCACTGACATTGGCTTACGCCTATATCTACTTAAAATCAATTATAAAAAAATCCTACTGAGATTATCTGAGACAGGGTGAGCCTTATGCTGAATTTCAAAAATTCACTCATGTAAGAGTTTAATTTTGTTGTGGTTTAAGCTGCTGTTTTTCACTGCAGCTGTACAAAGCTCATGAAGTCTGTGAACTAAGATACATTTAACTATCAAAAGCACTTGTGTGAACGAGACATTAATAAATTTTAAGATTCATTTATACAGCATTACGGATACAGAAACTCGCAAAACAGGTAATTCAATACCTCTTTAACAGTAAGAACTATTACGCATTCTCTACTATTTTGGCAATTATTAAGCGTCTCATATTTGCCAATGCTGTAATATTCCTTAAAAATGTCTTAAGTTGGATATCACTGTAATTGCTGAGGGGCTTTTGTTTTATTGATTTCACGTTTTTTTTTGTACTTTCTAATGGTGTAATCAACAAGAACTTTACACTTGAAACTTCTGCTTTACCATTTGCCCTATTTTATCATTTGGCACTGCAAAACCCTCTCATTAAACCAAACAGCCCTTTCCTGTTATATACTCAGAGTCTGGCCGGCAAACTGTCACTACCTGTCACAGCTGAAGAGCTTATTTGTTATGAAATATGTAAGCAACCACTCTACATTCTGCACATGTGCTCTGAGGTCTGTCAAGCATGCCTTACACAGAGAAAGAAACCTCCTATCTGTAGATAAATCTACAGTACCCTTGAAACAAGTGGTTGATACTCAAAGATTTTCCAAGCTTTGGGAAGTTCTTATTTAATGTAACCTGAAATATTAACTAAGTATTAAATTATTACACTAAAACTCTAAGAACTTGAACAGATGTCTGTTAATTAGAACATGAAGTTAAAATACACATTCAGGAAGTATGTCGTTGTCAGATCACTAGAAATCTATACAACAGGTCTCTGTTAAGTCAACTGGATTTTTCTTGTAATATTTCACACAAGGCTGTCCATCTTTAAGATGGTTCTTACACACAGGACAAGCTTATTAGTGTGAGAATATCTTACGAGAAGTGCTAGTTTATTAGAGGAGCCTGAGCATGTCTGATTCAATTGAGTGTAAACACACATTCACAGAATGGTTGAGGTCATCAAGGACCTGTTGGGTTCACCTAGTCCAGCTCCTTGCTCCAGCAGCACCAGTTAGATCTGTGAGACACACAGAGAGCAGTGATACAATTCGTTTTTAAATTGTGATCATCTAAAAAAACAAACAAACAAAAGAATCAAACCCAACAAACAAACAAAACAGGAAAGACAACAAAAAATGTGCAGTATATAACTTATCATAGCAACTTCACTGTTGTCTTGTATCTTGCATGGGAGCACACAGGGCTGTGTTTGTTTGACTAACCACAAGGTCAAACCATCACACAAGTCAAAATTGTAGACCAATTTCACTATGTGCAAAAATGGGTAAAAGTGTTATTTTGTCAATGAACCCCTGAGGTTAATGTCTTTTTTTTTTTTTTTTTTTTTTTTTTTTTTTTTTTTTTCTGTTGCTGATGCATTACATGGAGGATATTTTGCAATATTTTAAATAAGACCCATAAATCCTCAAGACAGAAAATTATATAGATCATAAATACAGGGAAAATATTACCTATTTCAGGACAGCTGAGTATTAACTTCTGTCTTGAAACATTCGGTAGAATATGAATGGTACAACCTACTGGAGACCTGACAGTTGATTTCATTGGGTTACTGAGAAATCTAATGTTCTCTTCCGAATAAAAGAACAGTAAATCCAAAAGCATTAAAAGAAGATGGTCTATTTGACATAATTTTAAAATAAAAAGGACATTTTTATTAGTTATGCCAAACTCTAAATCAAAATATTAATAATATGTCTAACACTATCCTATGTTTCAAAATTTCTTCCAGAAGATTGTAACAACTTGAATAATGATATGCATCTAATAACTGTGAAACTGTTGGTGCCTTTTGTTTGTTAAGCCAAGATTCTTACCTAGGGCAATTTACAGGGTCTGTCGTAACAAATACTGAAAGAAATTACAGACATGAACTTGCTGGAGCAAGTCCAGAGGAGGGCCACAAAGATGATCAGAGGGCTGCAGCACCTCCCCTATGAAGATAGGTTGAGGCAATTGGGGCTGTTCAGCCTGGAAAAGAGAAGGCTCCAGGGAGACCTTGTAAAGGACTCCCAGTACCTGAAAGGGCCTACAGGAAAGCTGAGGAGGGGCTTTTTACAGGGGCATGAAGCGATAGGGGAAAGGATAATGGCTTTAACAGGAGAAGCGTAGATTTAGGTTAGACATCAGGAAGAAGAAATTATTTCATGTGGGGATGATGAGAAACTGGTATAAGCTGGCCAGGGAATTTGTGGATGCCCCATCCTCAGAAGAGTTCACATCCAGGGTGGGGCTCTGAGCAACCCAGTCTAGTAGAAGGACTGTCCATAGCAGGGGAGCTAAAACTAGATGACCTTTAAGGTTCCTTCCAACCCAAACCATTCTATCATTCTGTGATTATATGACCCTGTGAAATACCAAACATGTTCCACAACTGCAGCTGCACTGCTCTTCCTGATTAAATCTGAAATTCACCTCGACACAACTCTCCCATCCTCTTATAAAGTTTCTCACATAAATATTATTTTTTTTCCTGTTGAAATTGCTCATTGATGAGATGAGAACAGCATAGGCTAGCAGAAATTAATTTATTGGGAAAGTTTGGGAAATTCCTTTTTTTTTTTTTTTTTTTTTTTTTTGGTGAGTGTTATACGTGATACAGACTATATAGAATTTCTGACAAATGTCTATCTCATATATCTATCTCATCCCTCATAGGATATGAGAGAAATTCTACCAAGATTGATTAACTTGATAGCAGAAGTTGAATAACTTTTTTTTTTTCTTTTTTTTTTTTAAAGTAAATTCCTTAGTTGCAAAATGGAGCAAAAGCCTCTCTAGCCCAAAGTGATATTAAAAAGTTACATGTGATGAGGGGAAAAAAACCCCGAACAACACCATGGGAACAGTTTGCGAAAGTGAACAGACCAACAGTGAACTGTGCATTGGTTATCCTTTGCTGACAGACTATTCTGTTCCATTTCTTATGCTGTCCAAATTATGGATGCTTTTTAGTACCAAATGCAATAATCTTATATTCCACAGAGTAAACTGGCATGCAGTTTTGTCCAGAAGATGACAGTGCAAAAAGGAGGATGTGAAGCATCTCAGTCTGGGCTTTCTAGTCTGGCATTTTGTAAAGAAACTGCACTGGCTCATTATATATGGACTACTTTGTGCTGCAGAACAAGAAACAAATAAATAAATAAATAAAATGTTAATTATGCCTACATTAGTTATCTCCATCTTTTCTAATTTAGATTACTACTGTTCTAGATTTTCTATAATATTAATTTTACCAAATACAATTTTCACAGATCAGTATTTTTTTTTAGTAGTTGTTTCAAAATCAAAGACTAACAGACAGTATAAAAATATAATTGTACAAGTTTCTACCTGATTTTTGTCCCTGCAAAATCTAGGAAAATGTTTTTAAAATATTACAGGGATATTTTTGTTAGTTAAGAATGACATTTTCCTACAGGAATTATTTTATCAGATATTTCAGCAGCCACTGGATGCATTTGTATCTGAGCTCTCACTCACTTAAATCAGATTATATTCAACAAGGCTATTCACCAAAAAATAAATTTACTCATTTTCATAGATAATATTATTACTTCTACTTTTCTATATGATTGCAAACTCAAGTTTCTTTACATTCCTGTAATTTAACTTACAGTAGCCTATTTTTGTGATGCTCATTTTTCCTTTGACTGGGAGATGATATAGTTAACAGCTATATAATGCAATATCCTATCACTTTCCCACACTTGCATCTCTCTTAATAAGTTTGTAAAAGTAATTGTATTTTTCCCATAGCAGAAAGTAAAAGAGCAGATCCATTCGGTGTTGGTTTTAGATTGGTTGGTTGGTTGGGTTTTATATGGAATAGTTTAACAGTCAGAAATAGAACATAATGTTTAAAATACTTTTCTTAATCTTCTGCCATATGCTTTCACTCTTGAGTTCATTAATTCTTTAAGTAAGTGTTTCAGGTAACTTTTTTCACTTCCTTCAAAGTCAAAAAGCATATATGGGCATTCAGAAAAAATGTTAAACACTCAATTTTAGCATATACCATGGCTTCTAGTGAATACTGGCCCCTTCCACTAATTACACCAACTTTTTATCCAGTAACACACCCATTTATTTATCCTTGTGAAAATATAAAAAATAATAATTCTCAATACTTTCTGAGACCTGACTGACAAATCTATGAATGTAGATTGTAGTCAAGTTCCTTTCAGAATTTAACATTTGATAGCCAGAGATTGGTCAAGATTTCATATATTGCTTCATTCTAGCTTCTGCTTTTGAGCATGGCAACATAACTAAATATTTAGGAACATGTATTCTTTTACAACTGTTTGGGAACTCCTGAAAAGTTATGAAATATAGCTGGTCAAAAACTATGTCACACAACTTCTACAAAATAATCTATATTTATTTGTGTCATTACTGGCACACAAGTCCCAAATGTCTCTTGACATTTAACTGAAACGTGTTATCCAATATATACAGAATTGCAAAGGTAGCATTTTCCTGAAGAAGCTTCTAACCACAGCTACTTACAGGTGACTTCCAAATGAAGGTAATCCTTAATTTGACTTCTATGGTCACACTCTATTTGTATTTCTACTTGTAATGTTAGTTGTATTTCAAAGTGTAGTGTTACTTGTCACTGCAACTCCTTTAGGCTACTGCTAGGACATTTACTTTGCTCCAAGGTCGCATGTTCTGACCCAGGATGACCATTGTACGTTAAGTTAATATTAATTTCATTTCTTCCTATGGTCTCTGTGAAAGCAGAGCACGTTCCCTCATCCTTTCTGTCACCCACAATTAGTCTTACTGAGCCTTACAGACAGTTTTGTTTACTCATCTGGTCTAAAGGATTACTGTTGAATACATTGCAAACATTTGCAGACAACATTCTGTTTAATTTATTGACTTCATTTAAGCTTTTAGGTACTGAAGACACAGTGCAGAACACTAAACCTAGGGTCTACATGTTATATAGGAGTCCTGATTTGAGTGTCATCCCATGAGGCACATGAATATTCACATATTCATATTCTCTGGAATGTTACTGTCCATTACCCACTCAAAACTGTACAAAAAGCTGGACACCTCAAAATGGATGGTAAACTAAAATACCAGTGTGTTCAGCAATATTTTGTTTAATAGAGTTAGCCTTCTAATGGGTTAACTCCTTGCCTAGAGTTTGCCAATCCTGCTAAATATTCAGAGACCTCAAGTCTTAGTGTAGGATACAAGAAATTATTTAGGTGATAGTTTAACTTACACTGCACATTAAAGTTGCAAAATAAACGTAAATGTTTCATTTTGTGCTGTAATGAATGTGCATTAGTAATGTGTGCTGCATGTGTAAAAATAAAAACAATTATTTAGTTCTGAAATGTGATGATTCTATTAGACATTACTGAATGAGTGGTTGGAAGTAAATGGGGTGTACATAAACAGTAACTGTATTTACAAATACAGAAAAAATATTTCTAATGTTCTGTAAATGATCATTTGATATTGCTATATGGCCTCTTTATTAAAGGCCAGATTGTGACCTGTGCTGGTCTTCTATACAGACTAGAGGATAATATTTCTTATGAGTGTTCTTCCTCCCACATCTTATGAGACTGTATTTGCCATACAGTTTGGTGGTTGTTAATCTTAATTTTACACTTTTGATAAATCACCATCTCACTAGCATTTTTTAATGCCAAATAGCTAATTATGTGTTATTTCTACAAATAAGCAGAATGTTAATTAGGCAGCATTGTTCTGAATACCCACTTTACAAAGTTGTCTTTGTTTTTGAGTGGATTTGAGCTATTAATAATTAATACTCCTATGTTCTCATGTGATGTTTATATTGAAGTAAAATGTTGAAAATTCTCAACCCTTATTCATCTGGCAAAAGATAAAACCATTCAGAAGTATTAATAACTATATATTTTAGTAACTAGAAAGGTGACCAGTTCTTTGAGGGAAAAAAGTGGGGAATACTGAAAAAGTCGTTGTCCTTGCTCTTTGTCTCCCCATTCCTGCCTTTATGGGGAACTTCTTATTAACACAAGTTACCTGTCTTGGCAGGACCAACATTTTAATAGATAGAGACACGAAGACTTCTGAGAACTGACACTTGGAGTTGCTGAGCAGAAGTTACTCAGAGACAAAATAAACTATGTAAGTGCCTGAAAGAGGAAGAGATAATCCTCACTCTGTCTTAAACTGAGCCTTAAACATTTTTGTTTTCTAAAATGTAACATTGTTTTATCTTTTATTTTTTCCTGTTACTATTTTTGAGAAAGTAGCTAATGCCTTCTGAAGAATCCAGCTCCTGTTGCTTTGCCAGTGCAGAAGTGTTGGATCAAGAATGATCTTTAAGATCCCTTCCAACCATTCTGTTACTATATTGCTTCCTCTTCAAGCTGATCTAGTTCTTCTCCCCTCCCACACAACAAGCACTGGAGATAGTGTGTTTAAGAATCACATTAAATAATTTTTTTTTAAAAAAAAAAGGTATGCCTAAATCCTAGTTTCCTTAAATAAGATATTAAGCATTGGTCTGGAAACATTTGGTCATCTATACAATGAAGTAACTTATACAATAAGAATATTCTCTTAATAAAGGCAGAAAACATATAGTTTAATGGCCACATACTCAGAGGGACTCTTCCATATACAGGTGGATGGCATACAAAAAGGGTGGGAAGAGCTAGTATTCTTTCTAAAGCAACTAGAATTATCCAAGTCTCTCCATAAAATAGTTTCAAATCTAAAGTCACATCCACTGACAGAGTAAAGGAAAAAGTTAAAATTATGAATCTGAAAAAAAAAAAATAAAAATGAACCCCCCACACACACATTATAAAACTTCTCTCAAGGATTATCTGCATTTTATGTTTTCAAAACAAACTGCTTATAAAAGAAATTATAATATTGTATCATATTTTTTTTCCTTGTTATCGAAAGTATCAAAAGCATGTCAGAATTTATGCTACTGCTGCTATTTTTCCAGTCTCTGAGACTGACAACATGTTAAAACCTGTGTTAAAATGCGTTTGTCTGATTCCTCAGGACTTGTGCAGTTGGACCAGTTGCTGAACTGATCCCATGAGATTGATAGTCATGGAAAAGTTCACTGGGGGCCAAACAATACTTTATATGATGGTTCTTCTCATTGTTTTATAAATATTATTTAAAACCATTATTACTAACATTAGTGTTAGAATCCTTCTTTAATTTCTCAGCCATGTTGCACAGCTTTGGACGTTACCTGTGTAATTTAAAAAATAAAAGCAAGTAGGTTAAAACTTAATGCAGGTTGAAAAATGGTAGCATTTTAGTACTTTCTATAAAAAAAGAACTGCTTCCCTGAGCACATAACAGAAAATGTCAACACATTAAATTTAATGTAACAAAGAAAATGTAAAATAATTTATTGAAGAAGGTTCAGTAGCATATTAATAGTATAATGGTTTTAATGTCGGAACTGTTGATTTTGTATGCATCCATAAACTAAATTCCAGTGTTTCTAATGTCTACATAATTCTAGCACATATATACACAGATACTTGTATAGCAGTATGGCCACTGCCCTGAACATTTTAACATCTAGACTATTACTAATAAGTTTTAATTACTGTTTCTTTCTTCATTTCCGTTACAGTAAGATGTCACACATCCTTCCCTTTTCTCATTTGTACCTTATTTCTAATTTAAATTAGAAATTAAAGGATAACATGAAATATAGGTAATGTTGAGCATTTCCCGCTTTTCTTTTCATGGGCAGAATATAAAAGCATGGCTCCCTAAAGGCTCAGTGCAGAAATAATCAGTAAGTAAAGTTTATGTGCTTTATTGAAAAGTGCATCTGATAGATTCAAAGGCTTATAGAACCTTTCTGAGCAGATGGCCTGCTAAAGTGAAGTGTTTTTAATTGATCTTGTGATTTCTGTGAACAGAATTTTGGTTTTGTAAGTCAGGGATGTTCTGCCACTTCAGTAAAACATATCATAAGCAGATCTATCATAAATATATACTACATATATATCATAAGCAGAATCATCATAAATAGATTACAATTATTAACAATTTCATTGCAAATATAACAAGTTTATGCTTCAATTCAGATAGAAATACAATTTTGCTGCTCAGCTTCCAATAAAGTACACAATCAGCCTACTCTGAAGTTTCTTCTGCATTATCTAGGGGGGTTTTTGGTTTTTTTTATGCAAAAATTCTGCATTAACAATTGAGTAAATAATTAATATACTTACAACAGTATCAGTGAAGTAGATACAGTCATGCACTAAGCTCTGAGGGAAGACAGCATTGGAAAGAGTTAAGGGAGCAAGAGACTTTGACAATCAAGAGTAATCCAAATACTATTTTTATAAAGAATTTATTATTTTTTTTAAATGTTCATATATTTTAGACAGGAAGCACACTGGCATGAAAAATTCTTAACATGTGTCCACTAAGCATTCGCAAACGTATAATCCACAGCCATATGAACCTTCCTGCTGTAACAGACTGTTAGTTTTCAAACCTAAAGCTCTTCCAGAAATCTCACGGTTACTGAGAGCAATCAAGACACATTCTTACGCCCCACATTTGAGAGAAATTGAAATCCTTTTTAGGATCCTTGGTTCTTAGAGAAAAATAGATCAATAAAATCTGAGACTTCCAGCTGCCTGGAAGACCTTTAAATTTATCTCAAATCTGACAAGTAGTGTATGTTTAAAGAGAAAAGTTAAGTTTCAGCAGAAAAGCTTTTGCCAATCAGTACTACACAAGTAAAGCCTGTGGCATTTATGCATGATGAAAAGTGGGTGAAAATTAATACCATTATTTAAAACTAATTTTACAAACTATCAACATTTTCATTGGACATTTGAAAATAATGGTTTTTTTATTAAAAATCTTATTAATACTGTAAAAAATACATTTATATTCTAAATTAGGCATTTTCTTTCTATTCTATCAACTTTCCTTAATCAACGGTGCATCAATTTTTTATTTTTAGCAGTCAGCATGAAAGGTTTCTACGGCTGCTCATCAGCTGGCATTTCTTGGCATTTCAGGAAATAGATCTCATCAGTTTACATCACACAAGTATCTTGTCCCCTAACGTTCCACAAATGTTTCTTCAGTCCTTTTACATTAGGTTTAATACTTGAAAGGTAAACCTCATAGATGTACTTGAAGCAACATTAGCTTGCTGTTCATTGTGTACGTTATATACTAATGCTAGCATATGTTTTCCCCCACTCAATCAATACTTTGAAGATAAGATGAAAACCAAAGCTAATATCCTAGTTCAAATAAAAAAAAAATTATATATTTTCTTCTGCATTTAAGCTGCAGTAGCCGAGACATTAACACAGATAAAGAATATAAGATAAAACTCAAACTGCAAAAGGACAATTTTTTATGTACTGTTTACGTTTGCTAGCAAATAAAAAACAAATACAGAAACACAAAAAAACCCCAAAACAACAACAAACAAATCTCCCAAAAAAAACCAAACCCCAAACCTAAAAGTGTTTACCTCAGCAGACGTAAACCAGACATTTCTCAGCTATCTTTTTGATAAGGAGGATGTAAGATACCAAAATACGCAGAAAAGGCATTGATACTTAGCAACTTAGATGGCTGGTATCAGATAACCACACAAAAACTTCTAGATCTAGAGTGAGATAAATTATTTCATTACCACAGGTGGGTTACTCCTTTTTAGAGGTACTAAGATGAAAACTAGTTAGAGATTCTTCTCACTTACACAGCTATTCCTGATTTACAGAGTTTGAAAGAACAATATAGCTACCAAGAGACTCAAAAGAATTCTTGGTGAAAATCGTAAATGGCCAGGATTTGTGAACATATGGTTCAGCTATCTGTTACATTAATTAATCTGCATACAAAAATAGTACTGAAGTTGCCAGCAAAAAGAAAACCTGGCCTCATATTTTTAAACAGTGAACCAATGTCTCTTTTTAACACAGTAATTAGCAACATGCTGCGTCCTCTGACTAATGACTCAAGCTCGTCCCCATATGGGGCTCTAGGATGACACTGGTTTTTTTGCCAACGCACACTTCCCTTATTAACCAAGGACTCCCCATGGCTGATCTGGATGCTGACACCACCGCCCACCTGCCTGTCCAGCATCCAGACATTGCCACCTGCCCAGGAAAGCCAGTCTTTTGCTCACAGTTTGTGTTGTGACACATCATGTACGGCAAACCGCTCATAATTCCAAAATATTTGCCTTTTCATACACTTGACGTTCAGAGGTGCTGGGTTTTGTTGTTATTTCTTATGCCAGTCCAGTAACAAGCATTCCATTTTTTGTCATTTGCTTCTCCCACTAATGTCAACCCCACCAACTTTACTGGTGTGTGCATCATGTCAACGACAGAACATGTCAGTGCTGCTCACACAGCTTCCCTTGTTATTGAACATGATGCATCCCACCAGCTGCATCTCAGTCTGTGTTGGGTACCAAGACACAAAGTTTGCACAACTCCT
>NW_009952878.1:1820-9795 GCF_000747805.2 Chaetura pelagica | reverse complement strand
AGCCAGACAGATGTGAAAGAGTAATAAAAGCACAAGTATAGGCAGTCTATGGTTAGGTAAGGATGACATAGGACATGTAACTAAAAAAAATCCCATATAATTCAGAGAATAATAATTGGACATTCTTAGTGATACATAAATAAGCACTGCAGTATAGTGTAAAAAGACCCTTATAGGAATAAGGACACAACTTTCCTCAAAAGGAAAATTTCTGTAAAGTTGGTTAATTAAATTTAAACAAACATTTTATTTAATTAAGGAATAAAATAAATCAAAACAATTCTAAAAGAGTTTAATATTTATAGGTATTGATTATTTTTATTTTCTTCGCTTCCTTAAAGGCTTTTATGTCCGCAACATTTTTTAAATTGAATTCAGTCATCATATGTTATGGAGTAATCAAGAGCTTTGGGAATACCTTCTGGCTTACCTTAAACCCATTATATAATGCATTATCAATTTTACTGCCCAACCCTTTGAGTATGAATAATATTTTCACAATACATTTTTTTAATTCCTCCAAAATTTACAGTTTCTTCATTAAAATGAATTGAAACACTCAGCTAAGCAAAGTAAAAAGTATACAGGAAATAACTTATATTAATTAACTTGCAAAAAAATATTAGCTCATAAATTTCTTAAAACTAGGAGAGAGTAATTAGAACTATTATCTGACCATATTGATCTCTGGTAGAAGTTGAAACTTAAGATTATGTTTTGGCTTGAACGAAACTTTAAGATATCTGCCTTCCAAAGTGTAGTGAAGATGCTGTTTTGAACAACTTGAATACTGAGAAAACAGAAGATTTAGCTCTTTTTTTCAATTTGTGATAGTCAGTAAAATGCATCTAATGCATACATCCATAATGATATGTTTCTAAGATATTCTCTTGGCTATTTTATTTTTAGTTCTATATAATTTCAAAAAGTTTTTGAGTTGTTATAACTGAAAACCAGAATTGCACAAATGAAGCTGAAATTTTAAAAAGTATCTATTTTCTCAGTTCCCAGTTTCAAGATAATTTTGTCTAAGACAAAACTCAAATAAAATTTTTTATCAGCTCTCATTATTGTGAGTAATTAACTTTGAACTGAAAAATAGGAATTAAAAAGATGAAAAATATGCACATTTATTTTAAGTACTAAATATTTTCCATAACATTCACTTGTATCATACTATTTTAGTGCATGTATTCAATCCTGTTCTGCTATTTTCTATTCTGTTTTATTCTATGCTATGCTGTGCTATGCTACACTATGCACAAATGTATATTATGGAAATACCTAAGTAACAGATTCACATACACACACATACAACCATAAAACAGAATTACTGCAATGCTGTTTATGTACCAATGGGTAAATATTGTGACCATTATCCTTGTCTGGATACACATTTACAGAGATACGATAACAGTTTATAAGCAAGACCACATCAAGTTTAAATCAGCTTTCTAGCCTTTGGCTGAATCGTTGTAGTCCTTCAAAGTGTTGTGTTGTGGTTTTTTTACTTTAAACTGTGGTATCCAAATCATGTGATTCTCTCAATGATTTCATCAATTTGAAATTAAAATAATGAAATTACAAATTGGCACTTAAAAATAAAACCTTATATAATAAGATTGTGTTCACATGTAAATTGCAGCTAAAATATATTTATGTTTTTACTTTCAGACAGGAATCAAGAGGAAAAACCTACTTACTTAAATTTCTGAAAGCTGGCATGTTTCTGGCTGCTTCATTCACCTGCCTGAAAGGTGAATGAACTAGTACAACACATGTATTCCTGGAAATTACCATTTTCTTTCCAAATAATTAAAATGCATTTAACTGCTTAACAGAAGACACAAAAGCTTGTTGTTTTGTTTTTTTTCTAATTAGCAATTTAAAATCAAATAAGAGCTGTTGATGAACAGCATCATAAAATTACAGCATCAGGAGGCTGATGTGAAAGCAGTGATGCTGGATGGACTGTTAAAAGCTGTTATTGTCTTTATGCAGATAGTTTCTACCCAGGGCAAAGCTTCTAAAAACCTTTCATGTAAAAAATGCAAATGTCTCGCTCCCTGTATCAAGCAAAAAGACTTAATGCATCAGAGTTCAAGAAACAAACTTCAGAAACTACTTATCAGAAACTATCACAAATGCCTAAAAATACACTTATTTCTTCCAGAAACATAGTCATGCACAGTAATAAACTTTAAAAATGTTGGATCATATTGAATAAGAATTCCTACAGTTTTGGGTCTACATTTTACCTTAGAAAACGAAAGTGAAAACCAATGTTTTGCTATGAAGGAAACCCCCCCCCCAAATAAGTCAGAGAACAAATAAATGAATCAAGAAAAATAAATAATTTACTAAACCCCTTGACTTCAATTCTGCATATTTTTCACCGAGCCAAATTAAATCTTCTGGTGTATGAACTTAAGGCTATACAAACCAATACACAAATTTTAAAATTCAATGTAAGCTGCCTGCCTATCATCATGTAGACATTTGCCCCACTCACTATCTTGAAAACTGTTCAGTGACTGAATTATTTGTCATGGGCACGATGAAACAGGATTTTTGTATCTACTGAAAAATTATTTAATGTATGTTGAGCTTAAAGTAGGTTGGGCTTAAAATGTGTAATGTGGGAGGCTTCACAGTCAAAGGGAAAAGTTACTAACTGACAAGACAATCTTAGCTCTTTATAACTAGTTTATTCAACACATAAAATTGGACATTATTAATTTCTAGACAGATAAACAAAGTTTTCAAAGCTGCTAAATTATTTATGCATGTCCTTTGTTGTGGTTACATCAGATTTAATTGGCTAATACACACCACCACTTTGGACAGAGAAGCAGCCTAAAACTGTGCCTGCAACTCAGTGGCAAAACTAATGCTTAAAACTGTTTCTGTGAAGCTATTTTCTAACTGGCCTGCTTGACCACTGTTATAATACAGTTACAGTAAAAAAATCCTTCAATGATCCTTCATAATACTTCATGATTCATCCACTGTCCACAAACTGTCTATTACTTAAGTGAAAGATGGTGACTCTCAAAACTACAATTGATAACTGGGCAGCTGAAAACCTTTTAAAGTACAATCTAAAGCAATGCAGAAGGTATGCATTGTTACTGTGGCATGCACTCAACTAAATTTAAAGTATTTTTCACTACAGCACGACACTTGACTGTATTCAACTTCCAGTTTTCACATGGTCCTTCCCTTCTAGAGAGGAAAACATGTTCTCCTTAAGATCCTCATCTGTTTTCCCCTTTGCAAGTGTGCAATTCTCTTAATAATTACCAGGCAATCTGAGATGGTAGCACTGAGGCCATAATTATATTAATTATATATAATATTATAATATAATTATATATATATATTATATGTTGCACAAACCTAGGACCACAAAGTGGAACAACCCTCACTGCTACTATACATAAACATGGGTATGATGGTATGATGGCACCAAATCAAATCCTGTTCTTTCCATTTTTATATCTTTGTTGCTGATGATGAAAATCTATCTTCAGATAGAATAATAAAAATGCTGAAGTGTCATCATTAATACAACAGGAGAAAGCAGATTTTCATTGCTCCTCAAAAGCACTAGAAAACATGCAGTGAAGTACAGAGGCTGATACTGTGCACAGACTAATGAAGTATGCAAAGCATCTTTCCTCCTGAGATCCTGAGAGCCTGAACAGTGTTTAATCAATGCCAATATGTTGCATTTTTCTTTTTGCCAACATGACATATTTTACTAAAACATATCATTATGCAGAATAGTTCTCATTTGGGGGGGGGTTAAAATTTATTTCGCATTAAAATACATTTAAAATATATGTCCTTCGGGAATGTTATTCTCTGATGTTTGTTATTCTTAAAATTACTTTTAATAATATAGCCATAAGGAGAGTTTCAGTATTTTAAGAGGGTCGGAATTTTATGTACATTAGGGTAATTGGAGAATGGGTGAGGTTGGAAGTGGTCTTTGAAATCTTCTGGCCTAACTGCCTCATCTTAGAACAGGACTGGTTTCCAAGTTGTAGAAGGTTCCTCATCGCCTTGCCCTGTTGAGGTGCAAATATCTCCAGGAACAGAAATGTCACCACCTGATAACCTGTTCCTGTGCTTAAACACCCTCTCCACTGCTCTTCTTCCAAATGTGTAGTTAGATTTTCCCTTACTGCAACTAGTGTCAGTTGTCTCTTGTCCTTCAGCTGTGCATCAACCAGAAGAGTCCGGCTCTTGTCTTCTCTGCAATTGCTCCTTAGGAAGTTGCAGAGAGCAGGAAGACACACACCCTTGTTTTTCCATCTTCACAATAACCAGATGTGACTTTCAGACTCTGCTTGTGCTCCAGGTCTCCAAGTTTGGTGGTGCTCTGCTGAACTCAGTTTGTCAGTGCCCTTCCTGCGTTGGAGTGGTCCAAGTATACCAGTATCCCATGTAAGTTTCACAAGTCTGCAGTCACTTTCATTTTCTGCTTTTTCATTATCCTGGGACACTTCCTGTACTAAGCTCTAATCATTGCCCTCACTGTATTAATTTAGGTAACAAAACTAAGATATTACTTGTTCCTTCTTTGCTGTGATTAACTATATGTCTGATAAAGTAGTGGGGTTGGAAAGCAAGTTTCTGCACCTTGGCTGAAGGATTTTTTATTTAATTTTAATTTGCTGCCTTCCTTTCCCCTGTCCACCATAAATTGCTTCCCTGGACATAGCACAGTACTTGCTCCATTGCACAAGCAAGAGGAACTGTGATATTTACATGTTTGGAAATGGGCAAATAATAAGAAGAGGCATTTTTAATCAGTGAATAGGATGTTGTGATCCCCTAGACATCCTCCTGGGAGCATGACTTACCATGAAGGACCAGGCTGCCAAGAAGGACAGCATTGCATATCTCGATCCAGCCAGTCTGCAACCTCCCAGTCGGTATCTGAGAAATCCTAAGATGTAACTAACTTGTAAATGTTGTTTCTTCTTCAACCTTCCATAAGAAATCTTTAAAAGCAAGGATATCATACCAATATAAACCACTTTTTTCCAAGACATGGGAGAAGAGATACTGGAATACCATTATATTACCAGGTACCGACCGTGGTGCCTGCCTGCAGGAGTTAACTATGACATAGCTGTGGCTTTTCTGTATCATGGGACAATTTTTGTGTGTATAAGAAAAAATATTTTATAACTTAAGCAGCTAGAATATTTTGTGTGTAATTAGGACTAAACCAACCATCTTATGTATCTCTAACTTAAAAAGAAAACAAATATAAACCAACCGACCGACCAAATAAAGGCTGTTTTTCTTCTTAAAGTCTCCAAAAGGAGAGAGGAAGAATTGACTATTATAAAAAAGTCAGTGTTCCTTTCACAGACTCTTAGAAAACACTCTTGGCAATGGACATCCTGCTCCTCTGTGCATCACTCCTGACTGGGTTTCTTCTATAAATACACCACATACATAGTAATGGAAGTCGCCTGATAAGAAGCATGTGGTGCAGCATACACAGGAAACTTCAGAAAAGAGAATGAAATGTCATTTGCTGAATGGCTCATACAGATGAATCTGCTAAATTTTGCTGCCAAAACTATTAATAAACTCTTTTTCTAAGAGCTATGTGAGTCTTTCTATTACAAACTCTCTTCTACTTCCCTTCTATTTCCTATTCCAGATAAAAAAATCATTAGCTCTCTATATTTCAGTATGACTATGACTATGCTGTTTTACTCTCACATGTGTATTTATAGTTAAAAGCAAATAAGTTGAGAGATAATGCATGTTGAGTCTGTCATTCAGAAACATGGGAAATGCTTGGCTGGTTGTGAACTAGCACAGCTGAACAAAGGCAGATTTTCTCTGTGCATGGAGTATTTATATGTCCACCTAAAAAGATTTTTTGGTTTATCCTCAGCAGTTACTTCCCTCCATTTTAAACTTGTACCCTAAATTACAAGATCATCCTTCTGTTTGTAGAGATAAATAAATTATGAGATGTCTTACAGTATCACCCATTTCGACGTTTACACTAAACTCTCAGCTGTGTCATTTGCTTCGTGATCTTTCAGTTTGCGTTAAACTAATTCAATGCTCCTCTCAGAGAGGATCGATAAAAATTATTCCTGAAATGGTCTTATGAAGACTACAGAGAAGCAATTGAATTTAAAATAAAAATACAGTAAGTATCCTTCCATTTTAAATGAAAACATGCCTGAAACTGGATAACACTGAATACTCAAATGTTACATAATGCTTTACTTGGCTTTCTACTGTAAAAATACAGTTTCATTAAAGAAACAGAAATCAAATCCCAAAACACCATCATACAAACTTGTTACATTAGAATATTTTTTTCAGGTAGCTTTATTTTTACCTGCTCTTCTGCTTCAAAGGACATAAAAATTTGAGATTTAAGACCCTAAATTTAATCAGTATTTGTCAGCATATGATAACTGGAAGCTATTATTTCAATATTAATTTACATTTTGTCAAGCCTTAGGAACTTGGAAACAGGTATACAGGTTTATGTTATTTACATTCCCTTACATATACTTACTATTTAGATTACATTCTCATAGCAGTATGAAATTTTATAGCTGAAAGTATTACAATAAAGATTCGAACTGTACTGCACTCAGCTACAGATACTTCATGTTGTTAAACTAGAGGACATTATTACAGTATGAATTTATATTGCATTTAGCTTTAAAAATGCAATTTTCAGATTTTGAGAGAAAATACAGAGCAATATAATCTCAATTTTGGTGTATTTTCACATAAAGTACATCTGATTATCACAGAGAAAACTTACAGAGATGCAACAGTGCTGAAATTAAAATAAAAAATATAGGTTGAAGAGCAGTCAAAATCCAAGGAGTAGTACCAAATAGATCAGAAACACACAGGGAGAAGTAATACTTTTTTCCTTGAAAACGGTGCCTATAATTTGTCCAGAAAGAGGAAAGAAAGGAAGTGGCCATATTTCTATCTGATGTTAGTGTGGAAAAATAAAATATATAAAAAAATGAAAATTCTTGTTGACAAAGGAACAACCCCATGGCTGCTCATTCAACTTCCCTAGACCCACCCATCTTTCTCTCTACTACGCCCATCCCCTCCTGCACTGGTATAGGGAGGACAATGGACAAGAATGGCGCCACTTAAGGTCACAGGCAAAACAGATTCAACTTGGGGAAAAATAACAATTTCACACTAATCAAAATGCCCACGGGACACAGATAACACTGAGAGTAGTGCCTGCGTATGTTACCTCCACCCCTCCCTTCTGCCCAGGCCCAAATCCCTTGGTTCCCCATTGCTCTCCCTCCTTCCCCTCAGCAGCACAGGGGGACAGGGGATGGGGCTTAGAGTCAGTTCACAGGCTGGTGGTTCTTGCCACGCCATCCTCCTCATGAAGAAGGATTCCTTACAGTCTTCCCTGCTTCCCCATGGGGACCTTCCCACGGGAGAGAGTCCTCCACGAACCTCTCCTTCACGAGTCCTTCCGACGGTGTCTGCAGCTGCTCACACATGGGCTTCTCACAGAAACACAGGCTGCTTCAGGAAAGGTCACCTCCCCTGGTGCCAAGGTCTTCCACAGCTGTATAATCCACTGGCAGCAAAATCCAAGTCCACTGGCCAAGTTCACCCCTCCTGGTGCCTCGAGGGAATGTTCCACCACGTACCTCCAAGAATGCAGGGGGACAGTCTGCCATCTTGCCATGGGTTGCAGAGAAACTTCTGCTTGGGCACCATCTTCCTCACCAGCCACCTGGGACCTTCACCCCAGAATTGCCTTTCACCTCTTCAGCTCAGCTCTTTTTCTTCTCACTGCTCGGTCTGCTCAGGTGTTACACCAGTTCTTTCGTATGTCAGCTCCTTACAGGAGCCACCCCAGGGGCCCTTCCCCCACTCCCAAAAATCCCAAAGCCAAACCAAGCCAGCACAGGGGGCACGGACCGCC
>NW_009952878.1:0-391 GCF_000747805.2 Chaetura pelagica | reverse complement strand
TGTGGCGGCGAAGACCCCCGCCAGCACCTGGACACGCGGGGCACTTGCGTGGCCAGGGAGCAGGTAGACAGCCCTGCAGCCAGCACCAGCAGCCCAGGCACCACACGGCGGGTAAAGCCCAGCTCCAGCCTGGCCTCCTCTAGCAGCTCTGCAAGCTTTGGCGTCGAGGAAGAAGCTGTCCCATTGGATGCTGCCCTCCACAGGGGTCACAGCTATCCCCCATCTGTGCCTGTCCCAGTAGAGCAGGAGGAGCCCTGGGAGGAGGATGGCCCCGCACCCAGCCCCAGCACCCCGTGGTGGGCAAGGCTCTACTCCATGCTGGCCACTTTCAGCAGCATGGCAGGCTTCAATGAGCAGGAAGAACCCAGCACCTTGGAGGCTGCCCTAGGTG
>NW_009952877.1:683442-700559 GCF_000747805.2 Chaetura pelagica | reverse complement strand
AAAGCCATATAGCAGAGTACCCACCTGCACCCTTTTTCCTGCCTCACTGCAGACAGACAACTCTGAAAAAAACATAAATTAGAGCAAAGCTTCCTACCTCTGACACATCCAAACCAGTATGTGCTGGCTGTCTAGTGACTGGCTCCACTCCTAGAAGAGCACAGGAGAGCTCTCTTTTCAGTCAAGACAAACCAAAGTGTGGGGAAATGGATGAAGAGGAGAGGTGCCTGCATAGACTTTATTCTTCTTTTATTCTGGCCAGATCCCTGAAGGTAAAAGCCAACCTTGATAATTTTGCAATAGAAGGAATGGCATCTTTTTCTGTATGAAATTCAGAGGTATGACAAGTCTTAAAACAAGTTTAAGACACACTGCTGCTACCCAGAAAAGTGCATAGCTGTTAACACCAAACCATCTCCACTGTAGTGGTATACCTTCATACTGCTGTAATTTTACCAAGTAAAAATTGTTTTGCAGAGACCTCCCTCTGATGCTTGTTCCTATCATTAAACATCCCAACACAGAGAAAGCCAGCTACAGTAATTTTATTTGTCTTCATGCCTTGTGATTCACTACACTTGTTTACAATACAAATACACTATTCAATACAAAATACTCAATGACCATACATTAGTATTTTTCTTCACAATATCCCTGAAATGCACAGGCCCTTCCTTAATAAACAATGCTGCATAAACTGCTGTACATGAAACACACTCCTGCAATGAAGCTTTCTTACTAAAAGAAGCCAGATGCAGACAATTCGTACATTTTCCTGCTATTGGTTTAACTTTGGGACAAGACAAAGGATGATGTCTTTGCTGCTGTGAAAGGTAGCTTTGTGCTATTCTGATGTTGAGGTTCTTGTCACCTAGAAGATAGGCTCAGTAACAGGAGCAGACATGCAGAGTTAAATCCTTCATAGCTTGTCTCAAACCTCTTGCATCATGCAGTGGATAAATGATTGCCAGTGGTGCTGCAGCTGCTCTTACACCAACAGAAGCCAGCAGACCCATACCACACCACTGTGAAACATTGACTCAGCCAAATTAAGGCACCTTCGTGCTTTCAACCTGTGGTATCTGTACCTCCTACCCTTGCTACTGCAAAGCCCACTGCTCCTTGAGGAAGCAGAACTTGCTTCATTTCCAGGCACGTGATGGAGAAACAAGGTTCAGTAGCAAAAAGGAAGATAAAAGGACAACTGCAAAAGTAGGTAACAGGCAGCCAAACCTAGTTTACCCTTCAGCAGCTTACAGAATCAAAAACCTACCTAGCATCTATAGGAAATAGATAACATCCACATGGAAGTAAGCCGTTTTCAGAGTATAAGAGTTGTAGCACAGGATTTTCCTAGTTGTGCTTTGTATCCCATAGATCATTCATATGGCCTCCCACTTTTGCACTGTAGAGTGAGGAAGATACATAAGACCAGAATGTAAATACTGCCAGTGGAAGAGATTAAAAGTCTTAAAAAAAAGATCCATACAAATATTTAAATTGTCTCAACATTTCAAAATAACTGAGGTAATAAGAAAAATGGATAAGATGATTAAAATAACTTGGACTTTTTTCTCCTGCAACATACTAAGTATAGTGTGGAGGGTTTAATAAGGGAATTTGGGATTTATACATGCCAGGGTTCTTTGGTTTGGTGAGCTCAAGGTGACTTAAGCCCTTTCTGTTCACTGCAGGTCCAAGAACTAAACAGGTGCATCTTTCTAGACACAAATTAAAAATTCCTAGCTGCTAGGGAATTGGAGTGCAGACCCACAAACACTGAAGATTTCCAGATGCTGTAAGACAAATGCTAACATAAATAAAAATAAATCAAGTACTTTCTCATACAGAATTTAAGCTGGTTTTCTTACAACTGCATTAAGTTAATTAACTCAGCTTGTTTTATACACACACACACAGAGTCTATAACCTCTAAACTGCGTGTTAGATTTACCTCAGCACACAAAACTGGGTTTTTGTTGTTACCCTCTGCCCAACTTGGACTGGCTCTTTCCAGAGCTACTGCCTTGAACAAATTGTGGCTAGTAATTTGTCAACCCAGGGCAAACCTGTGTGGCAACTGCAGCTCTCACAGGCTTATTGGTTAGATTTTACATTGTTTTTGTCTGTCCTTCAGATACTTTGAGATGGTGGAGTAATAGATAGTTCCCCAGTGTGAATTGTTACTGTAGAGGCAGGAGAAACAAGTATCATTAACGAAAGCTGTAGTACATCATCCCAGGGAAAAAAAAATAATCTTGCATTGTCACTGAGAACCTGGCCATGCTTTCACAACAGGACAGACACTTAAAGTTGAGCAATGCCATACACACAAGAAGCAGAGCACCCTTTGGTCCAAGCAATTAATGGAAATAATTTGGCATTGATTATACTGTTTTCTTAGGACAGGCAAATGCTCCAAGCATTGCTTCTGAGTGGCAAGATTTTATTAACATAAATATTTATAAAACAGTTTCTGCAAACTAGTGTACTTAGCTTGGCCATCACACAGGCATACTAAATTAAATTCCTGCTTTTTTTTTTGGTTCTGTTTGGGTTTTTTTTACATTAAAAATAAGCCCAAACTAGATTTCTGAATTCCTCTGAATACCCAGAAGTAAGCTTGTTTAAAAACAAAACACCCCACCACCAAAAAAAAAAACAAACCCCCAAAAACAAAGCTCCCCAACAAACAAAAAACAGCAAAAAAACCCTCCCCCCCAAAAAAACCCACAAAACCCCCCACAAACCAAACAAAAACAGCAGCAAAAAAAAACCACACATGAGAAGCCCATAACAAAGCATTTTACACTGCAGCCATTGGAATGCAGCTTACTTAAAACCAACTGCTAGTGCTGAACAGTATTTCTCTTAATTCACTGTACCCAGAAATAATTCACCACTTCCTTTGACAGGAATTATCTCCTCACGTATTCCACAGGTAAAGAAGCAGTAATGTGTTTAGCTCCCTCATTGCTTACAACTCCCATTCTGTAACAGCACTTCAGCTGAACTTCTGTGATAAAATAACTGCACAGCTGAAGCTGCAGCACAGTAAACATGCTATTCCCATGGCTGGGGAAAGCCTACCTTCCCCTTGCCACTCCCACAAATTTATAATGTTGTCTTGCTGCTCATGCTTTTAAAGCTTCTTTAGAAATGCTACTTTTAACATCATAATCTGGCAGCTTATCTGCATTTGTGCAGCATCAGAGCTGCTGCCCCAGATTCAAGAACTAATCAGCTAATTAAAGATCATTAACTTTTTCAACTTTTTGTTCTTGTGCATTCTTTAACAACACTCTTCAGTATACAGGTCAGATTCTGTCCTCAGTAACTGTAAGAGGCAAGGATAGAAAAAACTCAAGTGTGCTCCTAGGCAAAGAAGAGCTGGAGAAAACAATGAGGAGCTTCAGCCCTTTTGAAAGTGAGAAAAAACTGGTATATTTAAATGAGAATTGCTATTATATGTGAATAATGTAATAGTGTAAGAAATTGTTCTGATAGGGCTTATCTCCAGAACTAATCAACTTTCCTGAAACTCTAGAAAACTGCCTCATTGAGTTTACTAGAAAGAAGGCTAGAAAGAGATTAGTGTGATGCTAACACAGGACTAAGCTAGATGGAATCCCTCCCTAGTGGCATGATGAGAGCTGCAAGCCCCACAGATCACAAATACTCTCTTAATTCAAGCTAAAAAACCATATCTCAAAGGTTAGAAGTATGATAACGCAGATTCTGGTTTATTGTTACAAAGATGGGAAGCTTACCTGAATGTTTGGGTCCTGGGCCAGGTTCAGAATCACTTCATGGAAATGAAGGGTCTTGGACTGAAGAACACCACATTCCTTTGCTCCAGTACACTCATTTCTATGGAAATAGGCATCCCTTTTTTGGGTAGTGTTCATGCTAAAACAGCTCCTTGCAACCCTACATTGAAGTTACTAATGCACATCTTTACACATGAATTATTTCCTACATCTATGTTTTGACAATACACTTAACTGGAGTATTTTTCATGCACAAGGTGTACAAAATGAGTGTTCATCTTTAAACCACTATCATACACATATTTTGTTAAAGGAACAAAGACCCTTCAAATAAAGACAGTATCTGGCATCAATGTTGTGGTATGATGTTGTCTTCCACCTTTATGTTCTTGCTTGTACAGGATATGTCAGAGACTTTTGTAAACCTCTGAAGTATGCAGGTGGCTGTCCTTTTCCAGGGCATGGTGAAAATTTCTCTCATTACTGTGGTCCTTTAAAACTTCACCTTGGTTCTGCTTGACACACTGAAGTTCCTGATGAAAGATATTGCTACTTTTGTAGGCCAGAATGAATTTTAAAGTGTGTTACTCAGTTTTAGTGCTTAAGCACAGGAAAACAGAAACAAAATCCCCAACCAAACAACACCTCCCTCTCCCCTAGCCCAGAATTCATCACAGCACCTACACCCATCCTCTGTGCTTCCTCTCCTCTGTTTCAATCGATGCAGTATCATCAGAGTCTTCCTACTGCCCTGCCAACACCCCCATAATTGCTGTGCATTCAAGGATTTTTCGAAGACTGGACTGTAGCTATTAAACAGACTTTGGAATGTGACAATTCAATGCTGTTGAATCCTTTGTAAGTTTGGATAGAGGATGTTCTCCTCAAACCTATTACACCCTCTTTCAGCTGCAGGAGATCTCCAGGTATTCCACAGCAACCACAAGTTTGTCATGGAAAACCCCAGACATGAATCGCTGAAGGCTGTGAACCACAGCTTTACGTTTACGAAGAAAACTCAACTGAGAAAAGCTCACAGGAAGGGCATGACAACAACCATGCACATGAATTGATGCAACAGCAGCTGAGCCTTGCAGTTATCATCTTTGTCCTGTATTCTCCCCCCCTGCCCTCACCCCTGCCCCACCTTATTTCTTTTACAGTATTTGGGGGTCTGGTGATTTGAAGCCTCTTGGGTTAGTTGAAATTACAGCTTCGAGTGTGGCACTTTTGCAGCAAGTTGTCACAAAATGGAAGGTGATGCTGTCAGATTTCTGGCTTACGATATGTTGGGTAACATCTCTTCAAGGTCCAGGGGCCACAGAGGGGAAAGTCAAGAGGGTAGAGGGCTCTCATGGCCCCTGCTGGGTTATGTGGCTCTTGTTTCTAAGGAGGGGGTCTTCATATCTGCTAGTGCAAGGTGGTGTGGAGGTTTCCAGGTGTAAGCCCTGCTGTTGGTATCCATAATTGACATTCCCACAGGGGAAGTGGCGGAGCCTGAAGAGAGGCACTTCTTTAACACTTGCTGTTAGGGAGGATGGCTCTAATAGCAGGGAGGAGCCTTGCAGTTTGCCAGTCACAATGTTGGGCCCCACAGTACAGTTTCCTTCCTGTCCCAAATTCTCCCTCTCAGGCATCTCCTTCTCTAACAGAGAGCTGTTTTTGCTGGCCTGCTTCTCCACAAACCAGGAGCCATAGGTGGGATTCCAGAGGTTAGTGGGCTTGTTTCTGGAGCCCCGGCTTTTGTGTAGCTCAGAAGGGGGATTGGATTGGGCATAGGCCATGTTGGTATGTCCCCCTGCTGAAGCTGACTGCACCTTTCCCAAGACTGCTGGTTCCAAGGCTCCCACTTTCCGTAGAGGTTTTCCAGCAGCGATGGCTGATGGCATGGGTGGTGGAGATGGCAGAATTTGCTTGTCATCCTTTTTGTCTTGGTGTGCTGAGACCAAGAGAGGAGGAGTTCCTTCTGGATCATCAGGGCGCATTGCTACCTTCTCCTCCTCCTCAGCTGATGGGCCATATTCTACTGGCAAAGCAGTGTTGATGACATCTGGATCCTGCCACAGAGAAAAAAGCATTTATCAAAGCCTGCTACTACCATCACACACATTTGGATTTGATTAAAAACCTGACACATCTGACAGCTGGCTTGCTGTGATCACAGAGCATCATTCCCACTACCCAGAGCCCCCATGCCATGTGTAGAAGGATAAGTGGTACCCTTCTGCATTGTTGAGCCCCTCCAAGTTGATAGTAGACACCATGGATAATTCCCCTTCACTAGAGAAATTTTTGGAAAAGGTTAAGGCCAAACTCTCTCCTGGGAGAAAACAGTGGGCCCGAGAACACTGTTCAGATGCTTCTGTTGCAAACCCATTTGAAATGTAAACCTGGTAAGGGTTTAGCTATAGTCTGTGCAGTCTTAGGAGAAGCAGTGTCAGCTGCACAGGAAGAGGTAAAACACCTTAGAGAGAAATTAGAACAAGAAAAGAGCAAATTAAAAGCCTTCTTGGGGGTTTGCCCCCCTTTTTCTTTTGCCAAGGTGGAGGGGGGCAGTGACTAGAAATCTGACACTGGTTGTGGATTATATCCCACCAAGGAGTTAGAAGAAATAAGGAAAAGGGTAGATCAGTTAGAAATGCCAGCCCTCATGAGACTGCTGTATCTTTATCATGGTGATCACGATACTGGACCCCAGATGATAACAGAAGAGGTACCCTTTTCCACTTCAGAACGTGCCAAGTTAAGAAAAGATCTTGGTAGAATCCCCAAGGAATCCAAGATGAGACAGAGTATGTGTGAAGGGTCTCTTTATCGGGGGTGGGGGGGGATCAGATCACGTTAACTGAAAAAGGAAGCAGATGGCCAGTGGCAGCTTCAAATTAACACATAGTGGATTATACCCTCCTTTCATAGTCCGACTCATGGGGTGAGTTGACATCTGTCTTTTGTTTAGTTTTGCAGGAGGAAGACAGTAGAGAACAGAAAGAAGATTAGATGATAACCAACTCTAAGATGCCCTGACCTGTTCTAACCTATTGTGGCCTATATTGTAATTGAGTTTTGTTTACCACCTGGGAATGTTTGAGGAGGTTTTCTGTGGACATAAAGGACTCTCAATTCTTTTTAAATTAAAGGTACATGTTAAGGCACATGTAAGATCATAGGCAGGAGACCTGTAACAAAGCAAGCAATATGAATGTTTAGTTTTGTTGTACATTTATTAAATGTTTCCTCCTTTTAACAGTATCTGGTTTTGAATGTGGTTATCTTTTCCAGGATATTGAGAAGTCTGCTTTCTTTATAGCTGGTGGTGTATTCTTTTATTTTCCAGGGAACTGTGCAATAAATGCACAATATAGGCCTAATCCTCTGCCGCCATGCCAAGACCTTATGTCCTTTTTACTTTCATATCTCTTTCCAGTGATGCTATGTTGGCTTCTCAGTATTCTTGAATCTGGGAGCTAAGTTTTGGGCTATGCTGGAGTTCTTGCATCTGCAACCTGGACAATTGGTGGGACCACATAAGAGCAAGAGGTTGCCATTATGGGAGATGCTAACCCCAGCAGCCTCTAGCAGCACTATACCAATGCTTCTGGCCACCTCTCTAATCTCTCTTGCACCCCTCCAGGAATTTCACCTTTAGCAACACAGTACAAAGGCCCCTGGTTGTCTCTCCAATCATTGCCTTTATTCTAGCATTGTTTCTCTGATTTTATTAAGCCTGTTTTGTTTCTTTAGCAGGAAAAATAATTGTTCCTACAATTGGTAATCTGACATTATGTCCTTTTGTCATTTAAAAAGGTCCTTTTTCTTTCCAGTTTACTCAAGTTTGTCACTCTTTGTAGTTGTTTTGTTGTTTTGTGTGTGTGTTTTCCTTTTTTATTATTACTTCTGAAAAAGGAAAAGAAAACAAACAAAATACAGACTTTTGTAGTCTGTGTATGCTGATCAGTATCAAAAGGTTCATTCTCTGGATTGGAGTCAGTGGTATCAGAGTATCTATAATGATTCCTCTAACACTTGGTATTACTGACTTTGCAAGTGCAGCTTTGTAGAATTACCATCCAGCACCCAACCTTGCACAACACCGGAATAAAACAACATCCCAGCTCTGTGTGCTTGACTGGCTCAGTGCACACTGGGTGATGAACCCCAGATTTGGCACTACAGTTTTGATGACCCAGATGGGATTGCAGTCACAGCCTTGCCTGGATTGCCTTGCTGCATCTGATGGGGAGGAGGGTCTGGAGTGGACTCCAGCATGCACCAATCTGTTGATTTGGGACTCCCTCAGCTTCTCTCCCTTGTTGGACAGTGAGCGACACCAGATGCAATGCTTGAATTGAGATACTGTGGCAATTAAGGGTACTTAAGGGAAGAGAAACAGTATACACCTTGTACCCCCTAAGGATCCATCCTGAAACATTGGGACAAATTTAGAGGGGATCCCCTTAACAAAAGGTGAAACAATCTTGGAATCAATGGTGGCCACCATATCAATTAGAAGATAGTAAAAATAGCCTGAAAATGAGTTATCAAAGTTAAAATAATCATGGGGAATTTCAATTTATATAATTGTGATGCCATTGTGTGTAAAGATTGTACTGAATGACTGGAAAATAGCTTGTAAATATCACTATCATGTTACTATGTAGATCCCTGTGTTTTAATGGTAAACCTTGCAGTAGTGAAATTATCAATAAATAATATAATGCTTACCAAGATTTTTAATAATGATACTGCATGTAACACCACCAATAGTTTTTGATGGGGCAAGGTGGAGTTCTTTATACTTTTAAACTCTGACTCATTGAGTGAGTCAAGATGTATTTTCTACTCTTTTTTTTTTATAGATAGATTATTACAGGACCATGACATTTTGGCCTCCAATGAACAGTTATAGCACTTCAAGAGTATCTGGGTGTAATTATGCATTTAAACAAATAGCATGGGAATGTACTTACTGTTTTAATGGATCAAATATGTATTATATCAAAGGGTATATGGCTCCCTCAAAAGGATCTTGGGAGACTCCTTACCACTAGAGTTGGCAAATGTATATTTTGACACCTTAACATCAGAAAATGGAACCCATGGAAAAGGATTAGGGTGGCAGGGACCATTTTTTAGTGGTGCTTGTGCCATACGGGGTCATAATTTGATTTGTGGAGATCAAGCTTATCAGTGTTTACCAGCAAATTGGGGTGAGATATATTATGTGGGATATATTTTCCCACTGTTCTTTCTTCTGCCTGGACAAAAAGGAAGAGTTTAAAAGATTAAATTACATGATGATGTAGACTGAGGGGAAAGAACAATACATACCAGTCTTGCAACTGGTGGCATGCAGAAGTGGGGAAAAGATGAGTGGCCACCTCAATGAATATTGTTGTCCAGCCACTTGGAATCCATATGAAATAATTCATGGCACCAGAGATGTGATGTATAACTTACATCGGATTATTAGACTCCAAGCAGTATTGGAAATCATCAGTAATCAGCCAATGCTTTAGACTTTTTAGCTGACCGATCAACTCACATGAGAAAGGCTATTTTCAGCATTGTATGGTTTTGAATTGCTTATTGGCAAAAGAGGGAGCAGTATCTGCAAAATTGAACTTAATAGATTGTTGTTTGAAAATTTATTGTAATTGAGAGATTGTTAAAAAACTAAGGAAATAAGAAAAGTCACACATTCCTGTTCAGACATAGAAGGGATGGGAATTTGACCTGTTCTCTGGGTTACCAGATGGATCAGCTATTTAGTTAATATTGGTTTTCATGCTGTGTGCTTTTGCTGGATTTATTATTATTTTTGCCATGTATTGTACCTTGTATTGTACATCTAATCGTATGTGTAGTATCTGGAAGGCATTTTGTAACTATCCACCCAGATAAAGATGGGTATGTGCCACTGCCACTTGTACAAGCACAAGCATCAATACCTCACGACATGATACCTAAATATATTTATTATTAGGATCTTTGTTTCCTTCCCTGCTCTCCTTTTCTTCTCATTTTATAGCCACCCAGAAAATAGTAACGGATTGTCCAAGACACTGTGTGATGTGATATTCAAGATATATGGTGCTTGTCTCAAACAAACCAAGAGATAAACAGTGTATTCAGACAATCAGGGTGTCTGGTGTTTGTCTCAATACATCCAAGAGATAAACTGTGTTTAACAAAGAGACATCATAGCAACCCATCGAAGTGGTTTTACTCAACTGATAAGGGCAAGCCCTGCAATGTGTCTGTAATGTGGTAAATGCTGCAGGGAACTGTAAACTGGGTAGCATGGTGGGGGATGTGCTGAGATTGTAGACAGGCACACAACTGATGCCACAACTAGCACTGAAAGACATCCAGTGATAACCAGGCCATGAATTATTAAGAGACTCAAAAAGTTTCATGTAAATCACAAACTTGGAAGAAAAATATATGGATAACTGGACCAAAGGAATGCACAAGGTGATAAAGAATTTTCACTACAAACATGGAGCAGTGATTGGGTAACCAGCCTGGCATATCCCAGGAATTAACTGTATAAAGAAGAGCACCAGACACCTCCTAGGACCAGACCTCCTCCCCCCTCTACTATGAGATCAACAGGATGCTGCTGGAGCTCCAGGTGGTGACTTTACCTCTTTATTTCCTTTCCTGATCTTTCTCTTCTGTAGTTTAGGGTTAGTTATTGCATTTATTATAAGCTGATGAAAAATACATAGTTATAAATCTCACCAGCTTATCTGCACCTAAATAAAAGCCTATTTGTGTACCTGATATTGTATTATCTTTGTTTTGCTCTGGAGGGATCACAAAGAATCTCCATGTATCTGATTAACGGTTTGTGACAAGGAGCAGTACAGTACTATACACCAGCTGCCCATCTGCAAAGAGCTGTTCTGGTATAGAAGTGTCCAGTGGAGAGCTGGTGGCAGGGGAGAGTTGGCAGCAGACAGTTTTCCCTTTCCAACACAAGAAGCCTGCACTGATGCAGGCAGCAAAGCATTTTCCAAACTATTCCACCCCCCATAAGCTAAATATGGTGGTAAAAAAATAAGACATAAATCAGATTTCAGCCTGGAAAACCAGCCACATCCTTCCCCCACTGTGTAGCCCCACCGCTGCGTAGCCTTAGAATACCCACTCCTTTGGCATTGCTGTCTCCACTTGCCTTCTCCAACAGCCATTCAGAAAATTGCTCACAGATGCAGAAGCCATCTGGAAAGGATGCTCTGAGCATCTCATGCTAAAGAATTTCTTCCTAATGTCTAACCTAAATCTCCCCTCTTCCAGTTTGAAACCTTCCTCCCTTGTCCTATCATTCCATGGTCTTGTAAAATCCCCAGCTTTCTTGTAGCCCCTTCAGACACTGGAAGGCCAGTCTAAGGTCTCCCTGGAATCTTCTCTTTTCCAGGCTGAAGTGCCTCAACTCTCTCTGCCTGTCTTCATAAGAGAGGTGCTTCAGCCCTCTGACCATTGTCATGGCACTCCTCTGGACCTGCTCCAACAGCTCTGTGTCTTTCTTAGTGGGGGCTGTAGATCTGGACACAGTACTACAGGTGGGATTTCATGAGACCTGATGAGAGGGGAGAAGAATCACCTCCCTTGATCTGCTGGCTATGTCTCTTTTGATGCAGCCCAGGATTTGTCTTTGAAACTATGTAAGCTTGTGCCTTTTGGCAGTGAAAGACAAAATGACCAACCACCTTACAGGGTAAAGATCCCAGCCACTGGTCCCAGGCTGACAACAGTCTCCCTGGCTTGATGACTGCAGTAATGTAGTGCTGCCTTATCTCATCTCATCTCATCTCATCATCTCATCTCATCTCATCTCATCATCTCATCTCATCTCATCAGATCATCTCAATGTTTTGGCTCACCTAAACTGCTGCTCAACAGAAACCCTCTCCACTCCTCTCATTTGACACAAAAAAACATTGATACCTGAGTGCAGTACTCAATCCTCTCCAGGATTATGGCAAAACTTGGCCGGTCTTCAGACTGGTGCTGCCAGCACTGGGTCATAATGCGGTAACTGAAAGAGCAGAATGGAAGATGCTCATAAATGGCATGCAAATCCTGTTGATACATAACAGGAGCTGCAGCCTTGGAACCACAAGGACACATCACCACTGTCACTTCAATAAATAAGAGTGCTCTGCCTGCCCTGGAGTCAGACAACTGAGGCACTGGTAACCACGAGAATGTGGCCATCAGTGGAGTGAAATCCACCCAGCCACCTGAAATCCCTTGGGCAACTCACTAGAGGTAGACAGGGCTACGGATAATGGAGCCCAGTTTTCCCTACCTGTGAGGAAGTATTGCTGAACTAAGATACAGAAATATTGCACCATTTCTGACTGAGCAACCAGCAGCCAGTACTTCTCAAAGGGGCCCTGAATTCTTCTCCAAAGCACACAGAAAACTAACTAGTAAAGAAGTCGCTGGCACTTAAATTCAGTAAGGTAGATCAGCCAAGATAAGATCAATCTTAGAAATTATTAACTTTTGAGTAGAGAACAGCACTCAAACCACAAAATTATTTGTATGAATATATCAAAGTTAATATCTCATACACAGGGCCAGGGCAGTTTTTAGGTGGATCCATCCTTCCTCCATTGGTTACAAACTCCAGAACCTCCTGGTTACTTTTGCTAGGGTAGGGCATGTATCCCAAAGAAAATATCTCCCACAGCAATACACCAAAGGACCTGAATGCAGAAGAGAAGGAAAACAAAGTTAAGGATATGGGAATGACTGTCACTGAGGGACAATGCTCTTAGATGCAGCTCCATCAGCATTGCTCTTTGCTCAGGCAGCTTGTGAAAATAAGTGCTGCAGGATACAGAAAAAAAAACAACAAACAAACTGCACAGATGTAATGGTAGACTTTGAATCATTTAAAGAATGTTGGCTGTTAAGTGAGGAAAGTCTATGATATAGATTGCTTTGTCCATGTACTCAGCATTGTCCCAACTAGGTGTAACAAATGTGAAAGTCAGGCTATGCTTTTTTGAGACTATAGCTACTGCTGCAGACAGGACTGAGTGGAGCAGTGGCTTGATCCCTTATGACAAACCTTTCCTCTCAATGTTTTCATGCCCTGCATGAAACAACATGGCAATGAATCCTCACTGATGCTTTGAGCCTCATTGCTCCCAGCTGTAGCTCAGAGTATAACAAAAACATTCTCCAGCTAACCTCATAGTTCTAGGCCTGTGTGGTGTGGCCTGCAAAGCCGTGGGAGCAATGGCTGGGACAGGACCCCCTCCAAACCATTCATCTGGTCCGCTGCTTGGAAATCATGGTCTTGCTGATGACAACTGTGAGTGCTACGTGCAGCAATGGGGAACCCTTACCCTTAGTGTTGAGAGAGGCAGTAGCTCCTGCTGGGGCTCACTCAGAGCTGTGTCCTGAACAACATACCCTTCCACTTCACACACCCCCTGAGCTCTTGCTTTCTGCTCACCCTGTTTTTCTCCACCTCCTCTGGCCACCAGCAACTCAAGAGCTTACAGTGCTGCTACAGGCCAGGAGAAAGATGAAAGCCACAATACAGGATGTCCTTTTCCCTCACTGGCAGGATGGATCCTGCCTGCAGCCTCCCATGCTGGTTTCCTCAGTGTGGAACTAAAACTCTCCTCCCTGTAGCAGTAAAGCAGCTCCTGAATCTGCCTCAACCTGCCTTCCCTGCTACTTACCTCCCCAGCAGCACCTACCTCTGCACAGGTCTGATATACCTGTTCCTTTGTATCCTATATAACTACTGAAAGACCCAGCTTGTATTTTTAGTAAAGGAAAAATGAATGGGAATATGTGTTTTTTACAAAATATTCACACTTTACAAAAAAGGTTACAACACTGACAGACAGACTGGACAGAGAATGAAAGGAAGCGCACCATGTGTCTGTTTTTGATGTAAATATTCCTTCCATGAAAGCCTCAGGAGGCATCCACTTGACCGGCAACATTGCACACCCACCCTTCCGATAGTAGCTGGCTCTGTGAAGAACAAACAAGAGTCAGCCAAGAATTCAGAAAATGTAATTAATTTTGAACTTTTATAATTACAAGTATAAAAATTATGAGCCAAAGAAGAGATTAATTCAGGTGAAATAGTAAGGCAGAGAAAGTGCTGAAGAAATCTGTCCCTTCTCATAAAAATAGTGGAAATGGTCAGATCATGGAAAGACTGTTCTTATGTCCCTCACTTTAGGGTTATCAGGTGAACCTAAGCTATCCTTATCAGTATGCATACCCCTAGGGAACTACTCACACAGTAAAGTGCTTCTGACAGAGCAGTCCTCCTGCACTTTTCAGCCATAAGATCTCTACCTCATGCCACATGTGGTCACCTTAAGCATCCTCACCAAAAAGCAACAAAACCTGTCCCATATGTTCCCAGTCTGAAGCACTGGAAGTGAAATCCAAAACCCTAGTGAAAACCAGGGGTTGATGAGGAGGATTCTTGGCCATTAGAGCTAGAGCAATAGTATAAAACTACCACCCATGCTCCTGAGACAGAAGCATATTTCTCATTTAGTGTTATCATAATTTAAAACAAAACCTACAAGCCCAGGAGGGTTTACTGCAGGAGGCTGCTCATGCAAACTGGTATCACTGTTCATAACAACAGAGCCAGAGCATCCAAAGGATATTCCTGGACAAAAACATGTGCAAACTTCAAAGGCACCTTCAAAAACTCATCACCAAAGTATTCGTCTAGGCAGCTGGTTCTGCTGATCGTTTGATTGTGACTTTGTCCCAGCAGAGTCCCATCTGACAGTGGGGCAGAGTGAAGACTCTTTGTGAAAGGGAAGAGAAGAGAAGAAAGAAGAAATAAAAAAAAAAGCGTGGATGTGCTACACTTGGGCCTTTAAAGATAGCACTCTGCTTGCATCACCTCAGGCTGTTATACTGTCAGATCTCAAGCTAAGCAGAGCCAGGCCTGGCTTAGTAATTGCACAGGACAATCCCCAAGAAGGGAAAAAAAAAAAAAAAAAAAAAAGACAAAGTACTGGAAGAAACAGTGCAGGTGACTGAGTACAAGGCATTCCTTTCTCTGAGTCGGAGGCAAATCAAGTCCTCAGCACAGCAGGACAAGGTACCACACTTCTGGAGGTGCTATCTGGAAGATGAGAAATCAAACTGCAATCCTGACTGCTTGTTGTATTAAAAGATATTCTGGCACTTCTTGCAAGAGCAGAGTCGTTAACCCTGTGTCCTGGCTGAATTCCAGTTTGGGTGATTACATTTTCCTGACCTTCCTCTGCACCTTCCTCCTTTTTCTGCAGTAAATTGAGAAGATTTACTGATGACACCAAACCATAGGGGCAAAGCTAGTATCAAGGACTTGATATATTAGAAATATATATAATATATATAATAGAAATATATTAGAAATAATTAGACTAATTATTTGGGACCACAAAACAAACAGGCACATCAGTGCCATTCAGTGGGGAGAAAGTAAAGACAGGAAACTGAGGACAGAGTACAAGAGTACAGTGATAAATGCCCTTGAAGATCATCAGACTTCATTACCCAGAAGAAAGCTGTCAGGAGTGGGAAGAGCTTCCAGAGTACAAGTAAGCTATAGATGAAGACAAACACCAAAAAAAGCATTAAGTGGGATTCATCAGAGAGGGATCTCTCCCCTCTTGCATTGCTAGGGTTACACAGAGCACTATGTGAGACAGCTCTCCTGGTGCCTGAGCACCATTCCTCCCTCATTTTAGGAAGCTTCCACTTGCAGGTACCCTGAGCTTAGCCCTGCTACCTGTATATATCCCGGGCCATTCCGAAGTCTCCAATTTTAGCCACTCTCCCAGGCCCTCGACAGGTAAGAAGGCAGTTTCTGGCAGCAATATCCCTACAAGGAAAGAGAAGAAAAGCAGGAGAAAGAGAAGAAACACTGAACAATTAAAAAATTTTGCAAGCCAAGAGGAAAACAAAGAATTGTACCTACTTTGCTGGGCTGCAGGAAAATCATATCAGCCAGAAAAGTCAGTGTTTATGGCAACCAGTGATGTCCCAATCTCCAGTCACTGCTCCAACAGCAGGAACAGTTCTGCTCTTTAACATTTTCTCTTTAAACTTCATGTGACATCTTCCAGATGAAAAGATGGGCCTCTTGTGATCCTCCCTTAATCCCAGAAGTTGTTTTTAAGTCTCTAAGGCATTGCAAGCAGCAAGGCTGATTTCAGCAATGTACTAGTCCCAACATCAAGCAGTCTGGGGAACAATCCACTGACCTGTTACTAACATGCTTGTTCAAGTATTGCAGATGTTGCCCTGAAGACTGAAGGTATGGGCCTTGAACCTGTGTATGCAGGTAAATCTCCAGCTTTACTTCTGCTGGGATGAAGCAAACCTTGGTATCTGAATAACATGATGACACAGCTTGTGGGTAAATCTTTCAGTAGAGTGTATTACAATCTCTCTACGCATCTCTACACAATGCTATGGACAGAATTTTGAACTCTTGCCCTGTCCTGCAGGAGCAGGTAACAACAGTCACAAGGTATTGCCCTTCTGGCTGTACTTGTACTGCCATCCTTTGAGAGACAAGAAAAGGGCTCCAGAATGAGCAGAAAGGCACTAAGCAAAATCTGTGATGGGAAGAGCTCTGAAGACTTCTGTCACAAGACTGTGTTTCCACTTTCAGAGTAGCCAAAAAGGTTGCATAAGTGCAGGCACTGACAGAGCTCCAGATCTTTGGCAAAACTAGCCTTCTGCAACCTGATTTATAGCACCCTTTCTGTTAATTGCTTCTATTACTTGATTTTTATCAACCTTGTTTAAAGGTATCCAGCCACTAGAGTGCAGCAGGACATAAATATAACAAGAAGGGCACTACAAGTTTGTGTTGGCCTGTATGCAAGCCATGCCCATGCTGACACAGATGCATTCGCCTACCTGTGAATGAAGTGGTTCTCCTCCAGGTACTGACACCCACAAGCAATGTCATGAGCCACATGAAGCAAGTCCAGCATGGAAAGGGAGGATGGCTGATTCTACCAAGAAACAAGGGACAAACACAGGTTACAAGCAAGAACATGACATGATTTGTCACTGGTACAGCACTGGGAACTCTCCAACAAGTGATGTAGCTCAGATGCCAATACACAAAGGGATTGCAAAAATGCGCAAGAGGGAGCCCATATCCATGAACTATGCAAAGGATGTGCAGGCACAATATCATACAAATCCCTGGGACAGAATCAGAACAGCTGGATCTGACTTTCTAGCTCCCTTCTGAAGTCACCTTGAACAATGAGAATGACATTTTGTATAATGGCATGAGTCACATTTGCTATTTCCCTCCTCCACACATCT
>NW_009952877.1:678820-683306 GCF_000747805.2 Chaetura pelagica | reverse complement strand
GTGTAGGTTTTATTTTGCCCCTCAGAGCAGTGACATAGGTTTGTGTAGCCAACAGCTATGAAAGAAGCTTCTTGCCAGCAGAAGCCAGATGCCTCAGTGAAAAAAGCTTAGTGCTGGTTTGCATGTGTTGGCCTCTGAAGCCAAACCATCAGCTTCTGCACTGAGGTGTGACTCAGTGATCCCTGCAGACAGTCCTGTGGGGGAGGAGAAAATTGTTGCCGCCACCAGGGCAATGACAAACAACTGGGTGTTAGTGACTGCTTACTGCACAGCAGCCATTTGCTAGCTAAGTGTATTATCTGTGGCTTTAGTTACTTGACAAAACTATCTCACTCTCTAGCTCTCTCTTTTGACATCTACCATTCTCCCCAGGGCCCACAAGGCACACCTGTCCATGGCTGTCTCCCACCATGCACAAACCAGTACAGGGACTGCTGGCTCTGCCAGCCCATTTGTTGTGATGAAACACATATCCAGATTGCTGCAATGCTGTGCTGGCCATCCCACCTGAGCTAAACCACTGCTAACTGAGATTGGAAATAAGTCCACGCTCTGCAGTGAGCAGCAGCAGTTAAACAGTGGCTATTGGCAGGTAAAACCTGAAAAAGTCTTAATGTCTTCAAAATAGATTAGGAGAAACCTGGCCTCAACACTTCACTAATGAAATAAGTGAACAAAGCCTGCTTTTTTTCAGCACAGTGCCATAAAAGAAAATTGTTTGTGACTACGTCTTGCCTGCCTATATTTCATTATTTACGTGGTATAGTTCATTGCATGTATATACATGACACGTCCCTGGGTGAGGCTGAATCTTGCTAAAGGTGAATGAAAATCTGTGTATTGTCCAGTGTAATCACTAATCTGTGCAATAGGCTGCACAACACAGAGGAGTGAAATAGTTTATCTGTATACTATTTATCTTCCAGAGTTGTTTGATTGTTGTGCCATGTGTGAGAAAGAGCAGCACTGAACTTCCCAGAATGGACAATTCTGCAATGCTCATCATGAGTGAAGACTCCAGTTTCAGGCATCTCTGAATCTATCAGACTGCCTCTCTTCAGGCTAGAGGAAGGGGTAATCCTGTAATCGATGTGAAACTTTTTTAGAAATGAGACAAAGAAACCCTTCAGGGCTGTAAATCCTTGACCCATGAAGAAGCTTATGGACTAACTGGCTGGCATAAACTGGCAACATTCCGCAGAAGTACTGATCTTGTATCAGTGATGTTGGATGTACATTTGGCTTACACACATATGAACGTTCTTGCCCAGAGTGCAGAAGAATCACTTTGTGTTGCTTTCATTACTTACAAGAACACAGGTGAACAACATACAATAACATGTGCTGGCAGTATCTTGATCTCCCATTAAGTTGCATCCCATGTCCTGGTATCTATTGCAGTAGCTCTAGCTTCCCACATTATGTCCCTTCAAACATCTTAAGTTCCTCCTTCCCTCAGTTCATTTTCTCCTTCACCACTCCCTCTGCTCCATTCCATGCTTTTCAGTGACTGAGCACACAGCCATATGCTGTGAGTGCCTTGCACTGAGTCACACAGGTTCTTGATGGCCAGTGGCAAGCCAAACAAGACAACAGTTTTTTTCAGTTGTCATACTAGTGTGGTGCTTTCTCCTTCCTAGAGCCTTCAGTGATGTTAATTCCTTTATCATTTGACATGTTGATCAAATTTGACTGAAACTGGCAAATTAATTTGAAGTTACTGGTAGGAGAGTGGAGAGAGCATCAGGAGGATCAAGATAGATGAACACACAGAACACATAGATCTCTCCTGCAGTTGGGTTGAAAACAGAAGTAGGTAGGAAAGACTAGGTAGTACGGAAGTCAGCTGGAAAACTAGAAACTGGAAAAAAACAAGGGGAAATCACAAGAGTAATTAATATGGTGCTTACTGGTGCCAATATTCACAGAAATGCAGAAATTTACAAAAAAATTAAATAATGGATTCACCATTGCTACCTTAATTTATCCCCCCAACCTGTCCCCAGCTGCTCCAAGAAAGGTAAGAACAGAATATAACTTTTTGTTTTTGTTTGGTTTTGGTTGTTTTTTTGTTTTGTTTTGTTTTGTTTTTTGTTGCTGTTGTTTTGTTGTTTTTTGGTTGTTAGGGTTTGTTGGTTTTGTTTTTTTTTATTTATTTAGATAATATCAGCAAAGTCCAGGGATGAGGCAACTTTGTATAATCGAGCAGCACTGTTCTTTGACGCCTGTGTTCTGCCTTCAGAGTGGTCTTCTAGCAACAGTAATCTTCTGACCATCTAAAATGCTAGGAAAGAGTAGCTGCATGGATCAGCTTTCTTACTGCTGTGGCAGCAGCTTACTAAATAAAATTGAATTTTCTGTTTTCTTACCGGTCGAGGCCGTGTCTCTCTCAAGAATGATTTCAGGTCACCTCCAGCCATGAGCTCTAGCAGGATGAAACGGGGAAGTGCCTGCAAGCTCACCCCAATACAGCGCACAATATTCTGGTGGTTGAACTTGCTGTGGAGACAGGGAGACTCAGTTATGGAGTAGCTTTGTTCCAAAAGGCACAATTATACAAAAGAATCAAAAGGTTTTGCTGCAGGGAATGTTTGGTGGGTTTTTTTGTTTGGTTGGGTTTCTTTTGGTTTTTTGTTTTGTTTGCTTGTTTGTTGTTTTGTTTTGGTTTTGTTTTTTTTTCTAAGAATAAGTAACACTTCTCAAAGGCAGGGAAGCTGGATAAAGCTAAAGCACTATTCCTGCACTTTGAGTTTGTCTGCCTACTGCAGAAACAGAGGTGGATAAGGAGGGGCTTTTGGCTGCTTTTTCATCTCCTATATCCTGCATCCTTTGGGCTACAGCAAGACTTAGGGGTCACAGGAAGCAGAGAATGTCTGATGGCAGAAGAGTTGGTTTCTAATTTCACTATCCAAGGGGCAGGGCATAGTTGTTCCAAAGAACATGCTTAAGGATCTGGTTTATAGAGGGTATTCCTTGATGTCCAGTCTCTTTTATTTCCTTATTTCTCCAGACTTTGATGTGATGTGAAAAAAAATTTGTAGATTCTAGGATTCATTCATTGAGAAGTGACATGACTGCAGCATTAGGTCAATGCTGTGTGTTCATTTTGAGCATTCCAACAAAAATTCCTGAAGTTTATTTTTACCTCATGATGTCTAAGAGACATCAAAGGATACTATTATCAGTTGTGAAAACTGGGTCTAAAGATTTTCAATTTGGATCATGAAAACCACTGTGGACTCTCTTGAAAAATTCAGCCTTTAATTATCTAGTGCCTCAGTTTCTTCATTTGTAAGCAGAGTAGAAAAGGATTGTAATGTATGCCATTTTTGTCAAATACCAACAGCCATGTGCTAAAACTACTGTATAGATGTATTGCATGGATATCAGCTCTCAAAGCACCTTTTTCCCTTCCAATACTGGGCTGCAAGCCTAACAAGTGCTTGTTCATCTTATTAATACAAACCTAATAATTAGAGCTTCCATGAGGAAGTCCAGCTCATCTTGCTCTGAACACACTTCTGGCAATGTCTGGAAAAGAAAAAACAGGTTGACCAGGAGAATATATTTAAACTTACATATGTAGAACATCTGACACAACCAAAAGCACCAACACTGATTGCAGCAATCATTGTTTCTCTAAAAGAAACTACACTCTAAGGGAATATCTAGACCATTGCTAAACTAGACTGAAGCCTGTTGAAAGGTACAGATCAGAACACATGGCCCATTAATGCCACTGTCATCCTCACCCCAGCAAAGGAAACAGGCCAAAGCACACAGGGCTCAGTGTCCAATATACAGGAATCTGCTAGACAGATAATGAGGAGTGAGAACCACAGCTGCTGAGTTCTCAGACAGTTCAATAGTGCTACCTCCCAGCAGGACTATGAACTATAATCAACAGTAGGACTGTGCTGCTATGTAACCTCTAGGAGAAAAGAAGCTAGCTAGGCTGCTGAAGGCCTGGAGAATCCTACCAGGTTCTCTTAGGATTTAACTTCATATCCAGCACATATCCATTCTGTAATGGAGAGGTAACATCCCAGGAAAACCATGTCCTATATGTAGAGTCTCTGATGTATATGCCTGCTGCTCTTCACCTTGTGTAGACTTTTGGCTTGTGACTCAAAGGCAGGTTACACATCAGGTTTAGCATGAAAGGTGCATGAAACCATCATGATAACTCATATGTTGTCACTTACTTTCACAGCCACCTGCAAGGGAGTGGGGTCGCTGGAGATCCCTGCCACCTGACCTTCATACACCTCACCAAAGGCTCCATGGCCCAAGCCCCTGGACAGACCGGAGAAAACAAGATTTTACTACAGAGAACACAAATTATAACACTGTGGTCACATATCACAAAATGGTCTTACAGCTTTCTTGGTAGTGAAACAGGGCAAACTGGATATTGACAGTGATGATACCACTCCTCACATTGGGCAGGAAACCAGATCTTCATGTGATCTTTCCTTGACCTGCA
>NW_009952877.1:644171-678783 GCF_000747805.2 Chaetura pelagica | reverse complement strand
GTGTACTGAACTGGCAGGGAAAGAAATCCTCAAAAGTGAAAGTCCCCAGTGAAATCAGGCTGCTGGTACTGCTATGTGTAATGGACAGCATTCTTCCATGGCCTTGGTGTCAGTGGTGGGTGCTCCAAAACACATAAATAAAGGTAGGTCATAAGTCTTGGTGTTTCCACACCCTGAACACATTAACAGCTCCCATAATGTTTATGCATCACCATGAAAGAAAGCACTCAACAAGAAACTAGGGTGCACTGAGAAGTTCTTAAAGGACCTGAATTCTGAACCAAGTACCATTTCCTGATTTATTTTGTGATTCCAGGTAAGCACCTTAGCCAGTAAATGGTAAGGATAGTGCTTTGTATAGCACTTGGCTCTAGGAATTTGTGCTGACAATTTTTTCTGGCACTGATCATATTATGAAATTTACAGTTTTATTTTGAATAAGGTACAAGAAAAAAAAAATTAAAATGATCACACAACAGATCCTATCCTATGTTCTTGAGATACAGATTTTGCATATCTGCTTATTATTCAGTGTTCACTTGCTTCATGTTAAGTCAACTGGTACAACAATAGCTATCTTGCATAGCTGGAATGTCATAGCAACACAGTGAACCCTGGCAAAGAATGGGGCTACACATTGGGTGGTAGTAGTTCAAGTCTCTGAGAGACGTGCCTGCATCTTGTTCCAAGTAAAAGGCTCCCAATAAGGCTCTTCTCTACAACACACACTTTCCAGGTCTGGTCTGAGAGCTGCACGGATTCTACTCTCTGAGCTATCTGTGAACTGTTTTTTACATGGGCTGCTTCCCTCCGGCCCATTCAAATATGTGCTGCTAAGGACAATCTGCTTTGTTGTTGCATAAGCTCCGTCTGTAATTTTGCCAGGATAAAGACCAGTCTAGGCAGTGAAAGCACAGTGACAGTGTGTTGCCTGTGACTCACTTTTTTAAACAACATTTTTGTAGGTATCAGCTTGAGACACTAATCTTGGTTATGCCTGAGCAACTTATTACAAATTGAGGGTATGAAACAGACCTTTACAGCTGATAACTCACCCTCCTCCCAAAAAGACCATCTTCTCTGCCCTTATCAATTCCTAGTGATACCCTCTGCTCTCTGCAGCTTGGACTTTTAAAAAATCCTTTCAGAGTGCAAGTGACAAAGGCAGCAGCAGCACAGGGTACACTGGAAACTTCCAGATGCAGACTAGCAAGACATGCAGTTAAGGGGTGACGACATAAGAGACAGCAAAACATCAGACTGCTCTGAGCATCATCTGTTTTAGCACTGTAAGGTCCCTAGTCTCTTCCAAGCTCTTTTGCTTCCACTTACTTGATTTTTGTGTAAAATTGCATGGTAGCAGGGTAATGTCACATTCACAAGTGGCATGCATTGTGTCCTGCAGTAAAGCAAGGTGGGAAAGAACTCTGAATTTTCAAGTTCCTCTTAGGAGACTATTTAGAAATTTCCTCAAGTTCTGATCTAGACATGATTATCTTGCTGGCTTCATATTCCTGTCCTCTTATTATTGCTTCACTGCCTCAAAACCATTGCTTTTCCTGCTATTATACTGAAGGATGTCATCATCTTTACCAAAGATCCCATCAAAGGCTTTAAAAGAGCCTCCTACAAGCCTCAGCCTTCCCAACAGTTCATCCGTTAGTAATGGAAATGGGCCGTTCATTGCACAGTCTGCAAAAGATATGTCTGAATTACTGGTGCTGACCCTTCAGTTCCTCTCATAATCCCAGAAGATTAACACTGCTCCTGTGAAAGGTTAAGGAGACTGCCAAAGTCTAGTCCCCTCCAAACAAGCCTAACTACTGCAGCTTTACATCTTTCTTGATAAAGGGGCATGAGTCAAAAAGTGCATGAGCAGTTTCATGTGCCAGCAGGAAGACATGAGTTCACATCAGCATAAGATAGTCAAGTATATGTGAGTGTGTAGTGTGAAGCATGGGGAAGGCAAAGATGAATTTACCGGATGAGAGAGATGTTTTTTCGAGGCACTTCCTTAAGGTCACTAATGGATGTGGTCTTTCCTGCAAAGCAGTAGTTGGGATTGTAGTCTGTCATGATAGTGGAGGTTCGCAGCTTGCTCAGTTTATATTCTGGGCTCTGTAACTCCATTTGCATGGCTTGTAGCTCCTGGTGCTTCCGACGATATACTAAATATGGAAAACATAGTAAACCAGAGACACAGATTGACTTTGAAACAGGACAGCAGCTGAGCAGCACATCTCACTGAAATTTTCTGTGTGGTCAAATTTCAAAACCAGCTAATGACACTGTCATAATTCTGTACATCAAATAGATACAGATAGAAAATGGAATCTGAAGTTATTCAGAACTTTTGATTTACACAACTTATGAAGAAATAGGCTTGCTCATTAACTGTTTGGAAGAAGTAAAATGAATTTCACTTGCAGACATATACGATTTCAGAGTTCTGAGGTTTTTGTTTTTTCTATTTCGTTTAACTGAACCTTCCAAGTATGAGTCCAGTTCCAAACTTGAGAGAGTGGAGGTATAACCAACGTTCCTAAACCACGTAGAAGTGACTAAATCTGATATACTAAACTGTTACTTCAGAATAACACACTGTACATAAAACTAGCTCATTTTGCAAAACTTCCTGTTTTTAAAGACTAGAGATGGACTAAACTTGAAATCAGTTTATGGTAGCTTTATATTTCTTGAATCACTGATATTTCTGAAGCATCATTAGAAATCACACCTTGAAAAAAAACATCCTGTGGATATTCCTTGAAATAGTAATTAATATTGCAGTATTTTTTTTCAAAACAAGACACCAATCATGAGCAGGTTAAATCACTGTTACCCTTAATATCGATTTATGTGGGAGCTGGATTGAGCTCAGACTGTGATAATAATAGCTATTGCATCTTCTCCAGCAGATGTTGCTCAGGGGAAGAATTTCAGGGATAAACATGCACTGGAAAAGGCAGATGGATGTAATGACCTATCCACAAACCCTTCCTGTCTTCCATTTTCCTCCTCATTGCTTTTGCTTTGATTTTTTTTTAATTGCTGCTCTTCCCTGAGATGGCAATGATAGGCTAGTTGGATGGAAAGAGGATTACTCTTCCATTCCCAGAGAAGTAATTAGTAATTTTAAAGGTCTACTGTCAGGCCAGAAATCATACATGTAGGACCACATGTGCATAACTGATAACTCCTGAAATTTTTAAAACTGAAACAACTGCACAAATCTAATTTAATAGGTGCCATTTGCTGCTCTGGCTACATCCCTCCTCCAGACTATATGCACTGTGGACAAAGGAAAATGGCAGAGCTGTGGTTTGAATCCCAGATTGCTTTTCATTGATTCAAATCTATTCCACTTGCCATCAAATGCAGGTGAGCAAATTGTTTAAAATAAGAAAATGAAAGGGTGAACAATACCTTTTAAAATTTCAAATAAAGATGACAAAAATACCCCAACACCTAATAAGTAGCAGTCTGTAAAAGGGGAACCTACATGAGAATTTCAAGTTTAAATACCATACATTAATATGCTAAATCTGTATCTAGGCACACAAACAAAGGAGCTTACTTTCAGGCATGATGCACCAACAGCTCTCACAGAACCAGTGACAGCTGTGTTCTGGCAGCTTTACACTACAATACATGCAATCATGTCTCTTTTTACATGCAGTCAGTAGCTGAAACCTCCTCAGATTGATCATTGTGGTTAGAAAGAACTACTTAAATCTGAAGTTAAGGCATGTGTGTAGGAAGGTGTCCTTAAATAGAGCAGTAGCTAAAAACCTGAATCCTTTTGCCTCCCAGGGCCCAATTATCCCTGGCTCAGATCCAGCCCTTATATGAAAATACCTTTTGCAGACAAACACTCACCTATCATGATTCCTGAAAAAGCCAAAATTAAAGCAGCCACCAATGCGGAAGTAACTACAGACAAGACCAAGGAGAGAGGGAGGTGAACCATAGGTTCAGCTGTAACAGAGGCAGAAGAAGGAATTACTTGTCTGAAATGATCTTCTGGCATCCACATTTTTGTAGACATCTTTTTCTGCTCCTCCTTCTATTTACTCATCTGATGCTCCTGCAGTGTAGGAGCAACCTCTCGTGTGATCAGTTTTCAGGATTGATGACCTTTAATACTTCATTATTTCACTTGCCTCAATTAATATCAAGCGATGAAAACAGATGGTTTGCTATCAACAAATTAACATGTGTCCTCCGTGGGTATGAAAAAAAGACCATAAAAAGCAGGGGCAGGTTGGGGAGGTGGAAAGAACATTACATTGATAGGGTTAAAGTGCTGCTATCAATGCCAAATCACAGCAAAAGCAGAAGGATGACTGCAATGTATCATCTCCTAAATGCATCTAATCCAGGCAGAAAAACCTGGTAACAGTAAGTATTCCATAGCTGCATCCTCACTTGGGACCACCAGGCATTCATCTATTAACGTTTACTTCAGCCTGGCAAAATGACAATGCTTTTTACCCTTTTTACAGTTGGGAATATAGAAATACACCACAACTTTCACATGCAAGTGACAAAGCTGAGAGCATGATCCTGAAACCCTGGAGTTAATTGCTGGGCAAGAATATGAAGGAAATCTACCAATGGGGCTCTGAGCACTTGATTTTTCAAGTAAGGCAAGTACAGGCATCGTCTTCAGTTTTCCTCAGAGATCTCTCACACAGAATTTCTTAGATTCTCCACATGCACCTTACATGTCCAAATCCACAGGAATTATATTCTCCTTCACCTTGTATATTTTTTTAGTTCTTAAGAGGATGAACCTAGATGTTAAGATTAGCAAACTTTCATGATTTCAGAGAAGAACGTGAACATCACCACAAGATTTAAAATTGACTCTCCTCAGTGCTGCCAAGCATATATTGTAAAGCCTCAACACCAGTGACTCTATATCCTAGCAAAATAACAGTAGCATATATGAACAGGAAAGAAGCTAACCTTCAGTAGAAGCCAGTTTTGAGAAACAGACCAGATAACACTTTCAGGATGTCTTACAGTCCAAACTATAGATTTTCACAACACATTTCTGTTTCACATACTAACCCATACATTTACTTACCTATGCAAGACACACCATCCTCAGCCAGCTCTGTGCCTGGCTCACAAAAGCAAATGATCTTTTGAGTCTCAAGATCAACACGGCACTCGTCCATTTCACAGTGACTGCAGTTAAGATGCAACCTAATATCCACCTCTCCATGCCCCTCTGTCACTAGGGAATGGATGAAAGAAGCTGAGTTAATCACTGTAAAGATCATTCATATTGTTCTCTCAGGCACTGACAGAAACAGGGGACATAGTAGTCTCAATTGCCAGGTGGGGCAGGGTGAGCCCCATTAAAAAAACTCATTTCTCCCTGCCTTTCATGGCTCCTGTTCTTTTCTCATGTGAAAAATAACATCCAGCTAAATTAGCCCCACTGCAGTTGAGGTGTGTTTGCTTTCTTGAGTAGGCAATCCTAACAGGTTGGCAAGGAGGTTGCCTCTGTGAGACTTAACGTTCTCTTTCCTGGCTTCTGCTCCCTCTGAGATCAAACACTGCAATGTTTTTAAACTTTCTGTCTGAATCTGTCACACCCAAGTCCATTTGTATTTGAAAATACTTCTGGCTGTTCTAAAGCAAATGTGATTTTTTAAAGTAAACATATATTTTTGTATTTTTTTAACAGATCACAAACACATTTAAGACTTCTAGGCAAATACAGGCTGGAGTGGCAGTATTTATCACTCTCCCACACTGCTGGGAAGCACTACACTGTTTTGTCTAGAAACTCCCTGGTTCAACCTAGATACTTTGCTGAAGGATTCTCTAAGGAACAAATGTGCCTGCTTCTTTTCTAAATTATCTGAATTAGGCCATTCTGTTACCACTTTATTTGGCCAACATTATTCTATAGACTGGTAGACTATATTTTTGAGAAGTGTTTTCTGATAGCCTTGATGTTATCTCCACCTGCTTTTTTCCTACTACTGGTGTTTATTCTTCATTGGACTTTATTATGCTGTCTTTCTGTCTCTTCATGTTCATAACAACATTAAGCTGTACCCGAAGGCTCCAGTGTCCTGGAGGTGAAAACTATCCTTAACTTGAAAGAAACCCACTAGAAGACTTCTGACCAACATTAATACCTTTAAGTGCTGGAGTGTATAAAGTACCAATTGGATTAATAAAGGACACACCATCCTGGCCATCCATCTCTGGGTCATTGTCCACTGCAGCATTGCCACCTACATCAAACCAGAAGTTACCTTAACAGACTGAGGCTCATTAGCACTAAAATACAGATAAACATTGCAACATGCATTACTTCAATATATTTAGGGAGGCATCCAAATTAGAAAAGGGAATAAATAAAAGTATTTAACATATAGGGAACACTTGCTGAGTTGTGGCATAAGCCATTGGTCTCTAATCTCTACAACTTTAATTTAATAGCAGCAGGTTATGACAATCAATTTCTTAGCTCTGTTTTAGGCAGTCCGTTGCAAACAAAGGTACACCTTAATCCACAAACTTCATCTTTAACCATTTGGATGCTGTGAAAACATATAAGCCCTTAATATTAATGTGGCCAAGAGACTGGAAGACACCAGAACTCAAGAGGTAAGATCAGTATCCTTGCAGATTACAGTATGTACTTTGTCAGCAAAGGGAATAAATTATCAGATATTCCTCCTCTCCTTTGCACCGTGAAAGCAGGATGGTCCACCAGGAGTGGGGGCTGAAGGAATTGATGAGTTGCTGGTTTGTGCTTGGCCATATAGAACACATTAGGAGAAAAGTATAGGCAATACATGGAACATATGAGAAGCATAGTACAGGCCTTACATCCTGTACCACAAGCATGCAAAGATTCCCCCACCAGACCCAAAAATAGCTTTTCCACTTTAACCATCTTCAGTGAAATTAAAATTATTTCATGTGAGGTGTTCTGTTGGAAAAAGAATCATTACACAGTAACAACAGTACAAAACATGCACTTAATAATTTAAAATCATTATTTCTTCTCAGGATTTCTAGTCTATCATGGAGTTGACTTAAGCTGTGGAGAACCAGGGGTTAAAAACTCCACCACAGTGCAGATGGCTGAAGAAATTATGCAGCCCAGGAGATTATGAGTTAGTAGAGATCTTGAATCTGGCCCACAACAGATATAATCAACATAATGCCATCTGACAGCTGTCCTGAGACCCGCAGCACATGAAATTAGCTCCTTGTTGACTGAAGTCAACATCATTGTTGTTATTAAGAGAGATCCTGGTTGGCAGCCTGAGCCTCTGCCCCTAGAGACCATCTGCACAGGACCAAGGCCCATCCATAGCAGGACAGGATAGGAGAAGCTGCATCTTTTCCCTTGCTTCATAGCCTGGCTGCCAATCTCCAGGACCAAAGTCCTCAAAACACAGGTGCTGGTAGTGGGAGCACGTAGCCTGTGGCTGCCCTTTCTTCAGCACTATAACCCCAAATCAAAAGGCTCAAGAATCACAGCAGGACCTTGATGGCAGATTTTATAGAGTGCAAAGCCAGGATTACAGCTGGGAGACTGACTTCTGGCTGTTTGCTCAAAACCTAAATGTCATACATTCACCTAGAGCTAAAAAGGTAACACACAAATATACTAGTACGTAACAGTCAAATACGCTAGCTACAGTTGAGTTATCTATCAGCATTTTGCTGGTCATGATCACTAAAGGAGGGGAAGGGACACCTTGAACATGAAGCCACTTTACCTATGTATCCTCCGCCTCCTCCACCTGAGGAGCACCCCCCTCCACCCCCTCCGAAACCCCCTCTTGTCTCCCACCCCCACTTCTTCATGGCCTGGGGGCAGGATCTTCCTCCAGTAGCACCTTCCAGCAAGGATTTTCCTGACCACAGGAATGAAGTGTTATCATTCCAGCCACCTCCACCACCTGCAGTTAAAAGAAAAGGGGCAGGAAGGGGTTATTTTTGTGTGAAAAATACTGCAGGGATCTGCAGAACAAACACTTCTTCAATGCACCTCAGCTGAAAGTAAGAATCTCATGCCTTGATTAGAAAAGAGGATGTCTTTGCTACACACTGCTACAGCAACCTTTCTGTAGGGCTTTTTACCACATTAATCAACTGCACCTCTCTTCACCTACCATACATGGACAAATATTTTCTATGGAAAACTTAAAAAGATATCTCTGCCTTCTTCCCAATTGCTTGTTTCTGGCTTGCAGACCCTTCTTCTCTTTGCAAAAAATACTTTTGAAAAAAACCCGATGTCAGTTCTGAAATGGAACAAAAGGAATTTATTGAAAGGAATGTGAAAACATGTCCCAGCCTCACTCAGCTCTTCTACTTGTTCAGTCCAAGGTCTCTTCGCAGAGACTTCTAGCAAGGGTGCAATTATGCTCTTTCTGCATAAGCCAGGGAAACTGTATGTTTACCCATCACTAAACAGTGCAGGGAGCGGGAAGGCCACACCGGCACTGCGAACTTCCACATAAAAAACCAAACAACTTTACTCATGAGTACTACAGCACTTTGGGAGAATGCTGCCATTGCTGTGGCTATGCCATCTCTGATACCCTTATTTAGGCCACCTATTCTACACTGTGGTTACATCCTATATGCATATCTTACACTTCTACGTTGCCCTGATCTGTGTTTTTATGAATTTCACCTCACCTCCTTATGAGGAGGAATCTGGGAGCACCACAAATTCACAAAGGTTTTCTTAAAAAGAATAAACTTTCCTTACCTGCAGCTCCTGAATTTCCATTCAACCCTGGAACAGAGGAATCATTCTCCAGCCTTTCTGGATGAAATGTATCTGTTTTGGCCCTGTAGGCCCTGCCACCGCCTCCTGCTGCAATTATCAAGGGGACTGGTTCTCCATTCTCCATCTTAGCAAATTCAGAAATAAAGGCAGTGCTCAAACTGAGTCAGACATGCAAATGGAAGTTCAATCATATGCTAGTTACTACATGTTGCACTAAGCAGGCATGGAGGACACTCAGCACTATAAATTACCATAGCAGTATTTATGTTCTCACATACAAGATTAATTAATTAAAGCACTAGTCCTACAAAGTTCTGCAAGAGAGAACAGTGGCATCAGCAGCTCTGTGAATTGTACAGTGTTTATGACTCTTAGAAAGTGTGTAATGTTACTGTGTGATGACTTTCATCAAATGAAAACAGCTAAGTGGCACTGCTCTATATAGTGCAATACAGCGTCTCCACTGATAAAGGACGGCTACAATGGAAATTGAGCATGCAGAATTATGTAGAAGCTAGGTGATCTTAACATCTTGTTAATTCCTGAAACCAGTGTTTGGAATGAATACTGTCTCAGCTAATACATGACAGAAAAGATCAGTTGTCCCTTGCTATAGAGTTCCTGACAGAAAACACGTTTATCTTCAACTTTTCCTGTCACTGCACCACAGAGGCCAAATGCACAGCTGAATTCAAACATTCTACAGTGACAGATCTGAATAAAGTCCTGTAGACTTTACCCTTTACTATAGAATTATACTTCAACACCGCAGGTGGCATTGAAAAACATTCAAACTAGGTTGGACTTGATGATCTCAGCGGTCTTTTCCAGCCTCAATAATTCTGTGATTCTGTGATTATGTTTCCAAAGGAAACTCCAAGCCACTGAAGCAAGTGTGGCTATACTGCATAGCAGTTCTAAGAAATGTGAAGGGCCAACTCAACTCACTACTGCTATTGACTGGAAATTAAGAATACGTGGAGCTCACTTTGTGGATCCTTCCCCAGAGGTGTATAAAGGATTCTTATATATTTAAGGCTGTGATACTAAAGGCAAGTGGCAGGATGTGTTCATGCTTGATGGTGCACAGAGACTCTTTCCATACCTTAAATATGTAAGTAGCACCTCCCCCGCCTCCACCTCCTCCTGCCCATTCACTGACACTTGTGTTCACACGTATCTCTTCTTCAATCACGTTGTTCTCTCCAATGCAGACTTTCTGTATAACTTCATTAGTCTGCAAACAGAAGACGAGGTCTGAATTCTGGTAAGAAATCACTGTGTCCTTGCACAAACAAAGACCTCAAGGAAACGGCCAGATGTTGCAGCAGGGGAGGTTTAGATTGGCTATTAGGAAGAATTTCTACACTGAAATAGTGTTCAGGCACTGGAATAGCCCACCCAGGGAGGTGGTTGAGTCACTATCCTTGGAAGTATTCAAGAAACATGTAAATGTGGCACTTCAGTACTCTAGTAGCCAAGGTTGTGGGGGTTTTTTGTGGGTGTTTTTTGGTGGGGTGTGATTTTTTTGGTGTTGATGGTTGGACTCAGTGATCTCAGAGGCCTTTCCAACCATGACAATTCTGTATGATTCTGTGTGTGACCCTTCACCTTCACCCTCCCAAACCAATACATTGTCCTGATGAAACTACATAAGCAGAAGCAAGTGAATGCTCTTCTAGAATAATCTCACTTCTTTGCTCCAACCTTCATCAGAAGAATTTGTTGCCATTTTAATGGAATTCTTCTAAAGCACGGTCAGTGCGGATGTCTATTACCATGTAAAACAGCTCCATAAACTTTTAACATATAAGATGTGGCAGAATTTACTGCAAATACTTCCCAGCATTAACTATATCTGTATTTCACGAGTAGGGGAAGAGAATAACTCGATGATTATGTCACTTGCCTCATGTTATGCAACAGCCAAATGGCAGAGATGTAGAGTCAACCAAAGCTGCTTAACTCCTCTTCCACCACCGGTTGGGGCCCCACAGCCAGTGGGCATCTATCCAGAACTAAGAGCGATATTTGTGGCTCATGTAGATGTACCAGAGCTAGCTTTAACCCAGGTAGTCAAAGCATTGACATTGGCAATGAGCTCAGCATAGACTGATCACCTAATAATTATCTAGACTTACATTATGTTTTGTTGTTGATCTAATGCTTATGCTGTAGCAGAAATTTTACTGTGACTACTAGCACTAGCTAGTTCGAAGCTTACCAAAATAGCTGTAGTCCCACCTTTAATTGCAATATTGACCTGATGTTAAAGAAAATACCTCATTAAAAAGTCGTCCTATTTCTTACTCACCATTTTTTCCTCTCCACCAGCTAGCACCAAATATAATGAACCTTATTAGCCTATCACTGAATTCACTGATTTCAGATACAACATTAAACCATTATTTATAAATCCTTTCAGATTATGAACTGAAAGAGGTGACTGTTGCTATGATTTTAATTTGGAGCACTAAAGTGCATGACAAACAGGACTCTGTTGTGAGTATTTTTAAGTTATAAGCTTTGCTTCTAGCTTATTTGACATCATATGTTTCATCTCAGTAACACTCTCTTGTGCACACTGAACTCACTAAGTCAACAACAATTTAAAGGAAAAATGCACAAATAATTATTGCAGCAGGATTAACCTCCAGTTCTTTCTGTTTTCATGTACCTATCTTCTTTTGGAAGAGCAGGCTGACTAAAACATCCTCAAGTTACAAATTATTCTGTTGACCACAAAATGTGTCCTAGGTTGTGCTGGAGAATGAATTGCATCCATTTTGCATGTGTAGACTTGCCTATGGAACTAAACAATCTTCTTTCTCTAGTCTTCCCTTTGCTTAATTGATATGGAGTTGGGTGGACATGATTAATAAAATGACAAAATCAATGACCCAAAGGCACCACTAGATTACAATTGAATTTAAAAAAAAAAAAATCCTTCATAGCAAAGACATAACAGATTACAATCCAATCTAGTAGAAGTCCCTCCTACAAGTCAATGCAATCTCTTCACCTCAATTAAAGAATTACATTAGCACTCCATAAATTCTAAGATTACAGTGGCCTGCAATTTAATGAGTCCATATATTACACTCTGCTGGAATATCCTAATTATAGACGTTAGATGAAAGTTTGATTTAAGGCATTTCTCATTTCAAAGAGTCTTCATATTAACAGTTTGTTTGTAGATATGCATAATTCCTGTTTTAACATTATATACTTTAGCATCCAGCCTTGAGAAGCCCTCTTTCTTGTCTACATCTTTCAACCTTTCCTTGCAGTAACAGAATGCTAAGCTTTCATCTCTTGGATGCCAGCCACTAACAGTTAAGAAATGAACAGCATTTAAATGTCCAACTCAAAACTACAAGTGAAATTTCATCAGATAATGCTTAGTTTCCTCCACAGGGATTTCCTATTACCTCATCCTCCAAACAATAGTAAAGAATTAATAGATGAACACGCTCACAAAGAAAGCTGCAGCTTTCTGTCAAGGCATTTGCAGCAGTGACTGATTAGTAATACAAAAACTGGGATTGACCCAGCAGTGATTAATCTGTGTCTCCCGTTCCCATGCAAAGAATGACCAAACAGGCCCTGTAAGGTGGGTGTCTCCAGCGTTGCAGAGTACTATGATAATGGCAGGGCTGGGCTCAACAGTGGAGCAAAGACAAAGCCCTGTGAAGTCAGCCTTGAAGACTGATCTCCAGAGAAAAGGAAGGCAGGGTTGTCTTTTCTCTCTGAAAATGCACTCAGCTGCTCTGACATACACAGATCAATCAGGAATGTGCATTGTATTATCAGTGAGGCCTGAATGTTGAATAGGAAGAGAGCATAGTAATGTGCAACTTCATCTTTTCACACTAATGCACTCCTTGAAAAACTGTAGCTATCCCTTGAACCTTATAACCCAAAACACCTCAAGGACAACCATTTTCTCTGTAAACAGACAAAATTCTGTGGGTTTATTGAAGAGATTAAGTCAAAGCAGAAAGGGCAACCACTTACACTAGGACAAGCATCTTCTCCTTGCTGTCCCACCAAGATGTACAAAGTATCGTCCTTCTGGAGGTCAAAAATTCCCAGCACAGACACACCATGGGACCGCACCATGGTATTCTTCCCTCCTTTCCCACCAGCAGCTCCATAGCCTGAGATGCTGCAGGGAAAAGAAAAATGAGAGCCTGGCACCTGAGTTGTCCCAAACAGGTGGAAGGTAGGAAAAAACACTTTTCAGCACTGACTGTTCTGCACACCTGGATGGTATGTTGTGCCACAGGACTGTGCCCTGAAAACCTGACACTCTAAATAAATCAAAAAACAAAGCCTACAAAGGCTGCTGCAGTCTCAATTAAGGCTCTGGGACTTATAATTCAAGAGTCAAGTTTCAGAGATCCTTACTGTTGTCGATGTACCCAAAGACTTGGCTGTACCACTGTATTGCTGCGCTCCTTCCCCCTCCTTTTTCAAGAATTTAAACAATTTACATAGTTGAAGCAGCTTTTATCAAAGGATTCTATAGCACTTTATAAAAATCATGATCAAACACATCTCTGCTGCAACAAAAGTCAGGGCTACTCAACTGCCTGAGTGAGTGAGTGCTGGTACAGGAAGCTCAGTTTAGATCTGAAACAAGCAGGTGATTCTCCACTGACATTAACAGCTTTGCAGCTATTTCCATAAGACCAAAATTCAACCTGGAGCATGTGAACAGTAACTGGAGGGCTGAGAACACAAAACTTCCCCTTGGCTTCCTATCAGTTACAGTACAGGTGCTTTGCTTTAGCACCTGGTTGGTCTCTGCCCAGCACAGTCATGCATGCAAACAGGCTACAAGCAGAATAAATCAGCAGTGCCCATCAAGTGTGAGCACCCTGAACAGGCTAGGCAGCCAGATCACTTTCAGCCAGCAACACTTGCCTTAATGATCACCATGAGGAACTCACCTTATGATGCTGCTCCAAGACAGCCAGAATGGAGCAGTTCTGATGTCAAAGCAACTATGAAGCATCATGTGCCTCATAAAACACATTAGATCCTCACAATGTGGCATGATTATATTCATGGCACTGCTGATAACCAAAGTAATCATTCTTCAGTAAGGCTGCACTGAAGCCAGCATAAAAAGTGATGGACACAGCACTGGGCTACCCTGAACATATGCTGCAGGAAGACTAAGTTGATGTGCTGTAGAATTTTGTAACAGCTAATGAGGTGCACTATCAGGCATAGTAAGCTGGAATGACTAATAATCCGCAATTGTGCACCATATTTTTTCTGTGTAGGAATAGATCTTGCTTGCAAACAATGATGTCAGAAAGTTTGGGAGAACCTATTTTAGCCTCATTCGAAGACTGAAGACAAATAAAACCCAGTAGACTCAAGTGACAGTAATTTCTTATTCACTATTTAAACAGATGGGTTGTCTTGACTACAAGTTTTAGCAGGATCCTCTTCCTTTAGCACAAGTCTTTTTTTTCACAGAGTGAATCCATTTAGCTATATTGGCTCTGAAAAAGGATTCAGACCACCCCAAGTACATATAAGCAGAATATGGAATACCTTCCACTGTCTTTCTCCTTTTCTTTTATTTCTATACTTACAGGAACTGAAAAAGAAAACTGTCTTCAGGATGAGCACAGAGCACTGGCTATGCAAGTCAAGGCTGGAGAAAAAAAATCTACCTCTAGGTAGACAGGTCAAGGGAAACATTGGAGCTATTTCTTAGAGTATGAGAAAATGCAGTTGGCTGGCCAACTTAGAGGGACATTTTCTTGTGTCCTGTGCTGTGTTCTTGTGCTACCTCACAAGAAGGGACCAGAGAAAAGAAATGACAGTAGAACTGGCGACAACTGGGTCACTCAGCAAAACAGAATGAAGACCCGTGCTTTAAAAATTGAAAGAATTCAGATAATGGATGGTAACATGCTGTTGTTGCTGCTGTTGTTGTTATTATAATTTCTTCATACTTGATCTTAGGCCTAGATATGGAGTGACAAGACCTTCTGAATTCTTAAAATGAAAGAAAGAAAGAAAGAAAGAAAGAAAGAAAGAAAGAAAGAAAGAAAGAAAGAAAGAAAGAAAGAAAGAAAGAAAGAAAGAAAGAAAGAAAGAAAGAAAGAAAAAAAGAAAAAAAAAGAAAAATACTCTTTTATATTGCCTACCTATATTGTTATGCAATGTGCAGACCCATGAGAGCTAACAAGATGATTTTGTCTGTATCAGCCCTGGAAGATGTAGGATGCCACTCTTCAAATGAAGCTTCGTACCACATGTGGCAGCCTGCCCAGACTTTCATAGATGGTAGGGTTTTCTGGGTGTGGTTAGCTTTTGCTAGCTGAGTTCTGTGCAAAGTTGAGCTTTCCATGTTTGCATTTTAGTAACACATATTCTGCCTTATGTTTACATAATCAATATCCTTATGCAATATCAGGAATGTAACTCACTGCTCTACATTACACAGCATAAAATGCATAGACGTGGCATAAAAACAGCTTTTTTAAGAGCCCAACGGCCAGCTGGAGGATTTAATCTCTGGGTCAGGAATACTGGAGATGGCTATCAGGCTAACTTACAGAACCACCAGTGCAGTAGGCCTGCAGAGGAAAGCTAAATACAGGCAGTGGGTCCACACTCTGGGAAGCCCTAGAATTGATATTGCAACTTGACATTTTCCTAGGGCTATGCTATACTGGGGGATTGTGCTGCCCCTACAGCAGCCCAGAATCAGGAAGATGTCATCTTAATTTAAGTCCACAATTACCTCCTCCTTTCTGGAGGCATCAAGTTCTCTATTATATCCTTAAAAGGTGCAGAAGATAACGTAATTTTTTTTTTTATATGCAGGTTACCAAATACATTAGACGTCTATTTTCTATACAGAACCTAAAAGTTGGTTAGGACTTAAATAGATAGGTCTTCCTTGAAGGACCTGTGGTTTGTACAGTGTAGCAAAAAACAGCCTATAGTTGCATGGGAAATCTTGTTCTTCTTGGGTTGTGATATTAAAGAAATGACAATGTTACAAGTTTATTGCCTCTTTCTTTTGGGCTATACTTTATAATTATATTTACTGAATGCCAGTCCTGAAAAATTCTATTCACCTCAGGCAATTCATTTTTGATAGCTGGGTAAAATATCACCAATGCTTTTTTCATTACCATCAATCCTTGTGGTAATAGCCACTCAGGCAGGACTTGCGCATAGCCTTGCCTAGCCAGTTTCTTAAAACTGCTTTGCAGTAGACCTGCTAAAGACTGACAACTATTGTCAATATTAATATTCTTTTTCAATAATAAAATAAATAAATAAAAAAAGGAAGGTGGTGGTAGTATATTTTAACTGAAATTTGTTCAGTCTTCAATGGAATGTTCTGCTTTGATATCCATGATACCATCAGTGGTTTCAATAGAGAACATTGCATAAAAAAATCCACCATCAGACATTCATTGATTCAACAGACACTTCTGCTTTCAAACTGATGCATGTAATGGTTTGATGTTACCATTCAGATACAGTGAACAAAACTTCAATTGCACTTTTTCTTCAGCAAGAGCAAAATGAAAAAAATTATTGGTAAAAATCTGATTAAGTAGCTCGTATCTGATCAACTCTGAAGATAACTCCACAGAAGGATTAAAGTATTAGAACCTTCAGTATCACAGAGCCTATCATATATGTGGTTAGCTTCCAAAATCAATTCTACAGTGGTAAGCCAAGCTTACAGGCATAACTTACCACACTTAGATTTAAAAAAATCAAGATACTGAGCTGAGCTTGATGCAAACTGCCCCATAAGAAATGCTGACATATGATTGTTCCTCCTATACCAGGTGAAGGATAGGAAAAATTCTGATTTCAAAATTCAACAGATGTCATATGGGATATGTATGTCCCTTGGCCTGTGGAGATCAAACCACTTGATTTTCAGCTACTTTAGAGCTCTCACAGCTTGTAACCATTTTGGCTGATGGTTTGTCTGCCTCAGCTGGTTGCTTCTTTTTTTTCTTCTCATTTTTACCAGAAAGTTCCATCTTCTAGACAACAAATCTGAAACTGGAAAGGCTGGAAATCACAGGATCAAAAAAAAGTAAAATGCAAGCAGATCTGTCCAACCTCCTGAATCTACTTCACATTTACCTAGAATGTATCTGCAGCTTGGGTAAGTTTCAAATGCAAAGATATATCATGATAATCAGAGGTGGTTCCTTTACCTGTATGTATTGGTTGCTGGTACTCTCCAGATCTGAATGCCTTGGAGAATCCCTTCAGCTCCTACAGTCACACTGAGGTTGGAGTTCCTGTAGGCATTGTTGCATTGGCTTTGTGTGGGGCCATAGGGTCCACTGGCACCACACGTTGTGAATAACCAGTGATCTGAAATGAGTACACATAAAAAACATGATGCTCAGTTTTGGGCTCTGCTCTCTGGGCTGTTAAAGGGCATGCTCATAACCTCAAGATTGGTGCATTTTAGCCCTTTCAGTTTCCACAGACATTTGATTATTGAATTAGTCTTACATGGGAAAGTAGCTGTTAATTAGATAAAAGCCTGTAAACACAACATCATCTCAGTGATTACAACATAACAATAAACTCACTGTATTTTGAATAATTATATTTGCTCACAAGAGAGTGAAGTTAACCTTCAGAAAGAAAAACACCTAAGTGAGGCCCATATGACAAGCCTTCAGCTCTGCATGTTCTAGGCCAGATCTGCAGGTGTACATCAGTACATCCCTGTTACAGTCATTTTCATCAACTGTAAGTACTAGCCCTGTTCAAACAGATTTCTAGAACAAGGTTTTGCTAATTTGTGCCTCAAAAAACTATTTTTAAAATTTGAATACATGATGCTGACAATGCCATCCTTTTCCTTAAAGATTCATTATTAAGGCCAGCACAACTCCAGTGCCACAATGCTCTTTTAAAACTCATGGTAACATATTTACTAGTGTACCAGGAAATATTTCATATGTAACCAAAACTAAGATCTAGATGGTAAATCAGAGGATTAAGGTTTTTTTGGTGCACATCACATGATTTTTCATTCATACTTATTAACAAGGTAATATATATAATCTAATAAACTTCATTAGTTATTTCTACTGCCATTAAAGACAAAAGATTCAACATACCTCTAAAGAACATACAAATGATGTTGGGCCAGCCTTCCTTAAGGTTTTTTCAAAGGGCAACATTCTTCCCCCCAGCTTACACTAATGCCATGCAACACATGCAGTCTCTTTCAGTGATAGCATTAATTAGCTCAGATAGAGAGTATCTTGATCAGCTTCTTGGAATTCAGAGCTATTGTCTAAGCCTAAGGTCCAGATCTGGCCTAAAATTTGTGATCTACAGGTGCCTGGATAAGAGACGCCAGCAATTCTACATTACTGTTAGTGGAAGGGTTCACTCACCAGAAATACAAGTGAACACATTAGTTTAGCCAGGCATAAGGTATGAATTACATTTTCAGAAACTAATTCTGAAGTGGAGCTAAACTCCTTCTTATAAAAAAGTTCAATGCATGAAATGGATCAAATGATTTGGCAGGCCTTTAAGAAATAAAGTGTCAGCTATTTCTGAAAAACCTTTGTAGTACATTCTCGATTAATCACAGAATCTTAGGGGTTGGAAGGAACCTTGAAATATCTTCTAGTCCAACCCCTCTGCCAGAGCAGGATCACCTGGAGTACATCACACAGGAACTTGTCCAGGTGGGTAGCTCTCCACTGGACTCCTTCTAGTGTATCCCCGTCCCTCTTGAACTGGGGAGCCCAGAACTGGACACAATACTCCAGATGTGGTCTTATGAGGGCAAAGTAGAGGGGAGCAGAACCTCCCTTTGCCTGCTGGTCACACTGTTCTTAACACATCCCAAGGTATTATTGGCTTTCTTGGCCACAAGGGCACATTGCTGTCCCATGGATAACTTGCCCATCAGGACCCCAAGCTCCTTCTCCATGGGGCTGCTTTCTAGCAGGTCAACCCCTAATCTATATTGGTGCCTGGTGTTTTTTCTCCCCAGGCACAGGACTCCACACTTATTCTTGCTGAACCTCATGAGGTTCCTCTTGCCCAGCTCTTCAGTCTGTCTAGATGTCTCTAAATGGCTGCACAGCCTTCAGTTGTATCAGTCAGTCCTCCCAGCTTCGTATCATCAGCCAACTTGCTGAGGATATACTCTATCCCCTCATTCAGGTCATTGATGAAGATGTAGAATAAGACTGGGCCCAATACTGACTCCTTGGGAACACCACTAGTCACAGGTCTCCAACTGGACTCTGCACCACTGAATTAAATGAGACAGAATATGGCATGGGAAGAAGTCATCCCTCATTTCAACATAGTTAGGACAGATGGGTCTTAGTTACAATTCTGGATACAGACTTAAAACCTCATACTTCCCTCCCTCCCTTCACAAAGATAACCCTGAATCTGCAGATGTAATGGTAACCCAAGATCTTAAACCACTAATTCAGTAACAAAATGGAGTACTGCCCACCTTAGATAACCCACCACTTCATTTTTAAAGGAAGAATAACCATTTTCTCCTGATTCTATAAATGACTGTAGCATGTCTCATCAGCTCAGAAAGAGCATCTCTAAAGGTTCCTGCATACCACAGCAGGTTACAGTAATTTAATGTGAAACATTATTTTGATCTGCAAAGACTAAAGCAGCAGCACTGAATCAAAAATCCTTAGTCCCTACTGCAACCAGTTCCGGGCTCCCCAGTTCAAGAGAGAAAAGGGGAATTGGAGCATCTCTCTTACCAGGAGAGGTTGAAAGAGCTGGGACCCTTTAGCCTGGAGAGGAGAAGGCTGAGGGGAGACTTTATTAATGTCTATAAGTATCTAAAGGGTGAGTGCAGGGAGGATGGAGCCAGACTCTTTTCAGTAGTTCCCAGTTACAGGACAAGGGGCAATGGGCACAAGCTGCAACATAGGAGTTCCATTTAAATGTGAGGAAAAACTTCTGTATTATGAGGGTGAGAGAGCACTGTAACAGGCTGCCCAAGGAGGTTTTGGAGGTCCCTTCTCTGGAGATATTCAAAACCTGCCTGGATGCAGTTCTGTTTAATGTGCGCCGGGCTATCCTGTTTTAGCGGGGGAGCTGGACTAGATGATCTCTAGAGGTCCCTTCCAACTTTAACAATTCTGTGATTCTGTGAAGCAACTATGTGAGAAGCATAGTTGTTTTCCATTGGTGTACAGTGGTGGTCTGATGCACACTGCACGGCATACTTTCTTCCACAGTGTGCACCAGGCTAACATTGCTGGCACCTCACAATCACATGATGGAAAAAAAAAGAAGGATTCTCCAGTCTGAATCTCCTCAAACAACAAGCAGATTTTGGAAGTTTGCCCAACTTCATGCAAGTTACAGATGCCCAGTCTTCAGGAACAGATGAGCATTCCCATTATGAAAATTAGTAGGTAGTTAAATGAAGGGACCCTATATATTCTGTCATTGGCAGTTACAAGATGCTAACTGGGTTTAAAAACTGGAAATTCCTCTTTAATGTAGGGGAAAAAGAAAAGAAGTAAAGATTACACTGAGATTCAGAATTGGGATACTACATTTTAGTGAATGATTTATACATCAGTAAATTTGACAGAATTCCCACTTTCACAAGAAACATTGGTCTTCCGCCTGTTCATCCACACACCTGCCCTCCTCAAGCTACCTAGTCTCTCCACACATTGCTAAGGTCCCAGCAACAACATTTTGCAAGAAATGCCATTTTGGCTCTTAAATATTTAAAACAATTCCTTCTTCCCAAATTTTCTTTCCAAATTAGATTTACTTATATATTTACACACACGATCACTCATGCTTATTTTCTTCTGCACACCAGAAATCCTAGTTTTCATACAGGTTGACCACATATGTGAAATGCACTGCAGTCAAGACACTGGAATCCAGCCACAGCAAAGGGAAGTAATGTCCTGCTCTTAGAAAACAAAAAGAAAAAAAACCCAGAAGACTTAGAACAACTAATTCTGTTGAAGCTCTGATATTACTTGAAGCCCAAGGCAGCATTGCTACAGGCACCACTGCAAATAACAACCAGAAATGATGAAGAGAAAACAGCGGAGCAAAGCCTAAAGCCCATTTGTACTTCTAACATAGAAAGCAATTTCACTGGCACATACAGCACACAAACTCCATATCACAAAACAGACAAAGACATTTTAGCTATACTTCAAGGGTCTAAATATATTAACTGGTATTTATTAAAGTAAGCTGGTTTGCACTGAGGTTCAATTTGTTCCAAAAGCAAAAATTTACTGTGATTTGAGAAAATTACCAATCAAGCATCATACTAGTTAGCTTATTTTGGAACCTAGAGTTCACACACTAGCAAAATGCATCAGTGCTTTAAAGCAATGTGCAGGTAATCTGCAGAACTTGTTGCCACAGCCTTTATTCAGGCCAAAAAGCTATCCCTACTTCCAAGAGAGTAAAGAAAAACATGAATAAGGGCTATGAGGTCTCCTGCTTCAAGAGCATAAGAATCCCAGGGACTAAACTTGTGGAGGCAAGTTCTGTTAGTTGTCCTTCAGGGAGCTAATTTTACATTTTTGTCTGAGGCAGATGTCATCAAACTCGATGTCATGAACCAGCTTTGCTCAATCTATTTGTAAAAACATTCACAACCTCCCTTACAATACTTGGCCAAGATGGGAAATCAGAGCCTTACAGGAAACTGCCCATGTTAATCTTCACTAGCATTTAGCTGCCCTTGGCACCATATTACACACAGAGGGATATACCTTTTCCTTGGTGCATAAGCAATCTCAGTTATGCATTACCAGTAATTCCAGGGTTGGTTTGTGCTGAAATATCTGTAGGCAAAATATATGACAAGCATATATAAAAAACACTTTCAGTGATGTAAAGAGGAACCTGGACAAACTGGAGAAGTGGGCCCAGGTGAACTTCATGAGAGTCCTGCACCTGGGCCGGGGCAATCAGAGGTATCAACACAGGCTGGGGGAAGACATGCTAGAGAGCAGTCCTGTGGAAAAAGACCTGGGGGTACTAGTGGATCAAAAGCTGAACATGAGCCACAAATGTGCAGTTGCAGCCAAGAAGGCCAGCTGCATCCTGGGCTACATAAAGAGAAGTGTGGCCAACAGATTGACAGAGGTGATTCTGCTCCTCTACTCTGCCCTGGTGAGACCTCACCTGAAGTAGTGAAGGATGTGGACCTGTTGGAGTATGTCCAGAGGAGGGCAACAAAATGATCAGAGGGCTGTAGCACCTCTCTTATGAAGACAGGCTGAGGGAGTTGGGGTTGTTCAGCCTGAAGAAGAGAACACTCCAGGGGGACCTTATAGCGACCTTTCAATACCTTGAAAGGGGCCTGTAAGAAGGATGGGGAAGACCTCTTCACAAGGGCAGGTAATGATAAGACAAGGGGTAATGGTTTTAAGATAGAAAAGGGTAGATTTAGGTTCTCCACATTGTCCCTGGAGACTTTTCCATTTTCTAAATGAGGGCAGAATTGGGACATGTTTTGCAGTTCAACAAGAGCATCTTCAGTGATGATGAATGTGTGCCAGATTGATCCTGTAATTTCAAAGAAATACTCAAGGCTTGATTCATCCTTCAGGTTTTTTTGCAAGTGTCCATGTAAAGGGTCCATGTAATCGGGTCACCTTTTTAGGAAATTATCTGTGCTGAGTATAACAGGGCAAGGGCATTGCTGACCTTGAACAGCAATGACAATGGCTTGTTTCTTGATACCTTTTGGAACCAGAAACTAACAAGCTGCACTAGATGAAATAGCAGGAGCCTTCTATAAAGGGTATTAAGTGAGACATGCTACCAACTTTTTGGAATTTGTTTACAATAACAAAAGGTAGTAGAAATCCATGTTGCACAAAGATCAATTTGGGTGGATGTGACAAAAAATGTTTCAGAACTCTTCCTGAGATTAGTAGCAGTTTCTGCACAATATAAACTGCTATTCTTAAGAGTAGAAAACTTTTAAATTTAGGTCTAAAATATATTTTAATTTCAATTGTATGATTAACAATATTTACAGCAAATATTTAAGCAAATTCAACTTTGCTATCCTGGGATTATGTTGATTATCAGTATTGTACCTTTGCTATTTTTAATCCTACAGAGAAAGCGAGTGTAAACATTGCAATAAAGGAATTCATGCCCACATAATCTAAGATCGCACCATCCATGTCTGAACATTTTCTTTTACTGTTCAGGATGCTACTTTTGTTGAGGGGAGGGTACTAAGCTGTTAGTCACTGTGCTTAACACAAAGATAGAATTCTGCAGATACTTTTATCGCATTGTTCTGACAGTTCTTAGTATAATTTCACACAAAGAGCAACCAAATGTAATTTTCTTTTACTTAATACTCACTCCGCTGTTCCTTTCAAGTCCTTCATCTGATTAAGTAACATGACTCAGAGTTCTTCCAAGAAACAGACATGTAAGTCCCCCTGATGCAAAAGACAAAATCTGTGCAACCACTAAGTGCTGTGAGGAAGAAACTGTGGTTGAAGGAAAACAGTAATCAACTGTGGATGAGAAAATTACTTGATGGCAGTTTCCACACAGAAACCATGGCCACACAATGGATGGTAGATATGGAGATCAGATGGGACAAAACAATGCAAGACTTTAGGGCGTAAAAGGGTTAATCTTCTCATAAATTGCAAAACACACCGTTTTTGTACTGGGTACCCTGACATGAGTAAGTTGTCAATGGGACAGATTAGAAGCTATCTTCATGGTATTTACAGCCTATTCAGAAGCAAAATAAATCTTTAATTAAGGTTTGATTGTTCTGTGTCTTATTACCTCCTTTTGTCTACCGTGAATCCTATTTTGTCCCCTTCAGTTTCCATGATACGTTTACCTAGAGTTTCTCATTATTGCTCACGATATCTTTATATGCCTGGATTTCCCATATTATGGCCTTGTCTATAAAAGGTTGCTAGCTCAGTTTGATATAAACTGGCTTTTTAATTGGTAGTTAAACTCTGTGTAGAGAAATGCTATGGTTTGAGCAGCTTTCAGTTTTACTTAAACTAATACCTAATCAATTTTAAACTTAAGCCAAAGTAAGCCTGGTTTATATAAAAATAAACAGTGCGCAGATTTAACCATTTCAATGAAAAAATGTAGTACCACTGAAGTTGTTTCAATCTTCTGGTATACTCAGGTTTTCTTACAGTTTTTTTGCAGACTTTTTTTAGAATCAAGTTTCACCTGCAATCTTTTAGCAAGATGCTGGCATGTCAGCTACTAACATGTCATTAATTAATTGAAAATGAAAGCATCTGCATTGTTTGATGATCACCTGTCTAATGGCTACCTTGCAACTGTGTCAGTTGAAACTTCCAGCATTTTTTCTGTGTCAGTCCTGGTTATCATCAAGAAACTTGAGAGCACAACACCACTACAGTAGTTGTGGCAATTTTGGGTCTTACTCTCTATACAGTGCATCCATCATCCCATGTGTGACACGTGACAGTGGTTAACAGATTTCTGGAAACGTTAGGATCTTTCCCAATGTAGCTGTATTATGTGTTTTGAACCTTCAATGTCGATATCCTAGCCACGATAAGCAATGGCAAGGCTGAAGAAGTAAACCAATGGGTACAAGGAACAGAGAGGATGGGGAAGTTGGTGGTGATGACTGTTGCTTCTGCTGAAAATGAATTTCAAAGTACAGGCAAGACCTGCAGGTGCATGTAAGAGGTTTTTCTCCATTACAAACGAGCCAAAGGGCTGCAGCACCTCTGCTATGAAGACAGGCTGAGAGAGTTGGGGCTGTTCAACCTGGAAACGAGAAGGTTCCAGGGAGAACTTATAGCAGGCTTCCAGTATCTGAAAGAGGCCTGAAGAAAAGCTGGGGAGGGGCTTTTCACCAGAGAGGGCAGTGACAGGACAAGGGGTAATGGTTTTAAACTGAAAGAGGGCAAGTGTAAGTTAGACATCAGGAAGAAATTCTTCACCATGAAGGTATTAAGGCACTGGAACAGGTTGCCCAGGGAGGCTCTGGGAGCCCCCTCCCTGGGGGTATTTAAGGCCAGGTTGGATGAGGCTTGTGCAGCCTGGTCTAGTATGAGGTGTCCCTGCTTATAGCAAGGAGGTTGGAACCTTATGATCTTTGAAGTCCCTTCCAAACTTAACCATTCTATGATTCTATAAATTAAGGCCCATACCCTTGAAAGCTTCTTTGGATTTACTGTCATGTAAACAAAGTGATACCTGTCTTTCAGAGTGTGCTTCCTGCTGTGTACGCTGACTTGGTTTGGTGACTTGGGGAAGGCATTTTACTATCCTGTTCTCTCCTCAGCTATAGCAACACAGTCCTTTGTTTTATTAGGATTTCTTAGAAAGGATTTATTATAGCCTGTGATCCATCACATGAGCCAAAGATCACATTAGCTGTAATTACTTTTGGCTGAGCTTATACTGGTCAACGTGTGTTTGGGACTTCAAGGTAGTGCTGATGCTCTTGCATCACCTGCACAACCGTAAATACTGGCCATTAAAGACCTTGACAGACTCAGCCTCAGGTTTCTCAAATGCATTACCAGATGCAGAAAGAAACAAGATTAAAGCTGGGTAAAATGTATAGCCCAGGGACAAAATGAGCATCTGCAGTATCTATGGAGAGCAAGGGACTCAGCAACACAAAGTTAAATGGTCAGTCGGTGCTGTGAAGACTCTCAGAAATGCAATGAATTCCCACTGCAAGAAGCTGCAGCTTACCTTCTCTGGTTTCTGCCCTGTCTACACCAAGGCCACAAGCTGGGGAAAATTGCTGTTGGAGTGACTTCAGACCTCAAAGGCTGGAGACAGTTTTAGACAGGACTGAAGGACAGGACTGAAGATCAAGCTCAGAAATTAGGCAAGCTGGCATAGGTAACACAGGAATTGCCTTAAATTTTCACCCTGAGGTCATAACAAATTATTTTAATTGCTGAAAGTACCTTGGTGACCTTTTCTCCTGCCCCCAAAGCAATCTGACTCCCATTATTTCTACTATCCAAGTATTTCTTTATATGGCATTCTTCAGATAGGACAGGGAGCAGAAGAGCTAGATGTTCCATCATTTCAGGTGCAGTGAGAAGTAGGAAGTAACAAAATTATCAAAGAAACCTACAGCCACAAGATTTCTAGCCTAACACCCACATGCTCCCTTTACATTAACTTTGTATCCAAACTTAAGGCCATTGTCCAATTTGAAACTGCTATCTAATGGTTTTTATGTTACTAAACCAGTAGGCACCCTGGAAGGAAATGTACAGCTGCCTTAGTGAACTAAGGCATTGACACCACCTAGGCACTGACACTGCTATATAAAGTCAGCCAGAAGTCCATAAGCTACACCTGTGTATGGATTCTACCACAAGATCACTGACCTACAAGCAATACTGAAGCAGTACTTAGAAGTAAAAGGTGGCCCTACTTACTGGCAGGAAACAGAGGTACAGATATTGAAGGGTATACTTTAAAGGATCTGCAAAGAGGATGTAAGTCTTTTTTTTGGAAATTATACCTTTGTGACCAGTCCAAGCTCACACATGGCATCTGTAACTGAAGCTAAACACCACTTCTGTAGTTAAAGCACAGGTTCACACAGTCCACCATCCTCTCATTTGGGCTCACTCTCTGACTCATTCTGAGACTTCTGTCAGTGCTCCTGCACTTTTCTTGCTGTGGGATGCTCAGTACATAAAATATCAATAAATTCCACTTAATGGCAACTCTTGGCCTACACTGAAGACTGCATCATCAGCCTCCACTGCCAGAGCTTACTTCAGAAGAAAGTTCAGGCACCAGCAGCTGCCCTGCTGTGCCAGCGCAGAGTGGGATAACACATCCAGCTTTTCAGGCAGGCTTTGAAGACTGCATGGAGATGGAGCTTTTGACCACATTGACCAGACTGCGGTTGGTATCAGAGCTAACATCACTAGCTCACGTGTTTCATCAGTACACTGAAGGTAGCAAAGTGAAACATACCCTAGATTAGAACAGACTCAAGGAAGACTTTCTAAGATGGAAGAGTGGGAGAGAAAGTGGCAGCAGGAACAAATCCCTGAATTTATGGACAAAGTAAAGGAGGCATATACAAACCACGTCCCTGTTCTCTACCTTAAAAGGGGTGGTATTTCAAATAGAGGTAACTAGCTAGCCCTAAGAGAGGAGAAGCAGCTGCACACTGTGCTGAGGGTGGCGGTTACAGCAAGGACTTGTCTCTTTTGTGGTCACCCACTCTTCTATGGTCAGTCCTCCCTCCCCAGGCAAGCTGGAGGTTGTGGCCACTGGAATCAAATCAGGAGGAGAAGCTGGCAAGGAGGAGGGAAGGAAGCAGACTAAAATAGAGATGCATGTGTAGTGCCCAAAACAGATATTGAGAATGTCTGGGAAGTCTGGGAGGGGGAAGAGACAAGGATTTGGGCGACAGTGATGTGCAGGTGAGGGAATGAAAATCTAGCATTTGGTCTGTGCCACTACAGTTCAGCTGGAAAGAGGAGCTGGGGGACAGAGGACAATGAAACAACATTGACCATACAAAACTGACATTTCTAACTAACTAAAAAATATGGGTTTAAAACTAAGTTAAATACTGTGCCCTTTCAAATGGGCAATGAATATATTTCTGAAAAAGAACAGCTATGTTTTTTCAAACCGAGCCTATATTAACTGGAGACAGGTGTTCAGGTTCCCACATGCTGGACTCAGTCAATTTAGACACTGCTTTGATTCCTGTCTACTTTTAAATGACCATGATAACAAACAAACCTGTCTTACAGTTTAAAAGCACTTTTTACTTCAACAAGAGGCTCCTTCTAGTTCTAGGTTACCATTAACAGTCTAAGTTACCGTTAACAGCTAAATGTAACTGCTTTCCAGAGCTTGTTTCATTGTGGGTTTTTTTTTAAGGGACTTGGAAAAAGCTCTGAAAAAACAAACAAACAAACAAACAAAAGGAACAGTATTTAGCCACATGTAACTGCAATTTGTATGAGCTGGAAATCTGCTAATTAAAAATGCTTCTCAGACCAGAGTATTACCTGCTGGACCAGAAATGGGGGCAGTGTTGAGTTGGAGATTTCCCAGAAGCCTTCTTTCCCATTCAAACTTCTTCTGGCCACCTCTACTGGCAAGCAAGTTGCTTGAGTCTGGAGTGATATGTTGAGGTGTCTTCTCTCCACTGACTATAAACAAGAAGTCACAGATTGGTTTATCATTGAGGGTGGCTGAGTCATTATGTAACCCAAAACTGAAGCTAAATTAAGGGCTGGAGCCTTATGTGCTGAGAAGCACCTGCAGTCACAGGATATAACACTATTAAAAGGAAATCACAGATAGACTTTATATTGCTTTTATGGGAACTATGACAAAAGAAAAATAAACAGGAATGAGTAGTGGGCAAGCAAAACAGCAAGTGAATGAAGTCACAAAGCAGAAATACAGAATGCAATATTTAGAAACTGTTACAAAGTTTCTCTTTTAGCCAGTAAATGTGTGTGCAATCTTTTTTAATTAGCACTTCATTTTAAGATCGCTTTAGAATACTGGAACCTGAGGTACATTCTATTCATGCACAGAAACCGAGGAGTATCACTGCATAAATGGAAAAACTCACAGCCCCAGCCAATGCAAATTAACATAACACAAAGCAGACACCCTGACTGCTGTTGGATGAGGAATTCCATCTGAATAGGGCTATAGAAGCTGTAGCTTCAAGCCTAGGACATGAGTGAACACACTTCAGTTCTACTGCCTAACCCAAGATAAAAGTTTCATGTGTTCAGAGCAGTGGTCCTCCACTCCTCATGTAAGTTGTTGGTGTGAGGTATAGAATAACAGATCACTGAAGACTGGTGTGAGGTATAGAATAACAGATCACTGAACTGTTACAAATAACTGATTTACAAATAAAGCAACTCACTGTGCATGAGATTGTGAAAGATGAGCCAGGCACAAACGTTTAATAAAAATCTAAATGAGGTGAAATCTGGCAGCAGAGGTACAGACTGGGCATATTCTAGAGCCCAGTCAATCATAAAGTCTGGATCAGAATCCAAGTTTTTCTCAAGAGTAGGAGAGTGAAGAGATCCTAGTTTCTGATTCAGACTTAAATGCATGTCAGTCCAAATAAAATAATTTTGTTCCAATTTAACTGGAGTATTGTGCCCAATGTTATTGCAAAGTCAGTGTCAATCACAGGATGCCTGTCTTTCCCCAGCCAGAGTCCACCTGTCATTCATTTTGGTAACTGTCACACAGCAAACCAGATCACATAGAACTCTATAATACCAGATTGGCTTCTGCATCAGCCTGGGTGGATAGGTGATGCTACTGTTTCAGCTGGAAGCTGACTGTCCCATACCCTGTATCTTACTACCCATTTACTGCCAAACTCAGAACCTACTTACTGGTCAGATCCACTAAGAAGGTTTGCACTGAATGGTCTCCTCTATCTAAACACAGTTATTTCTGAAACATACCTGTATATTTCAAGAGTCTTTTGAAGATAACAGCACCCAGCTTCTTCCCTACAGTTTCAGCCCCTTTCCAAATTTCAATTATATGGCAAATAAAAGTCACTTGCAGAAAAAACAGAAAACTTACTTGTTAAATAACAGTCCAGACTAAGGGAAACATTGTCAAAAGCAATAATGGCATCAGATCCTTGTTCCCATGAAGCGATGATCTGAAACCAAAACCTGCACAGATAGGGAGTAGAGATTAAATTATTTTAAAGAGATGAAACTCAGAGCTCTTTGCAATTAAAGCAGTTTTGGAAGAAGGGTGAGGGGGTGGGGGGAAGCTTCTATTTTCACATATTAAAATATTAAATTGACAGAGAAAGTATTCTCGCCTCTAACAAGCAAAGACGATCTGAGGAGAAGAGGTGTCCATAAATATAGGTAGACAGAAAAAATAATACAGCCCTTCTTCCCTCAAGAGGAATACGACCTGAAGCAGGTTGAAGTATGTGGGAATGGGGGTGTCAGGACAGAAAATAAATTCTTCTTGCTTCTGCTGTAAAAAAAAATTAAATCAGACACTTAAGTGATTGTAGACTCCCAAGTGATTTAAGGTGTAAAGAAAAATAAGTAGGCTGAGGGTCCTGAAGTAATTTGTAGTTTCTAAAAGGAACTGACCATCAAAGGCTGAAATAAATTTAGAAAGTATTTGGTGTTGATCCACTCACACATAAAAGATATCTAACAGTCCTGGCAGTCACAAAAGAGAGGAACTGACACTGTGTAGTCCATAGGAAGCACAGAACTCATTTTCTTCTTGTAGAAGCTGAGCAGATTTGATTTAAATCACTTCCACATTCTCAGCTGGCTTTTGCCAGGAATTTCAGCTACTCCTATGTTACCAGAAGAAAGGTTACTGTATCAGTGATATTATAAGTCAGTGGACAGAGAAAAAATAACACACAATCAAATACTTCAAATCTGATAGTACATTGACCACATATTCACCTGGTGCACTCCCATATTTAGATTTTCTCTTAGCTTAAAAAGTTCATGTTCTCCTGATGTATATCTGCCACATGAAAATATAATGAGAACAACTTCTAAAAGCAGCTGACTGTGGCCAAGAAGCAAGATACGATGCTGAGAGGTTGCATCCAGACTATAAAATAATGAAACTATCATATGCTGTATAATAAACTGCAAGAGAATACAAAATATTATTTAAGCCTCAAATTCTCAAATACAGTGCAGCTTTCATCACCAGTGATGATGGTGAGGTTTGGCATAAGCTAAAACAGACGTCAAGGATATATGTCCCTGTTGAGGCTATCTAGATTGAAATGTCATCTGCAGCTGCTGATGGGGCCACTACAGATGGGGCCACAGTCAGAAAAGTTGACCCAGCCAAAGCACAAAACTTCAAGAAGAAAAAAATCATGGCAGTCCTTAGGAGGTGCAAAAGATTTAGAACAAAACACAGTCTATTCACAACAGAAAATAACTGATATAGTAACTATGTTGCCCCTCCTTTTTTTTTGTGTTTTTTTTTTGTGTTTTTTTTTTTTTTTTTTTTGGTAAAGTAAAACAAAGATTCTTCAAACCTGAAAATTTTTTTCTGGTAAAGTAAAGCAATGATGCTTCAACACTGAAATAGCTCACTCCTTGGCGATATGCATTGGACAAATGGACAGACCTTTCTAAAATGTATTTTTTTCTATTCTAAAGACATGAGCAGCTGCTAAGAAAGAGCAGGTGATACAAAGAATAATGGATATGGTGAGGGAAGAGTGTGAGTATCCCTAGCACCAAAGGAAATGCCAAACAGCAAGACATAATTTTCCTTGCTAAATGATCTGTCTTTACCAGTTCAAAAGGTAGCAGCTCCACTTGAACAAATCTAAAGATCATGAAAGCACATTTTTTGCCTTCCCAATCCACACAAAGTGCAACTGCAGTCTGTCACTGCCAGAAGCCGCTCACTTTTCAGATAGTGTACCTGAAAGTCATTGTGGGTATGTCTAGGAGGACAACTGGAAGAAGCATAAAATCCCAGATGTTAAACTGGCTTGCAGGTACATTGACTGTCCTCTCTATGCCTCCTCCCCCTATTTGCTCCACAGCTGACATCTCAATAGACTTCAGATGAAAACACAAGCTCTAGCTCTAGCACAAACATTAGCTGTTAGGTTCAAGACATGTCATATGAGTCTCAAACAAAAGCTGTTAACCAGACAAACTAGACTCTGATCTATTTCTTCCTGTAAGTTACTGTGCCAGCAGCAGAGATGACTGAATCATATGTGAAACAGGTCCTGAACCACCACAGGTAAGTCTGGTTATAGAGAACCAGGACCTACATTGGGCTATAAACTACAGACCATAGCTGAGCAGAAGCTTCTTCCTCCCTGCTGTGTGCTGCGGAAACCTCCAGGTAGCAGTAAGGTGGAAGAGGATTCAGCTATACGTCTTGCAGTCGGCTGTGTCTGAAAATCAATGCCGTTCATACAATGATTTTTGATGCTACACTGAAGGGACCACTGGAACTGAGTCTTTTGACACATTTGCTCTTCAGCCTGTTTCCTGGGGGTGCATACTGAATGCCACTTGGAGACATGGACACTTTGATGATTACTTATGCTTGTAAACTGCTAAACTGAGGCTGGGAAATTAATTACAAAGACAAATGAGCAGTTCTTAGACAGGGTCCTCCGTGCTTCATGCCCCAAGGTGTTATCCTGTGATGGACTCTTCAGGCAATTAAGTCGTTCCTATGAAAATTATCAAATGTTCAGCTTCTAAGAAGAGAAAGGCATGACAGAAATCAGTCTTGCTGATTTCACCTGCAGAAGCACTGGGATCAAAACACTTCAGAAGTTTCCTGAAGTTCACCAAGGATGAAAAAAGATAGAAATGCCTCCAAAATAGAAAAATCATGTGAATGTCAAATACTGTTTTGACATCAGTGCTGTTGCCTATTAATCTGATTTTTTTTTAACATGAATGCAGTTTCAGTACAAATCTCTTGAGATCAACATTTCTGCACCAAATAGTTCATATTTTTCTCTTCTCTAGTTTAATGAATTTAGAAATATTGTGTCTTTCAAATTCCATTGAAACAAGTTCATCAGTTGACCAACATTTCAATCATTAGCTTTGGTGGGTTTAGCTTAATGGGCTAATGAAAGGAAATTTAATCAAAAGTGACCCCACAGACAATCTCTTTCCTTTGTCAGCTCCTTTTTTAAAAAGTGTTTTATCCCTGAAATCAATGAAACAAGTCCCTTTGACTTTGGTGAAAGCTAATACTGAAACACCAGAAGCACACATTTGCAGTGACTCACTATAACGCTGGAGGTGGCAACATCTCACTGGTATTCTTTGCACAGATCAAAGCAGGGTGTGCTGACTGCACATCCAGTACTTCAGCTGGCACCTATACAGCACAGATACTGGTCCACAGCACTGTGTAGATATATTCACTGCAAACACAGATGCTATGATGGATGGCCATTAAAGAGTGTTCCTGAAGGCAATGACACAAGGAGCAGCAAAATTTGTTGCTTAATAAATCTGTCAGAAGGAAACAAGTTTTACATTAATTCAAAAACCACTCAAGCATGACTATTGATCAAATATTTTGGAGCCACAGAAAAGAAATGGCACAAAGGCATAACAAATATTATTTTTTTTGTTTTTTTCTTTGGCCCAATCCATGAAACCTGAATCCCAATGAACAGTTCCTTGAAAGGTAAGACCAAACATATCCCAACTCACTTGAATCTGACAGAAATAGGCTAACATCAAAGCTTCCGTGCTGTAATTTTCCCCATTCCTCAGAATCTTTGTATCTTGGGGTTTATTTGAACATGGTCACTATTTGAACTTCATCACATAGAATCGTAGAATTGCTTAGTTTGGAAAAGACCTTAAAAATCCTTAAGTGCAACCATTAACCCTACTCTACCAAGTCCAGCACTAAGCCATATTTCCGTGCCACAACTAAATAACTTTTAAACACATCCAGGGATGGTGACTCAACTACCTCCCTGGGCAGCATGTTCCAATGTTTGACAACCCTTTCAGTGAAAAAATTCTTCTTAATATCTAGTCTAAACTTCCCTTGGCACAGCTTGAGGCTACTTCCTCTTGTTCTATCACCAGTTATTTGTGAGAAGAGACCAGTCCTTTCAGGTAGTTGAAGAGGGCAATGAGATCTCCCCTCAGCCCTTTTCTTGAGATTAAACAGCCCGAGTTCCCTCAGAGGCTCCTCATAAGACTTGTTCTCTAGACCCTTCACCAGCTTCATTGCCCTTCTTTGGACATGCTCCAGCACCTCAATGTCCTTCTTGTATTGAGGTGCCCCAAACTAGACACAGTATTTGAGGTGTGGCCTCACCAATGCCAAGTACATAGGGACAATCGCCTCCCTGGTCTTGCTTGCCACACATTTTCTAATACAGGCCAGGATGCCATTGGTCTTCTTTGCTATCTGGATGCACTACTGGCTCATAATGAGCTGCTTGTCAATCAGAACCCCCAGGTCCCTTTCTGCTGGACAGCCTTCAAGACACTCTTCCTCAAGCCTGTAGTGTTGCATGGGGTTGTTGCGATCCAAGCATAGGACCCAGCACTTGGCCTTGTTGAACTTCATGCAGCCTTCACATGGCCCATTGACCTCGTCTGTCCAAGTCTCTCTGTAGAGCATCACTACCCTCAGACAGATCAACATTCACTCCCAACTTGGTGTTGTCTGCAAAATTACTAGGGTACATTCTATATCCTCATCAAGATTGTTGATAAAGATGTTAAAAAGTGGTCCCAGTATTGAACCCTAAGGAACACCACTTGTGACCACCTGCCTGCTGGATTTAACTCCATTCACTACCACTCTCTGGGCCCAGCTGTCCAGCCAGTGTCTTACCCATCAGAGTGTACACCTGTCCAAATAGCCAGTTTTTTCATCAGAATGCTGAGGGAAACAGTGTCAAGAGATTTACAGAAGTCCACGTAGACAACATCCACAGCCTTTCCCTCATTGACCAGATGGATTATCTTGTCATAGAAGGTGACCAGGTTTGTCAGGTTTTTTACTTACTTATTTTTTCTTGACCCTAACAGGAGACAGGTTCCTCTCTCTCATTTAAAGAGGGAAATATAGACCTAAAAATATCAAAATACATATAGTTGCATTGGTACAGACTCCATAAGGACAAACTTTTGCTCATGCCTCCTATGTTAAGGACTTAATTGCACAGAAATGTTAGCTGTTGGGTGTACCATATACTCTTCTATTTCGACAGAAATAAAAAAAAACCTCCTTCAA
>NW_009952877.1:613083-644118 GCF_000747805.2 Chaetura pelagica | reverse complement strand
AACTCTGAATTCCATGTAAATATTGTTCCTGGATCAAACAGACAGTTCATTTTCCCATTAGCCAGACTTGGACATCTGTCTTTATGCCTTTTTTTTAGAAAGGCACATCATCATTATTATTTTTCTTTTCATCATAAAGGCAGGGATTATTAACCAAGACTGAATGTTAATCTCCTCTGTAGTCAATCCCTCCCTCATGCATTGACATGATCACAGTGTGCCTGCACATATAGATCCCATTTCATAACTTGTAATGTTTTGCCTCTGATGGAACTGATTTCTCTCTCTACCTAGCTAAAATAATTATGGCTGAACCTGATGGAGACCAAGGTTCTTATGGAACAGAGAAGTTTCAGGTCACTAACCCTTATTACATTCAGCTTCCCATTAACTTATCCATTACAAATACTGCATTATTAGCTCAGTTCACAAAGGAATACTTACTGTTTGGGATAAAAGGCATCCTTAGGTGGAATTAGATTATTTGGAGAAATATAAGCATGTTAACTAAACACAGTTACAGTGACAGAATTGTGATGCAGTAAGTTACCTAATAGCTAGTAATAAAGGTTGAGATTCAAAAGTGTTATTAAAGGCAAGCATGCTGATCATACACATGTACAAAATCTGCGACAGGTACTCCACACACGGTCACTAAAATCCCCTTTTTCAGATGAACAGAACATACATCAGCAGAGTCACACCCTTTCAAAAGAAGGACAGCACAGTTACTGCTACAGAGCAGAAAAGCAACAATAAAGGTATTCAAGTCTCATTCTTCTTTTAACAAAGTAATATGGGACCACATTAAAGCAACAGAGGCTGTGCTTGTTGGATAGATACAAGAAGAAAAAAATAAAGACTTCTGGATTAGATGTGACTGATCAATATATTTGTGGTACTGTGTAAGGAGACATGTTTAGCTAGTATGGAGGGTCTCTGTTTCTTCATAGCAGATTGATAAAAACATTCAAGAGTAACAGGAGACAAACAGGTGTCTAGGTAAAATATACCTAGTGCTGAAATCCGCACTCCTGAATTCAAGGGTAGTAAGCTTACCATAAGCTCTCCTTGCTGCCCTAAGGATCTTAAACTCCACTATTTCCTGGGCTCTAAAGAAACTTTAAAGGATCTAGATAAGGGAATTGAGTGCTTCCTAGGTAAGTTTGCAGATGACACTAAGCTTGGAGGAAGTGTCAATTTGCTTGAGGGTAGGAAGGCAATGCAAAGAGACCTGGACACACTGGATTGATGGGCCAAGGCCAACTGTACGAGGTTCAACAAGGCCAAGTGACAAGTCCTGCACTTTGGTCACAATAAACCGTGCACGGCTACAGGCTTGCAAGTAAGTGGTTGGAAGCTGCAGGATAGACAAGGACCTGAGGGTACTGGTTGACAGCTAACTTAACATGAGACAGCAGTGTGCCCAGGTGGCCAAGAAGATTACCAGCATTCCAGCCTGCATCACGAATAGTGTGGCCAGTCAGAGTAGAGAAGTGGTCATGCCCCAGTACTCAGCACTGCTGAGGCCACACCTCAAGTACTGTGTTCAGTTCTGGGCCCCTCACTACAAGAAGGATGAGGAGTTGCTGGAGCATGTCCAGAGGAGAGCTATCAAACTGGTGAAAAGTCTGGAGAATAAGCCCTATGAGGAGAGGCTGAGGGAACTGGGATTGTTTAGTTTGAATGAGGCTGAGGGGAGACCTCATTGCTCTCTACAACTACCTGAAAGGAGGTTGCAGGGATGTGGGAGTTGGCCTCTTCTCTCAAGTGAATGATGACAGGATGAGAGGAAATGGCCTGAAGTTGCACCAGGGGAGGCTTAGACTGGATATTAGAAAGAATTTCTTTACTGAAAGGGTGGTTGGACAGTGGGACAGGCTGCCCAGGGAGGTGGTGAAGTCACCATCCCTGGAAGTGTTTAAAAGAAATATAGAGGTAGTGCTTAGGGACATGATTTAAGCACTGAATGGGTAGATTTAGGTTATGGTTGGTGGATGTAGGTTATGGTTGAACTTGATGACCTTCAAGGTTTTTTCCAACCAGGATGATTTTGTGTTTCTGTGACATGTTTTGTAGAGAATATAGGCCTTAAAAGCCCAGTGCTAGTCTGGTCTGGCTCATGAGGATTCAACTTCCAGACAACTCCAGCCAGGTGATATATGGACCCACAGAACATTTAGTCTACATATGATTCCACATGGCTGGCCTCAGCAAGGGAGCAGAAATCAAGAGAATTAAAATTGGCTTGTTAAAGAATTAGTTTTCTAACCAGGATCCAGCCTGTTAGAGTGAGTCTACCTTTTACACTGCCTAGAAAAACAGTTGCTTGGCAGGTTGGTGATAATAAACATCAACCTACAGCAAGCTTCAAAGAATCACTTTGTTATTCATGCTTGTAATTTATCTATGTAATATACCTTAACCATACTGTTAAGCTAACAGAATGTCCACTTATTAGCTACACAAATCACTCATCTACAACTGCATCAGGCTTCTGGTTTGCTCTTGCTGTCACAATCCCATGACTTTATCATAATTAAAATTTAAACTCACATTTACATACTGAAAACAAATGTGTAAAAAAAAAAAAAAAAAAAAAAAGCAAGCACAAACCACCAACTACAACAGAACTTTCAAGACTGTTTCCTACATGCATTTCTGTTAAGTTGAAAACCAAAAAATTCTCCACAGTAACAGAGTTCAACCGAAGTACTTTAATACTACATTAATGTGTAAATTTCAATAAGTAAAAAAGACCAGTTCTATATCTTTCACTAATCTTATGCAGATTATCGGATTTGCATACATCCTGGTTTGAGCCAGGATAAAGCCAATTTTCTTTTTACTGATATTTTTTTTCTTCAATGACCTCTGTTATAAGCAGCATACTCACTGACATGAGCTGCAAGTTTTCCAGCTAGTGGATTGATAACAACTGAATGTTTATAGATACTACTGAGAGACCAAGGACGCTTTGCTCTGCTTGTCAGATTTACTGCTTTGGACACTAAAGGAGCAGAAGAATCATATGTACAACCCTCAAATAAGGAGGAGCAGACTAGACAGATGGCAAAACTGCCCAAACAAAGTATTCTATCCATATATTTATGAAAGACTTGGTATAAAGTCAAGGATCATGGAAGTCAAGCCCCTTCTCCTTCCTCTTTCTTCATTCCCGTCCATGGCCGGCGTCCAGGGAAGACTCCATCTATCCATCACCATTGATCCCTCCCTAGGTTCGTGCACTCCTGACACTCATAACTTTCTCAGCTCATGTCTGCTCTGCCGTTCTCTCCAGCAGTGCTCCGGAACATTTTGAAGCTGCTCACAGCTCAGGAAATGCCATGGGAGTTGCTGGGGATGGGGGAACACAATAGGGTTTTGCACATTCCTGCACATACTTGTATATATTTGTACATATTTTCTTTTATCATTGTTATTCACGCTGTCTAGTTTAATTTTCAATCTGGAAAGCCTCTCTCCTAATTCTTTCTCTCTCTTCTCTACCTGTGTAGGAGGGGATTGAGAGCACTGTTGTCATTGATTTAACTAGAGATACTGAGTCAAACCATGACAGCAAATAATGTGTCTTTCAGGGAAGGGTAGGTGGCTACATGGGGAGCAAATGAGGGATAGTAAGGATTGCTAGGTCATGTATAGTGTATTTAATTGATAAGTTAAAATACAGCACCTCTGGTGACCTTACCTTTTGCCTCTGGTAAGCTCAATCTGTTCAAGGAGCTCTTGCCCACAGCTGGCTTTTTTAATTGTAGCTGCTTTGATGGCATATCCTTCAGCAGGCCCTTTGCCCTTCCTCCCCCATGCACGGAAGATTCTGAGCATTTGGAATTGGGTTACAGCTCTACTAGCCTCCACACCACATGAGCCAACTGTCAAGACTGTTTTCCCAACACCTTCAAGAACAAGAATGGATAGCTAACTTTGGGAATAAGTAAGAAGACAGGGCTTTAGCCTCTTGAAGTCCACACAGAAAAGGTAAGACTTCACACAGGGTGAACTTTAAACTGGATGTTCTCCTAAGTATCAAATGGGAGGAAAGAAGATAATTCTTTCCTTATCGTACTCTTAGAAATCAAGCATGAGTCCAGGGCTGCCCAGGCTAACACTGCTAGAAACCTGACGTCACTCAGTCCCAGTTTAGTTTCTTTGTCATATTCCTCCCTACTTTCTGTTCCTGCAAAATCATCTGAAATGTTTTAGCTGTTGATTTTCTGCCAAAATATTTCTCCCAAAAGCTTGAGGAATATAAAACATGTTTTAAATGTCTCTAAAGATAGAGCTGATCTAATTTCTTGGTACTCTTCCTAATGATTTTTTGAGGTGCTATAAGCCAAACATGGAAATTATGGTTAATGGTTTTGAACAAGCATGCTTTTGAGCAGTTTTGATGCATATTATCTTGTTATTAGTAACACTTCCCATTCAGCTCACCAATCACAATGGAATGTTCTTTAATTTTGTGTACACTGATGTGCTTTATTTAAGAGCTTTACTTCTGTGAGATGACACAAAGTTTCAGCTCCTTCTGTAGGAATATCTGAAATACATTGATAACACAGATCCTCACTGCTACTGATTTAGGAACCAATTAGAAAAAGAAAGTCACAGTAAGCTTTCAGCAGCACCAGCATTGCATTCACATCAATTAAATACTATTATAGAACTTTATTTATCTCCAAAGTATATATACTACAGTCTCCCCACTACCGCTTCAATGTATACTTTCAGAAACTTCCTTCCTAACTTGAACATCAGTCCAGATTTTGTAAGTAACAGCTTTCAAGATGGTGAGAAAGATACTTACAGTATCTCCAAGTTTCACAGGAGATTTCTTCCTTCCTAAGAAGGACTGGTTCCAACTAAGTCAATCTTAGAAAAAGATTCCCTACAATAACACACTTTCTGTGAATAAATAAGGACAAAGTCTTTCAAGAGACAACAAAACTTCAAAGTTTTCCCTGCTTATGTCTTAACTTCCAACAAACTACCTTCCCTCCAGTGAACCCAGGTGTCTTTCTCTGTAACAGGAAAGTAACAGTGTCAGCCTCTTATGCATGATAGGCAGCACTGTCAATCAGCTGGATCTGTCATTCTACATGAACTAGCCAGCCTGGCTCCTAAGATCAAAATATTCTCTGTCTGACTGTGCAACTAGAGAGAATTTAAAGGAAAGTAATAGTATAAGAGTACAGAATAATTCAGGAACAAAATATTCCCCTGACAACATTAGAAAATAAATCACGTAAGTAATAATGGCAAAATGTACTATTTTTCAAAAGAAACACAGATGAAAGGAATGAAGCAACCAGGTATTTTTCCAAACAGTGCTTCAGCAGTGGCTGCACAATAAGCATAATGCTGATATTTTTAAAATCTTTCACTCATATATATTAATTATACACTCAAGACTGAATTGTTGGCAGTGTCCTGGTTGTATTTGCAGCTTATATGCACCCCCAAGACCCAGCAAGATAAAAGACCTATTCATACAATATTTGTTCAAATGTCTTATGAGGCAAATTATCCTTTAATGAAATCCATTAATTCCAGGGCACAGATTTCCAAAAAGACAAAGGATCCCAGTGCTCATGACACAGATTGTAGATGCATCTTACAGCCTAAGGGCCAGGGCAGCAGGAGGTGAAATATGTTTGTGCCTTCTCTATAAACAACCTAAGCCAGAGCATGCACAAAAAGTAAAAAATTAACAACAGAGTACTGCCTTAAAGCTTGCCTTGAAACAGTTAAAGCAACACTCTTTAAATAAGCATATGCTACCAGATTAAGCATATGCTACTAGATAAACCTTTTATGCTTATAGCCAGAGTACAGTCATAACTGAGAAAGCCCTTTATTGAGCTAAGCTGCCTGCAAAGGTGTTCAGATGCATCCTTGTCTGATGTTCAGCAGATTCTTCTCCCTTCTCTTTCATCCACAGATATAGACATATTAAATGCTGGGAGTTTATGTACTCAGAAAAAAAATAAACTATGGAGCTCATGTCCAACTCTAGAAAACCACATAGGAGAATCAAATATGCTACATGGAACAGTATGTGAGAAGACTGATTATTTCCAATCAATGAAATGGAGACACAGAATTTTAAGCATCTAGCTACAGACTACCCAGTGAATGAGTTTGTGAACCAAGATGACCACTTAGGATTGGTGCTTTGCTCTAACTACTCAGTTATCTTCATTCTCTGCCTGCAACAGAAGATACCTCCTGGGGACAAAGTGCTTCCCCTCCCTGCGGAAGCCACTTCCAGGAATGATGTTGGTCATGCTGTCCAGAGGGACCTGGACAAGCTGGAGAACTTCATGAGGTTACACAAGGCCAGGTGCAGGGTCCTGCATCTGGGCCAGGGCAACCAGAGGTATCAATACAGGCTGGGGGAAGACATGCTAGAGAGCAGTCCTATGGAAAAAGACCTGGGGGTACTAGTGGATCAAAAGCTGGACATGAGCCACCAATGTGCAGTTACAGCCTAGAAGGCCAACTGCATCCTGGGCTGCATCAAGAGAAGTGTGGCCAGCAGACTGAGAGAGGTGGTTCTGCCCCTCTACTCTGCCCTGATGAGACCTCACCGAAAATACTGCGTCCAGGCCTAGAGCCCCCAGCACAAGAAGGATGTGGACCTGTTGGAGTGTGTCCAGAGGAGGGCAACAAAATGATCAGAGGGCTGGAGCATCTCTCTTATGAAGACAGGCTGAGGGAGTTGGGGTTGTTCAGCCTGAAGAAGAGAACACTCTGTGGGGACCTTATACCCTGAAAGGGGCCTGTGAGAAGGATGGGGAAGACCTCTCCACAAGGGTATGTAACAATAGGACAAGGGGTAATGGTTTTAAGATAGAAAAGGGTAGATTTAGGTTGGATTTTAGGAAAAAGTTCAATAATATGAGGGTGGTGGATCACGGGAACAGGTGGTCTAGAGAATGGAGACATTCAAGGTCAGGCTTGATGGGTCTCTGAGCAGTCTGTTCTAGTTGGAGATGTTCCTACTTATTGTAGTGGTGTTGGACTAGATGATCTTATAGGTCCCTTCCAACTCAATACATTATCTGATTCTATTATTTTCATTGCCAGGCAGCTAATGATGAAATGACTGATCACCATGAAGGATAACAATGGGGACTTTCATACCTATCCAGTATATCTGGGAGAGGTAAGATCATCCACTGCCACATTCCCAAAACTTCACTGTTACTTGAATGCCAGAACGTCCGGCTCTGTTCCTTTCCTGTCTTGTTCTCGACCATCACAAGGGATATATTTCCCAGCAAGACACCATGGATGAGCCATGACATTCGTAGCTAGAAGAAAGAGAACATGTGAGAACATGTGAGGACATCAAAAACATTATCCAAAAGTTCACAAATTCCCAACTCTTCTTTCACTTCATTTTCTGATCATTGATTCTTGATTCTCCTTTCCTTATGCTCAGGTAATCCCTTTAGAAAATTCCACAGATGTGTAAGTCTATAATCTTTTAATATATACTACTTAGTATTAGAACAACTGGGGTGTTTTGGTTTTTTTTGGGGGGGTTATTTGTTGTTTTTTGGTGTTTTTTTAAATAAAATTCAAAACATCTGTTTTAGCTTTCATGTATGTCTGTAATTTTAAAGAGATCATCTTTGTTATCTTAAGTACTAAAATCATGTCACTAAAGAAATTCAAGTTAAGACTAACAACTTTTTCAGCAATAAACTTTTATATTCTGGTAGCAGCAAAAACACAGGGAGAATAGCTGCAATAAGCAGGCATCACTAGTAATCATATCCCCAACCCCCAGATATCAATTTTTTCCTTGCCTCTTTCCAAGTTGCTGAAGAATTTCCAATTTAAGTTGAGTAATGATTATTTTTTTAATTAATTTAAGTATCTTAGGGAACCAGTTTCTAACATTTTTGTTACATTTGATGTAATTGAATACATTTCTATGCATTTATCCCCATATGCAAAATTATTTAATGTAGTTTTCTCATTTTATGACTTTCTCTCACTGAATAAGAAGAAAAGCAATTCCTTCTACATCAGGCTATCCTCAGTATCCACATGATATGAATATAGTCTTCTAATTTTCTTGAGAAGAGCCAGCTCTTTGTTGATAAAGACCATATATATAAAAATACATACATATTGCATGCAGAAGCTGGGTCTCATTTCAATAAACAATAGAGCTGAGATTGCTGAAGAAAGATTCATTGAAGCTAACAGTGTAACAATGGAATTTTGGACACAAGGAAGTGTTAAGCACAGCATCTAGCATCCAAGCATATTAAAAAATAACCCTCTGTTTTTTCACACTTCTATGCCAACACCTAACTCAGGACGCTGGAAAATAAAATTATATTTTACACAGAAATACCTGACAACATTATTTACTTTCTTGCTTTGATAGGCTAGAACATTCATATCCATTTCTCAGCATAATGCACAACTGCAAGATTTTGCTTGCTGTTACTGTCTCATGTATAAGTCTGTCCTGGCAGACAATTAAGACTTAGATGTTGAAAGAAGTGTTGATATTATTTCTAGATTACAATCACAATTCTGAGGTGGGTGAAACAAAATTCCAGGTATTAGTTATGTTAATTATCAGTAATGAATTTAGGTAAACAACACAGTTCATCTGCCTGTCTCCAAAGTTACAAAACCAACAGTAATTGACTACACTCTAAAACAATGACAGAGACCAAAAATCCTAGATGTAGCTCTTCTTTCTTTTCAGTTCAAAATTCACTGCACTTGCTTGGAATCATTCCTGGGTCTGTTGAACTCCTAGCATGTGTGATGCATGCATTGGTACATGCAGTGTACAAACTGATATACAAGTAAGGGTGCACGAATCTATCTCATTGTAACCACAGATGTTCAAGACTGATATTTTTTGTAGTTCCACAAAACATCACTGGGGCCTACCAACCAGACTACAGCACTTCTGGGGACAAACCACTGCTCAGGTCTGACTACCAGCTCACCTTTCACCCCAACTCTGGGAAAGGATGTGTGGAGTCCCATGTCCATTTCCACAAATTTAGACAGTGGAAACCATAGGATGAAATGTGAGGATTTTCACCTTGCAGACACCAGAGAGAAAAAGAGAGCTGAGCAGGACTGCAAAGAACTGCTTCAAATACAACACAAAGTGATGGCCAGGGCAGCAGCTGGGGATGGCTCAGTTCGTATCCACAAGTTCACCAGAACCAGCAGTGGTGGAAGAGGCTGCTGACAAAGGTTTATGGTGTAGGAGGCTGGTATTTTCAGACTTGACATCTGCATGGTTACTCGTAACTTTCAGTGCCTACACGGACTTCATGTCAAGTGACAATCAAGATTAAATAACATGTTGGGTATTTTATATTTTCAAGTGCCTGTGAAGTGTGACTACTGAAATTATAGTGAAGATTGATCTCCCTTAAATACCAATAGAATACCTTTCAGACCCACTTAAGTAATTCCCCTTGAGAAAAAATATCAGGACTAAACTTTTTTAATTATTATTTGTAATGACTTAGGAGTGCCAGCGGACCTTTAAAGCAGTCAAGATATAGCAGGGAAAGCAAGTCCTCTTACTGAGAGTCCACTTGTGAAACACTTTTAGGACCCTGATGCCAACTCCACTGTAATATACTATGTGAAATTTCAAATACAGGTAAGTTGGAGCAACTTCACTGAGCCATTTTGACAGTTCAATATTTGAGGGGTAAAGCCCTGAAGTTCCCACTGTGCAGCAGCTTTCAATCCTCTGTCTCTTCTGGAGGCCTTCCAGACAATAAGAGGCAAAACCTACATGATCAGAAGGAAGAAAAGTGTAAGCTTTTTATAGCTATTAATGTAACACTACAGCAAAAGCTGAACCAATTGATGAATTGGTATGGATGCCTTTGCACATATGTTAGCTGTTTGAAGGAAAGACACAGCTGGCATTGGACATGGGAGATCAGCTCGTTGGCAAAGTGCAATATGCCAACTCTAATTATCGGGCTCCAAGTAAATCGATTGGCACTGTGTCTAAATGGGCATTTTTGTCTGTGATTTTCATGGTTTCTAAGCTTCATAGCAGGGTAGTCCAGGTCTTTTCACATCTGTTGAAGTGAACCAGGGCAGATGATGAGCTGGATGTCATAGTAATGAGTTGGATGTCATTCATCCTAGAGAATACGGCACCAGTGATGACAGATGGTACTACATACATGTGTCCTGTAAGTAGAGCGGCAGTGCATTTGGAAAAATCTAAATCTAGGTTGTTGGTGGCATACCCCTAACATTATATATCAAATATCATCCTCTGTGTTAAACCAGCAGAAATACATTCAATTAAGCACTGCAGGTGGACATTGGCTCTACAGAACCTTGCTTTCCAGTTTTAGAACCTGTCATAGCTGGAAATAAGTTGTTCATATGCAAGCCCACTGACTCAGTAAATTAAATGCTCTAAAGTAATTTGAGGAAAACTAAAGGGAGAGCTCATGGTATACACACAGTATATTGAGGCAAAACTTGGGTCAGATGGCACTGTACTCCAAACACCATCTGCAAAGACGCTCTCTGAAAATCCCCTTAACTTCTGAGTTTGTGGAATTTTGGAACTGACAAACAGGAGACTCAATTAATCTAAGCATGAACAAAAACTGAATTCTTACCAATATCAACAGGGCTTAGCAGGTTTAACCTGGTGAAATAAAACAAGGAGGGTAAAGTTTCCTAGTACAATCTGTGTAATTTCAAAACCAATGCAGAACTGAGACTTGTCTTTTACTTATTTATGCACAAAATAAATAAAATACTGAGAATCTTCTGGGTGCAGTTTGGGCCTGTTTACACCTGTGAGTCTACTTCAATGGCCAGAAACATCAAGTATGAACTAGTGCTTAGATGGCTGACAGGACCAATGACATGCACACAGAGCAGCATAAATAAAACATTCCTCAGTGGCACCCTGGAGAGCTGCTGTTTCTTTTTCCTCCCTTTCTCAGTGGCAATGTCCTTGGCTATTAGCATAAAGGTCCTAGCTGGCAAGAAAAGCTAGTTGTCTTTAGCACAAGTAACCAAAGAAAGTGGAAAGTATGAACATACTTCAAACAGGCCTTTTAACAGGTATTTTTAAGAGATGGAGAAGAGCCTACAGGCACCCTGCTCCCAAGGAACTGCAGTAACTGGATCCCAGTGGCAGCTCTCTAGCTACCCACACCCCAGCTCTGCACCACAGGCTTATATCTTGTGAGATGGCACAATTTTCTGTTCTCATGCCCCCCGTCCTTGCCCCCACAAATAATACTTGCTCAAAGGAACTGCTCAAAATATTCCTGACCAGGAACTGTGGGTTCTTGAAATACAGGAAGTTATTTTTCTGAAAAACATAGCTCTTGTCTTGGGTCTTATTCACTGAACAGGAAACAGTAGAAGTTGTTTTCAGATGTGAATGCACTGATCCAGCAAATGTAAGCCAGGCATTAAGGAAGCTTGGAAAACACCTCATCACTGGAAGAGCAACAAAAGCTGCAAGTAGGAATATGGCTTATGCAGAATTAGACAATGGCTGCAGACACCTTTGCCAAGTCTCAGTAAGTTGTGTACATGAATATGAACTATGTTTGAGGCATGAAGTTTATCACATTGGCAATATTTTCTTACTAGAAATGAGAAATGCTTGCACACAACAGCACAAGCAAAAACCATCTAATAGGACTGCTCAGCAATTCAGAGTTGAAGCCTTATGAACAAGACAAGTGACCAAAATGTCTTTTTTCTGTTCCTTGTCTAGATCAAAAACTGGGCATCATCTATCTCTCTTGTACTCTGCTTGCACTTCTGCTTTTGCTAAGGAAACAGATGTGCAAGTAAAAACCTTACTTAAATGATAAAATTATAATTAACTGACCTGATCACATAGCTTTAAAATACCTGGGCTGGCAAGGGAAGCTTGTCTTTTATATGAACAGATTCTCGTGTTATTTATTCTCACATCATTTCTTACTTATGTTTACTTTTGTAAAACCAAGACCTTAACTTACATTTCAGGAAACAAACAAATGTAAAAATAAACATGACAACAAAAGAGAAAGAAAGAGTAAGAGTTCATAAATTTGCTGCCAGAGTACTGTGGAATGACCAGGCCTTCAAGAAATTTCAGATATTATAGAACCTCCAATCAAATCACATGGAAGCCAGGTGGCAAAGGAAGCAAGAAAAGATAAAGACAGTGAATAAGCTGTACAGATTTTAAAAACACTTCATACAAAGGATGCTAAAAGCATTGTGCAAAATGAAGGACAGGAAGGACTGTGTTTGAGGCATACCTATGTTGCATGTTTCATGCTCATAAATGTTTCGAGTCAATGTTATTACCATGTACCCTTCTAAGTTATTGAAAACTCAAGGAATAGAAGAGAAAAAGACACATGTTCTGCAGGTGTCAGCATGGGGCTCAGAATGCACAGGATTTATAGTATTGACTTACATGCTTTACAAAAGCTACAACAAATGCATAGAAAAGAAAACAGAATTAATAACCACAGAGGATTAAAACACCTTTATATACATCTTTATAAGCCTGAACGAGGCTGTTTTACATCAACATACTATATAGTTATTTTCTAGAGAGAATATATTTACATTTAAAAAGTAATCTCATGTTTAAAAGAAGTCTGGCTCAATTTAGTACTTACATAATATGAGATAAAATAAGATGACATAACATAACATAACAACATAACAAACATAACATAACATAACATAACATAACACGGTGGCTTTCAAGAAATAGTTGAAATGTCAAAATAGCATGAAGAAAATATTTTCATTATTTTAAACATGGCCAAAACCACAAAGCTCTTTTACTATTACAGGAATCTAATTTAATTTTTTTTTCAGCGCAATTATACCCTTTAAAGTGTTCAACCCAGGATCTAACAGAAAAATGAAGTAATCTAGCTCCAAATCACAATGTAGTCCCTCTTGCAAAGAGTCACCTTCTTTTATAAAGATGAATGCATTAACATTTAAGGCTAATTTCAAGTTTATTATCACGCAACACCACCTCTGTTGTCTTTCTTCTTCACTATAGCCTACACAAAGCCTGCTTGCATAGTGTTTATTTCTCAGATATGGCACTGAGGTGTATCACAGATTCCCTTGTGCTGAACAAACCAGTCTTTCTAAAAATCAGTCTCCAGACTGTTCATGTTTCTGTAGTGAATTTCTAACAGAAGCAATAGTTATTATTTTCAAAATGAGGAAACTACCCCATGATCCTCTTTTCCTTTTGACCCGGAGCAGGAGAAATGACTCCCACTCATAGGAGAGCAATCACAATGTGAAGAGAAGGGGTGAATAATGCTATGCTTTATTGCTCAAGCTCTGTAAAGTCTGCCTTTAAATCAAGGTACTATTTGGATTTGTTTTTCACACATCATATGCATTCCTATGCTTAATTACGTGTGCTTTGTTTCCAATAAACTTCTACATGTGGGTTAAAAGATTTTCACTCTTGATTACTGGAACTCAGTTTGGTTCCTGAAGCATTTAATGAGCTTTTTGTGTATCCCTTTTTCTGGCTACTTCAGCGTAATGGAGCATCTCTTCATGACTATGCATACCACTTTCTGTATTCTCCCAAGATTTAGAAGTGTCACATTTTCCCTCTACCATATAAACTGGGTTTTAAACACAGTTAATGGGGACAATCAGCAAAGGACTCTACCAAATGTGTAATATGAAAAAAGATAACAAAGACTGTCCGGACTGCAAACAAGATTCTTTGAAGCCAGGATACATTAGCCAAGATTTAATAAAACAATAAAAAGAAAAACTAACTGAACAAATAACAAAGGGCAGCATCACAAACTAACCACTTTGACCTGTGAAAAGTGCTGAAGAACAAAGAAAATGAAAATACAGAGCTGCTCAAAAGAAACAGGAACAAAGTGCAATACACAGTTATACAGAAAGTGGAAGGCACATTAGGACAAATCCCAAAAGTGTAGGGAAAAAAAAAGACTATGTTTCTTACTCTGTCTCCTGCATGCATTTTAACTTTTGACACATATGGGGCAGTACAAAGTAGACCAAGCTGAATTTCTCCCTTTTTAAATTAATAAGGATTCTCCCACAGGGCACAGGAAATCATATGGGAGCACAGTCTGTAAGCAGCCCTGCACACTCCTGGTGACCAACTTGGAGCAGGGGAGAGCACCAAGATGGAGGGTTGCACTTGTCCAGCACTGAGCAGCAATATGTATGTCAAAGATCATCCAGGCTCTGGAGTCTCCAAATGCTAGTGTCACTACTATTGCAAACAGCTGCCTAGAATCTCAGCAGGGAAGCTGTTTGTACCAGGTCACCCCACAGGTCTCCAGGGTGTTAGCAGTCATTTTCTCAGACTGTTCAGTTGTTTCCATGGCCAGTCTGTCACAGTGGAAAATTAAACAGTCAGGCCAAAGGAGAAAAAAGAAGTCTGAACAAACTCACTGTGGACTGCCTGACTGCTGCCTTATCAGCATGGAGTCCTGGTTCCATGGACATTCTGGCCAAAAACCAAAATCTTCCAACCTGGTAAACAGTACTGCCACAGGTAATGCTTCTCATGCTGAGGCTGAAGTAGTTAATTCCTATATACACCTCAGGCTAAAAAGCAGGGGGTCAGCAATTGCTACAGTGGGTGTAACTGTCTAACATAACTGTATAAAATAAAAGCAATTCTAGGGATAAGAGGAAAAAATAGTAGTTACAGTGAACAGCGGGTGTAGTAGTGCCCCAAACCTTCCACATAACAGAGGGAGGAGTCAAGATCAGGGATTTCTGCTGGCCTTCTTGCTCTCAGAGCTTGCAGTATATGGCCTTTGATAAAGTCTTCTGCACAGAGCAGGGGTGAGAGGTGAGTGAGCCGAGTAGCCAGGGCAGCATGTTCAGTCTCAGGTCCAGTAGTTTAGCTGAGCTAGACATTGATACTTGGGTAGACACAGCATACAAGAAGAAGGAAAAATGTAAAATGACAGGCTTAAGGACAGCCTCCATCATTAATACATATTGGTGCAGGATGAGAGTTTAGAATCATAGAATCACAGAATCGAGGTTGGAAAAGACCTTCAAGGTTAGCAAGTCCAACCATCCACCCTACAACCCTAACCACTAAGCCATCTCCCAAAACACCACATCCACCTGTTTTTTTAACACCTACGAGGATGGTGCCTCCACCACATCCCTGGGCAGCCTGTTCCAATGCCTCACCACTATTTCTGTGAAGAAATTTTTCCTAATATCCAATCTGAACCTCCCCTAGAGCTACTTGACCCCCTTTTCTCTTATCCTATTGCTGGTCATTAGGGAGAAGAGGCCAACATCCACTTCACTACAGCCTCCTTTTTGGTATTTGTAGAGAGAATGAGATCTCCCCTTAGCCTTTACCTCTCTAGGCTGAACAGTCCCAGCTCCCTTTGCCTCTCCTCAAAAGACCTGTTCTCCAGACCCCTTATGAGCCTACTTGCCCTTCTCTGCACCCTCTCCAGCACCTCAATGTCCCTCCTATACTGCAGTGCCCAAAACTGCACACAGCACTCGAGGTGCAGCCTCACCAAGGCCAGGTAGAGGGGTAGAATCACCTCCCTGGTTCTGCTGGTCGCGCTATTCCTGATGAAGGGCAGAATGGTGTTGGCCTTCTTGGGCACCTGGGCATGCTGCTGGCTCATGTTCAGCCAGCTGTCAATCAGCACCCCCAGGTCCCTCTCACCTGGGCAGCTCTCCAGCCACTCCTCCCCAAGCCTGTAGCCCTGCTGGGTGCTGATGTGGCCAAAGTGTTGTATCTGACATTTGGCCTTCTTGAAACTCATACAATTGGCCTTGGCCTGTCCAGATCTCTCTGCAGAGCCTCTCTGTCCTCAAGCGGATTGACACTTCCACCCAATTTAGTGTCATCTGCACACTTACTGAGGGTGCACTCTATCCCCTCATCCAAATCATCAATAAAGATGTTAAACAAGAGCAGCCCCAGCACTGAGCCCTGGGGAACACCACTTGTGACCAGCCGCTGACTGGATTTAACTCCATTCAACACAGCTCTTTGGATCCAGCCATCAAACCAATTTTTAATCCAGCAAAGCATATGTGCATCCAAGCAACAAGCAATCATATTCTCTAGGAGAACGCTGTGGAAAACCTTGTCAAAAGCCTTGCTAAGTCAAGGTAGACAACATCCCCAGGACTTTCCTCATCCAATAAGCAGGTCAGCAATTTGAGGCAAATCTCTCTGAGGTACTGGAATCATCTGTCAGAACTAGACATTATATAAGTGAATATGCAAGGAGAGCAAGCAGATATCTAAATGAGTATGTGAGCTGGATCAAACACAAGAGGAAGGGCAGGTTTATAGCTTAAGAATAAATGAGTTGGATTCACACATACTTGCTGAGATCCCTTTGCCACATGAATAATGAGTGAGTTTTGTCAGTGGGATTTCAGTTGCAAGAGGATCTGTCCTGGCTGTGACATGGCAGATGGGGCTGTCAGCAGTGGCAGGTAAAAGAAAAACCATCTTTTAGTGCCTGAATTTGAGTCAGTTCAATTGGGAAGAGATTGAGGGTGAATAACTACAGGACATCATTATGGTACTTTCACAACTTCTTTTTGACCATAATTTCATTATAAGGAAGTTTGTTGGCACCTATTGAGGGAATAAGTGTGTAAGAGGGGGAATATCTCCTTTCTCCTCTTGTGCTGTGCTGAAAAGTGGAATTAAATTATTCTGCTCACAGACAGATTGTTGCAGTAAAATAGAATATGAAGCCACCAGGGGCTTATGAGATGAGTTTTTACACTATATGAAAAGGCAAGAGGCAAAACCCTTGCCGAACTCCTTCACTTTTTATTACTGACAGCTGCGATGCTGGATGTGTCAAGATGTCTTTTACGTGCCAAGGGGCATGACAGTGGTGGGATGGCATGTAAGCAGATGAAATGCATGGCAAATTCTCCCCTGATAGCAAGTTCAATTATTTGTGCTGTTGTATGCACAAGAAAAACAAAACAAAACATTCTGGGAAATCATTCACTCTGATTCCTGTATCAAGTGGATTAAGAAAAGACTTGCTTTTGCTAGTCCATGTGAGAACAAGGCCTTAAAATATTCAGAACCTGCATATTCCTCTGTCACAGAAGGAAAGAAAAAAAAAAGATAGAATATATTTCCTAAAGAAGGAGGACACAAATATATAGAGAGAGTAAAAACAGATGCACTTTGCTATATGGACTGAGAAGTGAACCAAACTTTAAGCCAAAGAAACACCATCTTCTATGTACCTTCATTCCAGAGAAGTTGCTAATGCATCCTTTCTTGTCCTTTGTGCATTTTAAGATCAGTGGGCCAGGGAGAATCTGATTTTTTTGTCTGTTCAGTTCTCAGCTAACAAACACCAAATTGTGCTTTGTTGGCATCCATTTTCCCAAATCCCTCTGTTTCAGGATCCAGGAGCTCCTGTGACTTTAGGGGTGACCATTCAAAATGTGCAATGCTCTGAGGCATTAGCCATGGTTCAAAGTCCTAACTCATTAATAACTTCTATCACTGATAATATAATCTGTGAGGTCATAGACTAGAGTAAAAAGGTGCAGACAGGTCATCTTTCTGTAATCTTCACATTAGGGGCTAAGTACAACAGACTCAGAAAAGACAATAATTTGTGCAAGGTTGACAAGCCTTGATATAGCTGCTTAAGTTGATGTCTTAACACTGTCAACAGCTTTTATGTTTCAGTAAGAAGCTGGTTCCCTTCTACATTGTTTTAGCTCTGCTGTTGTGAACTTCAGTGCACCTATGAACCAGGCTCACATGAGGACTGGTGGGCTTGAGGTGCAGCATGATGGAGACCTGACATCTCAAATCCCAGCTGTGCTACAGAAGGCATGCACTATATTTCCTGAGCAGCTCAGGGGCAGTCATGAGCCTGCTTTATATTGGATCTTGCAAATTCAATGTTTGTTCATGTAGTTAGCTGCTGCTTTGCATTTATGTAATGCTGGCTGCCCTAAACTTGCAATACATTATGTGAAGCCACACATGAGGACAAGATATGCCAAGCTTTTTAAAGCACATTTTGTGGCATTTCAAGCAGCTAACCATATACTTCCCCCGCACGCAGGTGCATTAAATAAATACATTTTAGAAATAGACCATCAGAGAAAGTGGTTGCTGTGCTACCGAGCTAATGCCTATATTTGAAAACCAGAGTCAGACAGACCAAAAAGCTATACAAATTGCAAATAAAATAGCATTAGGACTTGCCTCACAGGGGGAGTTCCTCAAAGGAGCTGGAAATGCAGTGCTGGTCATGACAGTGTTTGCTATTGCTGGTACTTTGCTGGTGTTGAGGAGGAGGGCACAACCTGGATAAAGAGCAGGAAGAAAAGTCAAACTGCAGCACTCACCTGGTTTCAGGGTTTGTGAAACCTCTTCAGAGGCTTCACCTAACATATATACTCAGAAAACAGATTTAAGGAATCTGTCTACCCTCCCTCTAGAGCTCTCTTTTGTTCTTACATGACTTCAGATTAATTCTCCTTGCAAGGTTGGATAACAAAATATATATTTTACAAATGAAAAGTACCTTGGTAGATAATACATATCTTGGCCAACTTGGAAGAGAATATTTACCTTGGCTAACCATAAAACAAAATACAACTATGTCAAAATGCCACCAAGAATAATATTAATATGGCTGGAGGCGTCTTTGCTCCTTTAGTAATTTGCTGTAACAAGAGGAACAAGGTCAGTAGTAACACTAGGGTTCTTCCATGGCAGATCTGCATGAAAAGGTCTGTATTTACAGTATTTCAGGTCCACCTTCCAGCTCAGGTGGGTACCACTACTTAAAGCCCCATTATTTGGGCTTTCATTGAAATTGCCTTTACAGCATAGACAAAGCATTAATCAGCAGAACTTTATTGCCACCTCCCTACATTTCTGGCTCATTGCCTTAGTGTTGACCTATACTTCCACCAGTTTGTGGTCTATAATACTGTGGGCTGAGCTATCAGATAGCATAAATGCACTGTAGACTATACCACTTCACACAAAAGTAGAGAATCCTACTCTTCATGTTTAACTTTGATGTTATTATTGTATCCCTCTATCCTCTGCACCTCGGCAATTTACATTATTGCATTACAAAAAAGCTTATACTGTTTGCCAAAACTCAACCAGCAGTTCATTGGTTCAAAAACTCAACCAGTTCAATCATCAAGGTATAAACCTTCAATGGCTTGTATGAGAAAAACTAGAAATGGACTACTGGGATTTGGCTAGAAGAATCAAGTATAGAAATATTATACATAGAAGTGGAACTCAAGAGACAGTGAAGAAAAGAAAAATTACAAAATGAGAAGTGGAAAAAAGAAGCCAAACAGAGAAATGGAGGAAGTAAATAGAAAAACTGGAAAGGAAAGACCAGATCAGTATGGAGGAGGGAGACGCAGACGAATACTTTGTGTAACATTGTTCAGAGAGTGTCCTGGTTTTAGCCAGGATGAAGCCAATTTTCCTTTTACTGACTTTTTTTTTTTTTTTTTTTTTTCCCTTCAGTAACCTCTCTTTTAACTAGTAGTAAATGTCCTAGCTTGGATGGCTAACAAATGCTGGAATGTTTTTGCAATTGTTGGGACTTCAAGGTTACATCTTTGCCCTACCAGCTCAGACACTATAGGGAGATCTATGACCCTCCCCCCCCCCGGTAGGAGGTTGAATTAGACAGCAAAATTGGCAGAGATATTCCATTCCATATATCTATGTAAGCTCAGAGGAAGGTCAGAGATCACAGAAGACAACCACCTTCCTGCTTCTTTTTCTCTTCTCTTCTGTCCATGGCCAGTGTCCAGGGAGGACTCCGTCCATCCATCACCATTGACCCCCAGGCTCAAGCTCTTCTGACCCTTTCCAGCAGCTCTGGGATTTTTCGGGACTGTTTGTAGGAGAGTGCTGTGGGAGTTTCTGGGGGTGGGAGGAGGCAATAGGGCTCTGCACATTCCTGAACACATTTTTATATAACTGTACATATTTTCTCTTATCATCAGTGTTTAATTAAAGCTGTGTACTTTAGTTTTCAATCCAGAGCATCTCTCTCCTCATTCTCTCTCCTTCCCTACCTGGGTGAGAGGGGGAGAGGATAAAGAGCATTGTTGTCCATCCTGAGTCAAACTGTGACAGAGAGGGTCAAGATTAGTATCTGGTGACAGTTGTGGAAACCTAAGAAGCAGTCTATACTTTCAAGATAGAGAGTGAGCAGGATAGTATTTTGCTCAAAGCACTATGAGTGAAAAGATGGGTTTTGTTTCACTGGAGGCTGAATGTGTAAGGACATAGGAAAATGTGGCTTGTGTTTTTTCCCTCTCCCCACCATTTGTGTATCATTTTTACTCTCTGCTGTTCATTCTTTGACTTACTATTTACTCTCACATACCTTTGATTGAAGGAAAATAGTTGTGCTCCAGGCTTCCAATCCACCACGGAGAAGGGAGGGATGCAGAAGAGCCCTGCATCCAGCCACAGTCTCCTTCTTCAAATGAACAGTAAAAGCCAGAGGGAAGATTTTCTGCAAGAGGGAAAGACACACACACATAGAGAAGAAACCAGGTGAGCTTTTGGGCACACAGAAAAGCTGAAGTGACTATTCTGACCAGGTTTTTCAGGGCATGCAGGCGCCCCCACAGCTACTCAATCCTTTTGTGGGAAGTTATGCACATGCCTGACCATAGGGAGATAGTGGCAAGGGAAACAACCCACAGACTGAAACAAAGTGACTCCTCCACAGCTCTCATTGTCTCCTGAATACCTGGCCTCCACAGATTTACAGGTGTATATCCACCGAAGTGTACACCTTGGAGATGGCTTTCTTAACAACTGCTTCTGCAGCCTGAAACAAAGAAAGTTCACCCAACAGTCTAAGTACTGTTAAATTGGTATTCATTCATGGCGCCGGATGCACAGGGGACAGCTCCTCCAAAATGTGCGTGCCTTACAGGGTAAGGGGAGAGATATATATACAGCTCATACCTAATTATGTGTAATATTTCTAAGAAATACTTTACATATTCATTAGTTTCCCAATAAATTATTTACATAAGTGTCTGCCCATTATCACATGCGTGTTAAGTCCTTTGGGGTCTCTTGGGGGTCATTTACTTCATCCTTGAGTCTTCCTCACAGGAACTTTTGCCCAAGTTCTGTGTCTTCTCCTATTTATCTCTGCTGACTCTGCAGTAGAATTGGTTACGAAGACATCACTAGTCTTAGTTGAATGGCTTCTTTCTTCTTTAAGGACCCTTGCATTTCTTCCCTAAAACTACAGATGAGCTCACACAAAAAGGCTTTTACAACTCCCTAGCAGGAGGCCCAAATGAAAGATTTACACCCTACAAGCAGTTAACTATTTGAAGTCTGAGTTCAGTTAATGCTGTGTTTCATTCCCCCCTTTTCTTTTCTCATGGCAAATTATTTTGCAACAAGCTCCAGAGGGAAATCTTGGAAAGGGATTGTTTCTAACATGATTCCCCAATTCCTACAGTCTAAGTCTCTAGTCAACCCAGCTCAGCAATGTGAGCAATGACACTGACTCTGGTAAAGCACTAAATTGTTTTGTGCCTTAGTTTTTGTACTTGCCAATCTGTTTGGGGAGGTGAGTGGATGAAAAGAGGATAGCTTATTTTAAGCCATTATTTAAGGTTTTGAAGCCCACTGATTCTGTCAGTGGCTTGGGATTTCACACAGATTTTCAGCTCCAGATGATAAAGGTACAGTAACTTTTTTACTTTAAACTAACCAGTTTTAAAGTAATAGTAATGTCATTCAAGTTATAATGTAACTTCATGCCTTCTTAACCTCCTTCTCTATTTACATTGCAAGTTCTTCATACAGAGGGTGCAAAGCACTGCTCCTCTTGCCCTGAGCCATATGTACACTTATATACCATAGACGAATATCCTCTACTCATTCTCAAATCAAACATTTCCTTCAAAACTCTTTTTTTTTTTTCCCCCATCATCCTTAGTAAGCACTTACTGCCTTCTTAATTTCTATTGTTGTCTAGTTCAACTTTTCATTTCTCTTCTTTAACATGAGGCCAGACTTAGGACTTATTAAACAACCTCAGCATCAAACAAACCTTGTAAAATGCCATGTAAAATCACATCCATTATAACATGATCTTAACTTTTAGAGAATCACTTATGATCTTTAATATAGATCCTAGACCCAGGGTGCAGTTGACAACTTTGCCAGGTAGCAGAAGGCTTCTCAGTAGCAAGAGGGCACAAACTGGATTTTATGAGGAAAAAGGTAAAGCACAAAGCTATCTTGGCAGAAAAAGATGCCTTTTTCGTATAGAGTTACATTAGGCATTAAAGATGCCAGAAGAGAGGAAAAGCAAACAGTCATTTTACCCTGTTATGTAGGCTAACCAGCTATTGGGCAGTACAAGGCCCCTGAACACACTTGTTCAGGGTGAGTGGTCTTTCTTCCAATCAACCAGAAAAACTGCTGTGATGAACAGATGTAGCCACAAAAGGGATAATGATATTTCTGAACTTCCCAGAGTTTTTACACCATCGTGTACTAGAGACCAGCTTAGTTCACGTTTGTTTTTTACTTCATTGATTCCCCAAAAGTTTCTTCGTGGATTTGTTGTTGTTTTTGTTGTTGTTGTGGGTTGGCTTTGGGTGGTTTTTGGTTTTTTATTGTTTGTTTTTTTAAGAAAGGGAAATGAGACCAAAAAAGCATTCAAAACTGCAAGATAAACAGGAAATTTCACTTGCAAACACATTATAAACCCCTATATCCAAGAAATTAGTTTTCCATTCAGCTGCTTGTCAAAACCAGAAAAATATTTCTTCACTCACAGAATGGAAGTAAATGTAAATGCTAAAGCAAGATGATGTGCTGGTCATGTCATAGTGGCAATTTCACTAGCTTCCCTATGAGAAAAGGAAGCTCCAGATTTTGCTGTGATTATGAAGAATTTTTCCCTCTGAATGTTCTACTTATGAGGCACCAGAATCTAAGCCCCAGATTATTAAAAATGTTTAAATATCAGCAAAATCCCCTACCTAATATTGCAAGTCAATTACATACCTGCCCACAGGGCCTCGGTTTTTACTCTTATACCTCAAAAGGCAATTAATTGTCAGTGGCACATTCACCTATTCCTTGGTCTACCATGGGTAAACAACTGGGAAAAATTATAACTGCAGCATTTAGGCCATGAGTACATTATTTTCTGCTCTAGTGGGGCCAAATTTCAACCTGGAACCTGGCATGGAGGTGAGAGTCATGCTTCAATGCTATTTTGTGCAAGAATACAATTTTTTAATGAGAAGATCAAAATCTGTACCAGAGTTAAAACTTTTTCAAGTTTTTCCCTTTAAAAAAATCTCCAAATTCATTCAGCCTAGTCTGTTCATTCAGCCTGGGACTGTTTAGCAGAGTTTCTTCCTTGTGTTTTGCCCCTCTGCAGAACTGGATAATATTTCATTGCACAGCCTGAGGGTGAGATCCAAAGAAAGCGACATATAATGTGTCCTGAATTCCTACTGAAACAGTTTGGCTCAGTGTCACACTGAATTAATCTCATGGCCATATGCTATCTAGGATGATGTAAACAAGTCAGAGTAGCATGAAGATTCATCTAAGTAGCAATGCCTGCCTGCAGGCCAAAAAAAGCTCACTGTTGGTGAACAAGTAAGGGCAAAAATAAGAAGCTATTATTTTCCCCAAAAAATTCATTCCTCCTCCAAAAATTAATTTCTTATGAATTTTCAGATGTTCCATGCACTGGATGTATTTTCTCTGCTGCTCTTTCTTACTTTGAATACATACAGCACCTGTGATTGCAAATACTGCTTACCTACCAAAGAGGTCTTTGGCTAGCACTTCTCCATCAATGTGTACTTCTCAGTTTTCTGAAGGTTTATAATTCAAACTGATGTTAACACAGACACTGCGAGATGAGGGAAAGGTAATCTGACTTTATTGAAAAATCGCATAAATGAGGAGGCAAAAGTTACACCTACTGAAACCTGCCACACTGGATTTTATAATTAGCAACAGAAACCTAAAAAAATTTAGACCTCAGTAAGGTGTAGCTTTTGGGTATGGGACAGAGAATAGAGTAATTCAGTGAGACTGGAACATTGTGAGAATACAAGAGTCTCTGCTTTTGAGTGATGACTTAAGAGAAAAGCTGTAGGGTGCTAAAATTGTTCCTAACCAAGTCTTTTCAAGGATTCAGAATTATTTAAATTTTGCTTGAAAAGTAATTAAGTTCAAGGTTTTTTAAACATTTAATGCACACTTCTCGTCCTTTAATAGCAGGAAAAATTAGTAACTGGCATAATTTATGAAGTGGATGGAACATGCTCTTGATTAAAACTAGGTGTAAATCAATCAGATACTATAATTTAATCATTTGGGCCAAATTCCAGACATATATTATAAAAGGAATAAGCATAAAAGTCTACTCTGGCATGTATAGAACTTCACCAAATGTAGGAGGAAATCTCAGAAGACAAAAAGATCATCTACTCAAAGAACTTATAGAAGCACATGAATCTTAAACATAAGTTTCTTTCAATGGCTATCTCCATGCTACCAAAGTTGGTCTGCCAAATTCTACCAGAAATTATGCATTAAAAGGGAAAATACTTTCCAACACAGTCATTAAAAAGTTATCCTGTAATGCCAGAAGTCTTTGCCGAAAACAGAACTACCAGAGGATAGAATTTTTTGCTAGAGGTACAGCTTTTGATCAGGAGAGAAGCAAAAGGATTAGTGTATACAAGACAGGAACCGTAAGAGAGCACTGCACGGTAACAGGTTGCTATTTCAGAATTTTGTTTGCAGGGAGACACTGCTGCCCTGTATTTATCACTAAGACATAAATTCATCCACTGGTTTCTTCATGCATTTTTGCCTTGAGAACAAACTGGACCCTGTAGAATCAATTATCTCTGCTTTTTTGGTCACTCCCTCACATTATGACAAATTCAAACTTTATGGGTGCCTATTCTAGCTGCCATCTAGTCTTTTAACAGATGCATGCATGCATATTGTGCTCTAACCATACAGCAAAGACTGAGTCACTCCTTTCATCAATCAGATACCAGTCTTTCTTATGGCAATGTGTTCAATATCTTTAAATATTCAATGAGGAAAAGAGTGAAAATTACCCTATAGCACAGTGTTTATGAGATTTATTTGAAAGACGGAGGACAATACTTTCAATCCCTACTTCTGGTAAAATTTATAAAATGTGGAAGAGCAACCATGGGAGGGATCTGAGTAACCCTTTTTCTTGAGAAGTAGACCAGAACTCCAGATGACAGTCTTGGAAAATCTCAATGGAAACTGGAAATATGGGTTAAAATTTATTTAGGCAGAAGAAAGAATCAGTCCTGGGTTTGTCACATCTGGATGAATTCTCCAAATTCTGGGTCTCTAGATAAAAAAATATACTATCAGAACCCCCATTCTTTTTAATTTATTTTTTAAAAGTATAACGATTTCCTAACATGCTTTGACTGACCATTATTTTCCCAGGCTAAAGTTTTTGGTGAATCTGAGACAGAAATAAAAGTAAAAAGAGATGGATTAAACTGCTGAAACAAAGTCCCTCTTTATGAAAGCAGAGCTCTGCCAATTAACATCAGGAAATCATTTTAGTTTTAATCTCTGTCTTGTACCATACCAGCTATATCACATATATGATTCTCTGCTAAAAAAGAAGGACGTATCTTATTTTGTTGCAGTAAATTATAATACATTAAAGCATGAATTTATTTGCAAAGACGCAAGAACACCACTATCTACAGTCTTAATGTGTGTCTGCAAAGTACAATTTTGCAAAGTAATTTCCACTGTGGCACTTCTATGAGTCTGTTAAATCTGTAATGCCTGATAGCTAGGCATCTAGTTCCTCTTTGAAGCTGTCTTTTGCTCTTGCAAGAACTCAAACAGCAACATGCTTTTCTCTAGGAGTCACCCCTCTGTGATTTTACATTCTTTACATAGACTAATTGTTTGCATGTAGAACAAGCACTGTGACATTTCATTTGCCATTGATAAGTGAAGAGATGTTAACAAACAGTTGGCATTAGGGAGATTTGTTTCAGCTACAAAAAGAACAAAAATCAAATGTATAGGAGGGGAAGAAGGAAGAAAAAACCAGTGCCTGTGCACGTATAAGACTGAAAGGAACAAAACCAACAACAAACACCAACATCTTGTAGCTCAAAGACAGACTTTGGTTAAAAGCAATTTTGAAAGCTCCCCTGTCAGTTTTGAGCATGGCTGCATTGTTTTCTGACAGCTCTTTTGTGTAAGCAGAAGCATTTGGGAAACCCCTTTCTCTGCTTTATATATCTATCTAGTTGACAGCTGACTTAACATGAGACAGCAGTGTGCCCAGGTGGCCAAGAAGATTACCAGCATTCCAGCCTGCATCACAAATAGTGTGGCCAGTCAGAGTAGAGAAGTGGTCATGCCCCAGTACTCAGCATTGCTGACGCCACACCTCCAGTACTGTGTTCAGTTCTGGGCCCCTCACTACAAGAAGGATGAGGAGTTGCTGGAACACATCCAGAGGAGAGCTAACAAGCAGGTTAAAGCTCTGGAGAATAAGCCCTATGAGGAGAGGCTGTGAGCGAACTGGGATTGTTTAGTTTGAAGAAGAGGAGGCTGAAGGGAGACCTTATTGCTCTATACAACTGCCTGAAAGGAGGTTGTAGGGATGTGGGAGTTGGCCTCTTCTCTCAAGTGAATGATGACAGGATGAGAGGAAATGGCCTGAGGCTGCACCAGGGGAGGTTTAGACTAGATATTAGAAGGAATTTCTTTACCGAAAGGGTGGTTGGACAGTGGGACAGGCTGCCCAGGGAGGTGGTGGATTCACCATTCCTCAAAGTGTTTAAAAGAAATATAGATGTAGTGCTTAGGGACATGATTTAAGCACTGAATGGGTAGATTAGGTAATGATTGGTGGGGTTAGGTTATAGTTGAACTTGATGACCTTCAAGGTTTTTTCCAACCAGGATGATTCTGTGATTCTGTGAATCACTTTTTGCCACACTTGCAAAAAGCTGATTGAAACATCTGTGTTGCTCAGGAGCAAAATGACAACCGAAAAGGTGAAAGATGACATATGTGTTGAGTTAGGACGTCATGCAGATGTAGCCGACATCTACAACATCAGATCATTCCTCCGTTTTGTGTGAGAAGCTTTATGCCAACTATATTCAACATAGTAAAAAAGGCAGAAGTCAAGAAATCAACAGAATTGAGCAGGCTTGTAAGTGGATATGCTGACACACCCACAACTCAAACTCTTGCTAAGAGTTTTGTTGCTTGAGTGGACGATGGTGCTTTTCACACCTTTTCGCTAGCAGTAAGAATTCTCATTTCCAGCACCTGCAGTTGAAAATAAGCCTCTCCTCAAGCTAGAGAGTGATGCTTTTCCAAACAGGTAGTTAAATATATTCTGCTTTTTACATTTTCTCATTTACATTTTCAGAACTTTCTTTGCTGACATCACTGTAAGTTTTACATTGTTGTATGGAAATAGCTACAGACAAATGCCGCATGGAGAGAGAAAAGGCAACCAAAACAACTTCTTTGGATACTTCGTGTGAGATTGAGAAATTAGTCACTTCACCAACTGGCTCATCATGGAGGCAGCTAGGGACAAACGCAAAGTCAGCCTCCTGATATGTGAATATGGATGAGACACCATTCACAGGTGCACCCAATGATTGAAAATAACAGATTTCTCTAGGCCTGCCCCATCCTATGGTGACTGGTACAATTCCATCCTGTGAGCTCTGCTGTTCCCACTGGTGTAGCCAACATTATCCTCACAAGGCAGAGCCTTTTATAGCAGAAAGACACAACAGTGTATCTGGATATATATTTGACCAGAAATAATAGGTGTCTCTACTTCCAATTAAATGAAAATGCATTCAACATTCTGATTATCATAATTTGCTAGGTTTTGGGGTGTTTTTTTTAAGTGTGTAACACCATAGAAATAGCATTATGTTTTAGAGCTCTGTTTAATAGCTTTTGGGAAAAAAAAAAAAAGTTTTCAATACTAATATGAAACATTATTAGTTCTAGGAAGCTGCAAGCATGCAGTGCAAGTGCTCACCGTTACTGTGAAAGTGAATTTATTGTTCACTGAGTGTATGTTGTTGATGAACATAATTTCAAACTGTAGCAACCTCTAACATGATGGAGAAGTGTATCATTTCAAGCTTTTAACAAGTGTACTAAATTATCCCAGGTCAAACGATTGTTCTCCACGCCAATAAAATCTGTTACTTTCTTTCTTTGTTAGCAGCAAAGAACAGGGATCTGCTAGAAGTTGTCACTCTTAAGTTTAGGCTAGAAACAGCAAAACTCTGTTAGTCTAGACATCACATATATCAACACAATTGTTTGAATTACTTTTGTTAGATTCTCCTCTGCTCTAGCTGTTGCATATGAAAGCTAAACTGAGAATAATTTCCTTTTCTATTTCAAAGGCTTTTGTCAAGGCTGGTATTTTTGTCAGAGAACACATTTTTTTGCATATGAAATCAGTGCAGATCTGTCAACTGAAGAACATAGGCTAGATCAGCTACTACACGTACACTTTACATTGGTAAACAATGAACTCTCAACAATTATTATTTTTTATACCCAAGGACAATCATACAGTTGACAATCCACCATTCCCATCTATAGACTAGCAAAGGGTAAGGTACTGGAGACAGAACATGCAGAGGTATAGGAAAAGAGATAAGGCATATTCGAGATGGTTAAAGAAGGTCCTAAAGTATCTAGGTTATGCAGCACAATTACAAAGCATTCAAGCACAAGCTTGAGAAAACAGGCTGCTATCTATCTTCTGTTGGGGTTTACTAGACTACTGACTGCTGAAGGGAGGATAGAAAACAAGAGGAATTACAAGCACACAGGAACTTGTCAAAGACAAGCTACTGGCTCTAATGATTTCTCATATTAGACATCTTCTTCCTCCCCCTTCTTCCACGTGCTGTGCTACATTTTGATTAAAAGCTCTAACAAACTACACGTATGACAATTCATTCTGGCTGTAACTCCTTTGCGTTTTTGATCAGGAATTTGGAGGAGATGAAGGACTAAGAGCATCTTGAGAACCTGCTGCAGAACTAAGGCAGGCAAGTATCGGAACATATTAAACCGTTGGCCCCAGGCAGGCACCCAGAGAAACTAAATGAGGATACTGATCTTTTGATAGCACCAAATTAGTCTTAGTGTAAAGTCTCATGCATAAAAATTCAAAACAATCAAGGTGTTTGGAAAAGGAAGATGCAGCCTGGGGGTTGGAATTTACTCACTGCACATATCTCCTTCATCTTCTCCCTTGGGGCAGTCCCTGATGAAGTCACATGCCTGCCCCAGTCTGATTGCTGTTCCATTCCAGCAGCTGAAAGAACCCTCCAGAGACATTTTTGAGCCAGAAGCAGATCCTAGAGGAGAAAGAAAATAAAAAACTGTCATGATTTTGGGCCTAACAAGACAACAAAGAAACTTACCACTTGGCTGCTCACCCAAATCCCCCCAACACACTGTGGCATGGAGAGGACAAAGGCCAACTTCACCGATTAAAGTCAAGGGCAAGACAAACTCAACCTGGGGAAAAAATAATAATTTAATTTCTCACTAATTAAAATGCACACAGGACACATGCAACACACAGAGCAGTGCTTGCATATGTTATCCCATCCCTCCCTTTCTCCCAGGCCCAAATAACTTTGTTCTGGGTTTCTCTGACTCCTTCCCCCCAGCAGCACAGGGGGACAGGGGATGTCAGTTTAGAGTCAGTTCACAGGCTGGTGGTTCCTGCTGCTCCTTCCTCCTCAGGAAGAAGGATTCTATACAGTCACTTCCCCTGCTTCCCCAGGGGGTCCCTCCCTTCATGAGTCCTTCCCACGAGGTCCGGAGCTGCTCCAGCCTGGGCTTCCCACAGAGTCACAGGCTGCTTCGGGAACAAACTCCCCTGGCACCGGGGTCTTCCAAAGCTGCGTAATCAGAGTCCACTGGCAGCAAATCTGAGTCCACTGGCCACATAATCCAAGTGCACAGGCCAAGTTCTCCCCTCCTGGTGACTTCAGGGAATGTTCCACCACGTTCCTCCATGAGTGCAGGGGCACAGCTGCCATCTCACCATGGGTTGCAGGGAACCTTCTGCTTGGGAACCTTCTTCCCCTTCTTCCTCACCAACCACCAGCACCGCTCTGCCTCTCCAGCAGCTCTTCTCCCTTAAGAGCTCACTCTGCTCAGGCCTTTATCAGTTCTTTCGTATGTTAATCGCAGAGGTGCACCTGTTGTCCCTCTAATGGCTACTTGGCTGGTTTTGGAGCAGCAGGAGCTTCTTGGCTTCTTACAAGAGCCACTCCTGGGGCACTTCCCCTGCTACCAAATATCCCGCCAAACCAAACCAGCACAAAACCACTTCAAATTAATGAATCTTCTTCTTCTCAACCAATAGGTCACAGGATCCTGAATAGCACTGAAGGGGAGAACATCTTGTGAAATCCTCTCAGTCCAATCATTATTTGATAAAGTTATGATTTTATTTTGATTGAGCTGTTTAATCTTGTCAAATATCTAATAGTCTACCAAACATAAAACTTCAGTTCCCCAGGAATTTTTAGCACTCTAACCCAGAAGGTACCTTTGACCTTTAAAAAGAGGGTTGAAATCCTGCAGGTTGCTCTGCGGTATTTCTCAAGAACAACATGATACACATGACAGATTAGTATGTGAATTTACTGCTAGACTGACAGTCTTGAAGATTGATATTCTCCCTGTGTAGCTCATGAATAACATGGCTACATGGTTTGGAAAGAACAAACGCTTTCATCATACCCTACTGTCAACATTCATTATGTATCACTTGGAGGTATCATGTTGTTGAATTCTTCCTGCAAGGGAGAAAACAGTCTGATCTT
>NW_009952877.1:594279-613060 GCF_000747805.2 Chaetura pelagica | reverse complement strand
TCCCACTGAGGCAGGGAGCCCATAGCAGACTATGTCTACCAAGACAAAAACCCAAATAATTCATATTACCTATGCTAAGCAGCAAAAGGCAGCTAAGAAAGGAGTCAACTCATATGAAATGGAGTCACTGAACATTACAATCAGAAGCCAGTATCATTCATTCAGAAATAATCTTGAGTACTTAACCCTTAGCACTATACTCTTCTGGAAGCACTTGATTCCCTTGACAGCTGAAAAGCCAGAAATCATCAGCTTGATGGGTATAATTTTCCTTACTGTAGGAATTCTCTCACCCAGAGGTCTTTGATTGTAGTCAAGTAAGATACTTAAAAGGAAAGTCAGTACATATGAAGGAGGCCAAGCTGGAGAAGTGCAAGAGTCCCTTCCACAAAAATCTGTGCATAGATGTAATCCACTGAAACCTTCCTGAATCTATGCAGAGATGTGCTTCCAGCTCACCACTCCTAAAACAAGCCTAGAAGAACAAAGAGTTCTGTGCTATGGATGCCTCACTGCAACAATTCCTGTTCTATCTCATATTAATTGGGTAAATGCTCAAAATTAAACCAAATCGTCTCGGCAGAGCAAACCAGTTTGCCCAACTCATTCATCTGTGCTTGCTGAACAGTGCAACTACATCATATGCTACAGTACCACAGGGAGCTGGGAATCACTGGTGAATCAATTAGATGTGCACTTGTTACTTTTATTTATATTGCCTGCCTACATTAAAAAATAATGAAGCATGTAGGAAAACAACCACTATCTCTCTTCAAGCTTATTTTATGGCACAAATCAATTCAGCAGTGGGGGGAATACATGCCAAACCTTTTTAGTAAAGGACTTCAGCTTCCAAAAAAGGTGCTCTGTGTTATTGTCAGCTTGATTCTTTGAGACTGCATAAGAGCAATTCTGGCTTTACACACACACAGGCTGCACAGTACCTTTGTATTTCAGTCAGGGTCAAGGCTGACTGCAGTGGAGAGCTCTAAGGAAAAGAGCCAGACCAAGTGACTCAGAGCTGGTTGTTGACAATTTCTGCAGCCCCTCTGGCAAGTGCATAAGGCAATGAGAAGATGTCTTCCTTGACCTTCCTGTGCTCCTTGCAAAAATGAACTCAGAGACACTGCTAAGAGCCTTCCCTATATCAGAAGCAAAGGTCTTTGCATGTTGCAAGCCAGTAACAGTGGACTCAGGTTAGCGTGCCAATGGGTGCTACAAAACTGTAAGAAGCAATTCTGGTAACTCAGTAGGTTATCCCTTCTCCTACAAGTATGCAGTGAACCTATATGGCACTGTGTTCCTGGAAGTACCACCTAAAGAGAAATTAAGAGACAATGCCCAGAGTGCTTTCATAAGGTTAGTAACATCACCACTCTTAAAAATGCTTTAGTCCTACTCAGATTGAGAAGTACTTTTGTCTTTCTGAATGAACCCACAGAAAGTTTTGGAAAAATGCCCACATTTATTAGTAGCTTTCATGTCCCGCTAAGTTTAGCTGCAATTTTTTCAGCAACGTCCATGTTTTATCCCAGTACTTGCTGGGATATAACATGCAGAGAATCAGAGGAGGAGTTATTGTAGGCAAAGGAGCTTTTCCATTTACTCAATAGGTTTTCTATCTGTAAAGGTACCCAGTTTTCCCAGCACATGACTGCATTAACACCAAGTATACTGGAACCACGGCATTCAAGAGCACCTACTCTCTTCCCAGCTGTCTTTATTGCATCCCAGGAGCACAAATCCCCTGAAGTCCACTGACTGTGGTTTTTAAAAGTTGTCAGTTGCAACTAGACATCAAGTGATTCCAGGAGCTTTTCCTCCTAAACAAAGCAGCAGATTTGCATGCTCATTCATCTCTTCAGAGATAGGGCTTGAATTAGCTCAGACTTGCATTAGATGCATATATATATGCATCTCCTGTATAGGTTTAGAGAATACAAACAGCAAAGCTGCAGTCCAGGGAATGGCTGGGCTATGTGACAGTAAGTGATTTATTCCTGTCTTCTGTTTGCTTACTGTGTACACAAAGGCAAAATGAATTGGATAAAGGAGATTATTAACTGGTAAAACGAACAAATAACAACAAAAAAGCCCAAATACAAATGGCCATTTTAATGAGTCACTTAATGCAGAGGTTTTCATCCAAGCTCAAGGAAATGCAATTTTTATTTAAAATACTTTGTGACAAATAAAGGCATTTTTATCTCCCAGCCCAGAGCACTCCTGGCAAGGTGAATCAGAATGCTCTGGATTGCTGAGACAAGTGGCCTCAACTCACACACAAGATGTGTAAGGAAAGGAAAATGAATGGTATCAAATAGGTATCAAAGTAAAATTTGTGGGAGACATCCTTTTTGTTGACAGCAGTGTTTACTTAGCTAGTGACATTCGTAAATTATAGCAGTCATTAAGCTGTACCATGGCTGTCCTGGAGTCTTATAAATCATTATATAAGCAGCAACATTCAACAAATGGCATTTCAGGCTCTAAATTGAAAGGAGAAACAAACAACTCCTTGGGGAACAAGTGCTGACTTTCTACCTCACAGGTCCTGCTTCTGAACAAACTCCAGCCTTGGCAGGGTTCAAATTGAGTACCAGACCCTGAACAAAAATGACAGCCTGAGCTCTTGACTGTCCATGCTTTTGAATTTAAGTTTCCATGTAGCAGATCAGCAAGAAAGGGGAAAATCATGTGGGTTAGCCTAATGCAGAATCAGCAACTTACTGCTCAATCTGGGGTCAAAGGGGATATACTTCACTCCTCAGTAGATTTTCTCCAACTTGAGTTGCCTCTTGTTCCCCCTCTCTTGATCAGCAGAGAAATTGAAGTGTGCTGTCAAGTTCTGGTGTATCTGTCTGTGAGGAACTTGGCCAGAAAGGTTGTGATGTCTGATCAGTGCAAAATAGGAACTTTCACCCTACTGTCATCACAGCTGGCCAGGTGGAAGGGAAGACCGAAATTCTTACAGGCATTTTAAAGATACCCCTTACCTTGCTAACTGATTACACTGCTAATTATCATGCAGGATTAATCAAGTTGAACATAATTATACCTTCATGTGTTACATTCAGCTTCTCAGGCCATAATTTTTAATGCTACCGAAAGCTTTTGGGACCAAGACTCAAGTAAAACTCTTCCACTCAGCACACACTAAATCTAGAGAGCTTAATCAGACAGTACTTGGTTGTTGTTAAAAACTCTTGTCATTTCTATTCTGCAAAAAGAGATTAACTGAAATTGCAAAGACCCAGGATGAATGTGCACCCTCATGCATATTCTACCAAAAAGCAGCTAACTGGGCTGGAAACAGATCAATTGAATCCAACAGTTCACAGGGCAAGACCTTGTATGCACACATGGTGAAAAATACCCATTTTAAATCCATGTATGTCATAAAAAATACCTACCCATGGAATTTCACCATGCCTATCTCATCGTATGTGCTACCCCTCAAAAAAGGGAAAATTTCCTATTAATTATAGCTCTTAAATAATATTTTCTAATGGGCAAGTATTGTAGCCTAAGGTTCCTCCAATAGATGCCACTAAAACTTTGTGCAACTTCACTGACATTGCTTATCTGTCATAAGCATTTGTCATTAACTTCTAAATTTCATTCTGCTCCTCCTTTGGTTTGAGGTCAAGATCTTGAGATATTTAAAAATTGAGTACTTTCCAGCTTAAAATCATTACCCCTTGTCCTATTGTTACATGTCCTTGTGAACAGGTCTTTCCCAGCCTTCTTATAGGCCCCTTTCACATATTGGAAGGTTACTGCCTGAAAGCTTGCCCATTTTTGACATAAATTTGCTTTTCTCTTCTTATTTCACTTCCTATACATATGATGTGAATAAACTCATCACAAGAGCTCTATGATGTTAATGTCTTTACTATTTATAAGGAACTAAGATGTTATGATAACCAAGTAATGAAAAATACCTGTAAGAAAATTATGTACTCTGTACTCACAGCACAGTTTGAATAATTTACAGTTGTCATGGTACCTTGTCTCTCTCCTGCATGGCTTGCCAATAATGTCGTGGTTTGGGCCCCACAGAACAACGAAGAAACGGCCCCATGGCCACTCACTCAGCCCTGCCCCCTCACACACACACTGGGATGAGGACAAAGCTCATGGGTCGAGACAAAGGGCAAGGAGGGTTCTTCACCAGTTAAGGTCCCAGGCAAAACAGACTCAACTTGGGAAAAAAAAGTATTTAAAAAAAATCACACTAATCAAGCACACACAGGACACAGACAACACAAAAAGCAGTGTCTATATACCTTACCACCACCCCTCTCTTCTTCCTGGGCCCAAACCACTTTGTTCCTGGTTTCTCTCCCTCCTTCCCCCCAGCAGCACAGGGGGACAGGGGATGGGGTTTAGAGTCAGTTCACAGGCTGGTGGTTCTTGCCGCTCCATCCTCCTCGGGAAGAAGGATTCCTTACAGTTCTCCTGGGCTTCCCCACGGGGTCCCTCCCATGGGAGAGAGTCCTCCACGATCCTCTCCTTCATAAGTCCTTCCCACGAGGTCCGGAGCTGCTCCAGCCTGGGCTTCCCACAGAGTCACAGGCTGCTTCGGGAACAAACTCCCCTGGCACCGGGGTCTTCCAAAGCTGCGTAATCAGAGTCCACTGGCAGCAAATCTGAGTCCACTGGCCACATAATCCAAGTGCACAGGCCAAGTTCTCCCCTCCTGGTGACTTCAGGGAATGTTCCACCACGTTCCTCCATGAGTGCAGGGGCACAGCTGCCATCTCACCATGGGTTGCAGGGAACCTTCTGCTTGGGAACCTTCTTCCCCTTCTTCCTCACCAACCACCAGCACCGCTCTGCCTCTCCAGCAGCTCTTCTCCCTTAAGAGCTCACTCTGCTCAGGCCTTTATCAGTTCTTTCGTATGTTAATCGCAGAGGTGCACCTGTTGTCCCTCTAATGGCTACTTGGCTGGTTTTGGAGCAGCAGGAGCTTCTTGGCTTCTTACAAGAGCCACTCCTGGGGCCCTTCCCCTGCTATCAAAAAAAATCCACCCTTCCCCAAAAACCCCACCAAACCAAACCAGCACAACAGTATAAAATGTCCTGGGCTTTCCATCTCATGATGGCAGGAGAGAGGATAGTAAATAACTTCCCATTGAGGGAGCATCCCCTGCCCTGCATTGTAAGAGTGCAGCACTCCCACTGCACATTAGAAACAGACCTTGCAACGTAGGAACAAAATTTTAATTCCAAAGAAAATGCCAACATTTTAAAATGTTGATCATAAAACCATAAAATAAAAATGCCAAAATATATCACACAACAAAAGTTTCAAAACAATTCTGGGACGGAAACAGTGACCTAAGAGGTTTCAACACATAACTAAATATTGTCATAAACCAAATAAATTTGAAAACATCTGAATTAAAACAAAGATGAAATATTTACAGCAACAACTAGCTGCCTTAAAACTATAATGCAATAAGAATGTGGAATACAAAAGTTAGCTATATTTCACACTTTCTCATTTTTCAATTAGGGAAGTTGACTGAGGATCTAATATTTAACTTCATAGCTCCTGAGATAATTGCTGAACACAATAAATGACATGATGTTTTCCCCAATTAATCTTGCATAAAATCCAAGCATGTGCTCTAACAGCACATCCAAAAATTAATAACGAACAAGTAAATAGCAGCAGCCGTTTATTATATAAAATAAGCGTATTTTCCAGCATGCACTGGTACCTGTGTATTCTGGAGTATCTACAAAACTGAAAGATGTCAAAACAAACAGAAAATTAATGCCTGTTCCCAAACAGCTATTAAAGAATGAGTTTGCACAGTTACTGTCTTTTTTTTTTTTTTTTTTTTTTAAATTACATTTAACACAACAAATCTTTAACATTTTCATCCCTAAATATGAACATCCTGACTTGGAACAATGCCGTGGGATACAGTAACTCTTTAAAATCCAAAATCTAATTTGTTTGGTTGCTTTTTGTTGCCCTTGTTTCATTACCAGACTGCATTTGCTATTTGATGCTCTCTCTGGTACCACTGCAACTTCATGAGATGAAAAAAACCCCACAAAACATCACCAAGCATAGGAACAAAACCTCTTTGCTTTCATACTGGTTCTAAAAGCAGTGACTAGGACGTCTGTAGCAGTAAGCAGTGGGTTAAAAAAACACCAAAACAACCCCTTATATGTGTTTTTAAAAATACAAACCTTGGAGAGGGAAAATAAAAAGGTCCAATTTTCTATTATTAGCTCTGCTAATAATGTCTTCAGACCTCTGAATGGGCTTGGAGACCACCTCTTATCACCAGTAGTCAGACCCATAGGAAACACCAGCCATGTACTGATTTCTAGCTCACTGGAAGACGAATGCTGTTTGTCACATGCCGTGGACACTGACAAAATCATGGGGTGATTAAGATCTCTAGGCTTATTTATAGATAGCAGTCTCAACATCAGACATGGATCTGAAATAAAACAAGGCTGCTGGAGACAGGCCATGCAAATAGTGCTTCCAGACTTCATATGTGCTTCTTTTGGGTAAACCCTAAGAGTTGTTTAGATAGGAAATACATGCAATTTTTCACAGTTTCCTTCCTAGATGCTAGGTTCAAATCCACTTTCAGTTACTCAAGTAAATTTTATCTTTGCCTTTTCAGACTCCTCAATTCCAAGCACAACCAATGCTGCCACTACACATAGATTTTTTCTCCAGACTAAATAGCCTCAGGTCTCTTAGCCTTTCCTCATAAGACAGATGTTCCAGTCCCTTAATCATCCTCGTAGTCATCTGCTGGACTCTCTCAAATAGAACCCTGTCCCTCGTGAACTGGGGAGCCCAGAACTGGACACAATACTCCAGATGTGGTCTCACTAGGGCAGAGTAGAGGGGGAGGATGACCTAACTGATCTCTTACTCAATCCTCATTGACCAGTGGAGAGCCTTCCTTCCTACAGGTATCTGGGTTTCATGCAGTCTCTCTACTGACTTGTGGCATGGTACAAGACCCTTTAGTTAATGCCTTTCATGTGGTATCTCTTCCCCAATCATATAATTACATGCAGAGAGAACTGTAAGAGTTGATCACTAACATTACTCAGAATTACTATGCCCTGAGGATGAGATGCCTCTGGGTTGTTAGTCACAGTAAAATAGTTAGACAAATGTTAAATAATATTTAAATGGTTTATAAAAAAATTTAATAGTGGAATAGGAATCTTAATAAAGTAGTTGCTATGTGTAAAGACAGATCAAGGAGACAGAACATGTCTATGTCTCTCTCTGAATCCAGGCTTTCTTTAAGAGCTTTACCCTTCTACAAGGATACTGTACAATCAAACTCTCAGAATATTTCTATACAATTACTCAACTGACAGTTCTAATCTTCAGACTTGGTGCCATAAAATGTATGCCAACCCAAAATATTTTTATACCTACTTTGGAAATAGGCTTTCTGCTGAATGCAAGCTCCCATTGAAGATTCTTCCAACCTCTCTTCCCTAGTTTTGACAACTGAGTCAGTTGACCATTAATTAATCAATGTCTTGATTATTGTCAGCAGTAGTACTAAATTCTCACAATTTTTCTCCTGCTGTTATTATGTAAAATGCTCCTCCCATCTGGGTAGGTTTTAGTGAAACGTAAAATCTTGTTAATTATAGATAAATGTATTTATACAACTCAGATGTTCCTCCTTCTGGCAGATAAAGCCTTTATCCTTTTATAACTAAAGTTATTCATTATATAAAATAGAGAAGTAGGAGGACTGAAAGCTTGCTGCTCATTCTTTGTCAAGACATAGCAAACAAAAACAAATAGTAACAAAAGAATATGAAACCGGGATTGCTAGCCCTGCTGCAAAGGAAATGGGGTTAGCCTGGTTTTGTGGTAAACAGAAGTAATACACTACTCAGGAATAATTATGGGAAGTCCAGAAGGAGGAGCAAAAAATGTAGAAATTACATCTAGAACCCAACCCAGATATACATGCATACTGATTCGGAATAAAAAATAATTAGCCATATGAGGAGCTAAGAAAAAAGAACTATAAGCTGATTTTAGGAAATCATTAAATTTAGTTCACTTTCCAGCAAAGATCTACTTGGTTGTGGTACAGTTTCAAAGGAAATTTTGGGAAAAATCCCCATCAATCCAGGAGAGGGTTACAGTTCTGTACTGGATAGGACTCACTCAACAGCACAAACACATTGAAGAATAAAAAAAGAACCATTAAACTTACATATGTTCATAAAATAGACTAGGGGAGATCTAAAAGGTACTTTTACATGTGTCTATACCTGGTCTTGAGGTATCAGTTTAAAAGACCAAATAATTACTAACTTTGAATTTCATAAGCATTTCATCAAGACTTCTCTCTGAGCAGTGAACATCTTGGGAAGGTCAGCCATCTTAGGGAACACTGACTTCTGGTTCTTACTTTGATCCACCAGTTGCTCTGTGCTTGTACTTCCATTCATTCTAAGCTGTCCATTGTTCCCTCTGTGGCATAGTTAAGTTATACCAGCATTTCATGGGCCAACTGCTCTCATCACTGCAGTATCTCAAAGCCTGGAAAGTAACTCACAGTGCACAGGGAAGCTACATTGAGAAAGCTTAGTGAAATATTATCAACAAAATCAACACTTCTGGAATTTGTACTTAAATGAAGAAAAATGCCTTGCTGCCTTTCCCAGGATTTCTTAATGAACTGCAGTAGGACTCTTATGCAGCAGTAGTTACAGCAAAGGCTCTCAACTCTACTTTGACCATGTTCTTCCTTCCCATCCCACAGATAAATACCACTGCTTTTTAGTGAGTAATATGATCTCAAACAGTCTTTTAATGAGGTATCACAAAAACTACTAAAGTGCCTTGCTCTAGCATCTGATCTGGATAAAATCAATGATCCACTGTCCCACAGGCATCAAGATAACCAGAAAGCTCAGCAGCATCTGTGCCCACAGCAGCCAGGGCTTCACGGGCAACAGCTGCTGCATTCTCTGAGGGGTTTTCAGCAGAATGGTAGGAGAGCTAAGCAAACTAAGTGCTGGAAAAGGCAGGGTGGCAAATCCAAACTATTGCACCACTGTGTGCGAAGCAGTTTCAGCACAGAGAGAAGCAGCTCAAGTTTTCTCTGCACTGTGAGAACTCATCCATTATACACCCATTTTACCTCCCTTTCCTGTTCACTCCAGTGACAATCCTCTGGGATGGTGTCTGAACAACCTGATTGGCCTTTGCTAACAAAAGGTAGAAGTGAAATGTATCTCAGAGCAGTCATAAGGCCTGCTCTAGGTTGATCATGACTAAGTTTAAGCTCATCCAGCATATCCTTGGAAACAAAAAGCCTTGCATCTTTCTCAATACACAACAAAGGGAAGAAAGAGTTAAATAACCAAACTGTGAGCACAAAACAGCCAAAACATAGGAGCCCAGCATCACTTTTTAAGGTACATCAAATGAGCATTCCATTTTTGTGTGCAGGGGCCTTCAATTGCTAGCAAACCACCTTCAGAAATGCTGCCTATCAAGTAAGGAATCTGGTGGTCAGGATTTCCAAATTGGCTGTTATGCTATGACCTTGGACAAGTCCTTCACTTCTCCAAGGTAAACAGAAGACACTTTCTCCTCTTTTAATTCAGATCAGTCAACCTTGAGTCTCTAGTACATCTCAACAATGAGACAGATGTGAAGGCAGGAGATGGACCTGATCTGAATCACTTACAGCCATACTGGAGTATAAGGAGGAACCTGCAAGTAACTGGCTCAATTTGGAGAGTAACAGAGCTGCTTCTCCCTGTCATGAACCATTAAAAACAGGCCTCTGGAGCTTTCTCAGTCAGGTGGTAGGCACTAGGGTTTGTAAACTTCAGGGCCATGATAAGCACCTTCAGACAATAATCAGAGCAATGGAAATCAGGGTTCTTGTATCACATTGCATGTCTTCCCATTTTTCCTGTTTCAAAGACAATATTCAAATGTATTTCAAAAAGATCTGTATGCACTCTGATGCGCTCATATCCAATTCCTCTGGGGACACAACAGAAATCTCTAGTGTATTCCCTTTATTTCTGTTCTCTGGGATTCTTTTTTCCTGTAGATAATCAGGTTTTTTAGCTTCTCTGCATAGGAAATTTCTCTCATAAGATGTGAAGCCATTTCAGCTTCATTTTGCAAGACAAGTGCAAAGTATGTCACTGAAAAAGAGAACATGGATTCCCCTGCCTTTGTCACCTGACAGTGTCTGAAGTCTGACAAAAAGTCTCAGAATTTTCCTTTAGGTTTGTCACAGTTTAACTAAACAACTGACAGATGCTCTCTATTAACCCCTCTCCCTCGAGCTATAGGGAAAGGAAGGAGAATAAGCAAGAGAGATTTACACATTGGAAACTAAACTGCACAGCTTTAATGAAACAGCAATGATAAATGGTTGGACTTGATGATCTTGAAAGTCTTTTCCAACCCAAGTGATTCTGTGATCTCACTGCGCATGACAGAAAGAAATAACACTTCACAGGGCCTTGCTATTGTTTAGAACTACCACTATGTGAATTGCATATTTTTGTTGGCACAGAAAAAAACCCTCATTTTTAGGAGCTACCTAAAATGAAAATGGCCTCTATAGGAGAAAAATATTTGCTCAGCATCAGTCTGGAGGATTTTTTTTTACCTGAAATAAAATATTGCTTAGCTCCAGGAAACCTGTTAAAAACTGGTTTCATTTCAGATATTTCATCCCTCCTTTATGCCTTTTAACATAGTTTCAAATAAATACAATTTTTAAAACAACAACCAAAACAAAACAACAAAACACAAAGTCCAGGGAAAAGGTTAATTTTTTATTATTTTTTTTTTCTGTCAAACCACTTACTTAGCAAGTTTGACTAGAATTTTCAACAGGTTTGTCCCACTAAAATTGCATTTGTAACAAACCTAGAATAAAAATGGAGGTGCCACTTATCCTTGTGCAACACATAGAGGGTCTCAAGCGAAAGGCTATACTGGGTATCACTAAATGCTAATTTCTAGCATGGAGAATGATGGAAGCACTTGAGCCATTACCACATGCTAATATAGCATCTGTCTGAGGAAGCCCTGGGTCGTTTCGACTTGGTCCTGTCCCCTGAAATCTAGAAGTTCAGACATTGCACCAAAGGAACAACTTTTTACCATATTAGCAGTGACAGGACCAGCAATGTTATCTCCATTTGGCATGTATCAAAATGTGCAAATACTAGAAAAACACATATTAAACTGCGGAAACCTCAGATTTGGAGAGCAGTGAAAAAGCACCATTGATGCATGCACAGTTTCACATGAGAAGTACATATATATTACACTGCTATTGCTTTCTCAGTGAGAAGCAGTATGGAAAACAGTTAATGTAAAGTCAACATTAAAAATTTCACTGATAATTAAGGTGACAGATTAAATGGATCTACATGCAATCTGCAAACTGGTTTGGCATTCACTGATTAATGTGGTAAATTAGATACCAAAAAATGTCATATGCAAACTTATAAATTACTAATTTCACTCAGCAATGTACATGAGGTGTCAAACGATTTTTGAAGCTGTGTAAGTTAATACATTTTCTACAGGTGAAGCACTATTAAAGTTTTAGGATGAGATTATGAACAGCAATTTTCAATTTCTGGCCAAAATTATTTCCAGACATTTTCACTGGAGTACTTAATACTATTATAACTGCTCAGATTTCTAAAATTTAAGTAGAAATTGCTTTTCATTCTACTGGAAACCAGCATAGCACCGAGTCTGAATCCAAGCTTCTTTCTGGTGGACATGGCCTTGAAGGTGAAGAGATGCTTTAGAAAACTTATTTACTTTTCCAAAAAGGTATTTACAAGAAATGTCTATCTCTGAGTTCTGGTGTTACTCAATACAATACAGATCTGCTGCTTGAAGAAACTGCAGGAAGAAATGCCACAGAAGGGCCCCAAGATCTCTTATCAGTATTTGGCCCAGCTATTCCAGAGTTCCTCTCTTACACCTTTCTATGGCTGTTGCTCTCCCTAAACCAACAGACCCCAAGTACTTTCAACTATATGGTCACAACTTCAGATGGTGAAAGTATTCCTTCCTACTAATGCCAGGCAGTGCAAGGCTCTAGCCTTAGCAACAATTCAGCTCACTATTGTCAATCCTAGTGAGTTAAACTGGACTGTAATGAGATTGTGGAGTTATTTGTAGCTGTGGTAGTGGTAAGTAGCTTTGGTTGCAGGCAGACAGACTTTTTCAACTACATTGGCAGGTGAAGTTATTGCCTCCATCTGTTCAGGACCACTTTCCCTTCTCATCTGCGGATGAAAGCATGTCCAAGTACTCCTACTTTATTACATGCAGAGTCAGGGGAGCCCAGAACAACATTTCTTACCTACTCAAGGATTTTATGCCAACCAGTCTCATTTTCAAATGGCAGCTGCTCTCTTGACAGCATTAAAATGTCTTACAGACTCTTATGACTTACTTAAAAGACTAGAGAAACAAAGCCTCAATACAGTGCTGAAGAGAAACTCAGTGGCTGTGCTATAGTAACTTTTTAAAAATGTGATTCTAATATGTGAGATAATTCTGAGACATGATAATATTCTTACTCCTCCATGCAAAGCAATTTATGGAAGAGGGAGTATATTTCCCTTTCCTCTTTTTAAAGAGGGCATACTGTGGAACATCAGACTGCTAACTCCCATTACCTTTGCAGCTTTGGGAAAACTCATAAACACAGCTTGGTTATGATCTGAGATAATCAGCTCAAGTCTGCTTCTAAAACAAGGTGAATGGAAAATACAAAAAAACCATGACTGCAAGTATGCTCAAGTTCAAAAGAAATTCTGTTTTAGGTTAGAACTACATAAGAGGGACATTTCTTTAAATCAAAGCAGGAGATTAAAGAGTGTGTTTGCTTACAGGAAATCATAGCAGCTTTTCTGCAGAAGAGTATTTAAAATTATTAAAACATAATGAATGTATAAAAAGCCCTCAACTTGCTAAAATTTGCTGTCAGAAAAAAAAACACCATTGCTTTTAAAAAATTTCCTGATAAAGAAGAAACATTGATTACACTAACATAAAAGAAAAGAAATTCCCTGACATGACTCTTAATGGTATATGAGGCTTAAGGTGTCCTGTCAGTCAAAATTTAGGTGAGAACTCAAGGATCTCCAGGAAGTGGATTTGAAATTACTAACTCCTGAATGTAACCAGATACCCAAGCAGAAGTAGGACAAATTAAGGTTCAAGGCAAATGCTGCATATAAAATAGCTCTTAACCTTATTTAGAACCAACATTATTTAAGGCTTTATTAATGGTTTGAGTTACCAATTCTGTTGAAACAGAGGTGATAGAGTCATTCACAAGGGTAATAACAAGAAACAAGATAACACAAGAGAGTGAATTGCAACTACTGGTAAGGAAGTAACTGAAAAAATTATTTGAATCTTCTATTACCACTCTCTGGAATGCAGCATAAGATCCAATGTCCAAATGCAACTCAATTTAGGTAGATTTTTCAAAAAGCTTTCATTGAGGTCTCCCATAAAGGAATGTGGTAAAAAAAAACAAAACAAAACAAAAACCAACAAAACCAAACCAAAGCTTTTATGATTAAGTGATTTTGTGCAGAGAAGTAACATGATCTACAGGGCTCCATTAGAAGACTCTTGGCTGTAGTTCTGATTTTACTAACACAAACTAGTTCTGTATGTGAATCTTCTTCCGTGTGAAAGGACTGGGTATTTTTTTCTAGACCCCCTCATATAATACCTACATAGCATAAAAACTCAGGGCTGATTTCTGCTGTATAACTTTCGGGATTCACAGAACAGCTGGTGGCTTGGTTTTTAGTGCAGAGAAGCTTCTAGGTCTGACTGGAAGCATCATGTCAAAGATGTATGGATGAAGCTTATATGGGTAATGCTGGTATTGTAAAGGATTCCTGGATACTGCTATTAATCTTGCACTCAACTGCCATTTAAGTTTTTTCAGAGCTTATCCTAGCAGATTCTGAATAGACTCATGAAAAATAGTTACAATAAAATTATTTCTCTCACATGCTAACCAGCGAGTGTTGAGGATGTTCAGTTGAGAATGTTAGTTATAGATTCCTTGGTTGACGCTTCCTTCAAAAGTGAGGAACTGGTGGGCAGACTCCATAGATTACAGGTATTTAACCACCTACTGGCTTTAAAAGGATAGTTCTGCTAGAAATTCCAGGGTACAATTCTTCAAGCAAAGCATTGGCCCTTTTTAGACACTATGATGCTGAAAGTGGAAAGAATTGCTCTCCGAAGTGCCTCTTTTTCTCTCCATTGACTACCGAGGGACCCTAGACACTAGCTTTGACATGATGGCTAACTTTAAGATAACAGAAGACACAAAAGGTTAATACCACCTTGTCTAACTTCATACAACAAAGGCTCTGAATGTCTGAACTAAATCTTGCCTAGGGAGACTGAATACTGTGATGTTGTGAATTAGACGACTGGTTTTTTATACAGATTTTATTCACTGACAGTTCAGTTGAGAACTGTGCTTAACTGCTTGGAAATTAGCTTTGCAAGTTGGAGTTTAGGAGAGTATTTTGTCTGCTATCCACTGAAAATGTTTTCTGGCCTTTGTTCAAATGCTAATGAAAAGTAGCCAGCATTAGAAGAATGTAGATATGTTAAAGAAGAGGTCTCCTGTACCCTATCAAGACAAAGGAAAAAGGGAAAAGTCCATTGCTTGGCTTTCTCAACTGGAAAAGAAACTCTTCGTTTCACCTAATATAATTCCCACACACTCTTTATGAGAGTGCCACACACTTGGTACTTGGTAGAACCTGCACAAGTACAGCAAGATTCCTTAGGCAAATAGAGAAGTTCTGCCATGACCAAGGTTTCTGCCCAAGTAACTTTTGGAATGAGGGCAATTTTCTCAAGCAGACTCCTCAGAGACAGAGCTCAACATAGTTGCAGCTTAGAAAATGTCTAGTATTAACCAAAAGCTCAAAGCTGACAGCAAGTCTACTCTTTCCTGTTTAATCAGCTAAACCCCTAATTTAAACTTGTTGGAGATATGCCAGTAAACTGTTGGTTATTGTTGCTGCTGCTGCAAGTGGCCTGATTCTGCTCACTCATTGCTGCTCTCTCTTTTCTAAGATTGATGAAATGGCTATTTTAAATGGTTCCCATTTCCTCCCAACTAATTCCATCCCAGGTATAAGCTGATCTAATGTTTACTCACTGTTGCCTGGCCAAAGGGACTTTGGTCATCTTAGGGCCAAAACAAAGATGATCCGAGGGCTGGAGCACCTCTGCTCTGCAGACAGGCTGAGAGAGTTGTGGTTGTTCAAACTGGAGAAGAGAAGCACCAGGGAGACCTTAGAGCAGCCTTCCAGTACCTGAAAGCACAGTATGGCTGGGGAGGCATTTTTTTAAGAGGGCATGTACTGATAGGATAAGGTAATGGCTTTAAGCTGAAAGAGGGAAGATTTAGGTTAGACATTAGGAAGAAGTTCTTTAGTGTGAGGGTGATGAGACATGGAGGTTGCCCAGAGGAGTTGTGGCTGTCCCATCCCTGGAAGTCTTCAAGAACAATTTGGATTGAACATTGGTCTAGTGGGAGGTGTCCCTGCCCAAGTCAAGGGAAGTTGGAACTAGACGATCTTTAGCCTGCCTTCCCACCCAAATCATTCTATGATCTATGAGTACTGCTCTGAGATGGTACAGCAATATGAATAAATGCAAACGGAAACAAATTCCTCTGTAGTATTTACAGAAGTGTATCACCATGGGCTTGCAGAGCAGCAAGAGTTCAATTTCATGGTATCCTGCCTACCCATGACACTTTGGTTTCGTTTCAGCAACTACCTTAATTGTCCAGTAAAGAATTCACTGTTTACTTGAAACACAAAAAAATTATATGAACCAGAGAATGTTCTTACTGTTATTAAACTTGAGAAAGAAAACTGCAATCTTTTACAGACACTGCTGATGTAAGTTCTGCTACTGATAGAAAAAGCAAGCAGAAGCACATTTATTATAATTTACATGAAGTAACAAATTAGCCCACATTCTACACATCAAGATGAAGACTACTTGCTACAATATAAACTTATAATGGGGTAATAACTGCCCTAAAGATTTTCTGAGAAGATTAGATAGGCAGGAATATTTTATGACTAATGGGAAAGAGGAAGAATAGGTTTACTCAAACAAGAGAGACTGCCTGATTTCCCTTTTGAACAAAGGAAGCTGTAGGTGCTCCAAATTAGAAATTAGAAACAGAGAAAAATGGTGTAAGCAGACCACTGCAAAGCACTCAATGCAAAGAAGAGTAGGTCAAACATCTTCTAAAGTAGAATATTCTTTTAAATATTAATGTAACTTTATAGTAATATATATAATTGCAAGCACTAAGCACCAGCTCCAGCCTCCTTTACCTACAATGAAGGAAAGCCTATAATTTTAACCCTACTCTTCTCTTTTCTCAACAAAATTCTGAAGTTGACTGTGAAGAGGCCAGCAATTACAAAGAAATGTCAGTCCAAATAAGCCATGTTCTTATCAAACCTCTTGTTAGTTTCCTACTTTTTCAAAAGCTTTTATAAATACACAGACCTTCAGCTGATAAAAGTGGTCAAAGCTCCAACAATTAGTGGGTCAGTGCACAAAGTGCTTTACAACTGTCACTAGCAGAAGCTTCCCCCAAGTTACTTCATAGTTACTCACTTCCTTTACTTCAGCAAATAGTGCACATGCAGTCAATACTTCTGTTACTTTGCTGTCTAAGCCTCTTGGCAATTTCTGTAAACAGCTGAGTCACTTTATCACTGTTTTGTTACTGACAGGTACAATAAAAGTGCCTGACAAGCTACTGCTGTTGCCAAAATGTTACACTTAGTGTTTCTGATCTTAATGTGCAAGCTGTCTTTTCACTATGGTTTCATTAGCGTATGTTCAGAAACACAGGCACATATACTGTTATTCTATAAGGTGCTTAACAGGTTAATAGTGACTTTTATAAATCAATAACAACACTGATAATACTACAGAAATATTGACATTTCATCCTTTTCATATGCAACTTTTTTTTTGGCTATATAATATGATGCTGGACTTATGACATTGTTGCTTACAGTTCTGAAGGTCTTAAAAATCTAGTAAATAATTTAAAGTGCATGGAACATTCATTGCTGCGGACTCTGCAAACTCACTTAGTCTAGACTGTGGCTCACACAAATCAGCCAAAACAGTTTAGAACCCAGTGTGTTGCAACTCATCTTCTCACAAAAAGAGACAGATTGCCTCTCAACCCTCAAAGTTTTGAGGTATCAAAATAATTGCTTTGTTTATCTCTATTCACATCAAATTAAAAAAAACACCATTGATACTATTTTTTGAATATGATGTATCTCTCTGTAAGAGTTAACTACATCATATTTCCTACTAGATCTGAAAAACATTTCCAAACCTCTTATTTTGCTTCCAAATTTGCTGATACACAATCAATCAAGTCCCATGAACACTTCAATCTGGAATTGGGCCCAGAATCCAGCTAACTCATTTAGGTGCTTGCAGTATCCCAGTTGTACAAACGTGCAGCACTTCAAAACATTCAGCACTTTAGTTGGCCTTCTTTTAAAGAAGGGGGAGAAAAGGTATTCTTAAAATTTCTTTAATGTAATAAAAACTAACTGGTAATTTAGGATCTTGCCATCTGTGTGTGACTTCTGGATAAATATACCTTACTAGCAGGGCTTTCAAAGGCTCAATTCATAAAAGTCCTGTATGCTTCATGTATGGAAGTACTCCATAAAACTGCCTCCATAAAAGAACACTGCACAGTCTGTTCTTTCTCATTCTCACAGGTAGAAGGCATGCCTCAGTACAATTCAGTAATGATGGCATTTTTTAAAACTCCTGGGGGACTAAGGAGCATGGTTCACATTAATTTGTGCTCCTAAGTCACTTAGCAGCTTTTGAAAGTGCTTTTCTTTCCTCACATTTTTCATTACTTTAAAGCAAAAGAATCACAATATACAGATTTAATGATCATCACTGAGATTCTGATGTGCAGCTTCTGGGTTTGAGTTTCCAAATACAGCATAAAGGAGTCTCATTTGTTGAAAGGGCACTGTCCTGTTCTGAGCCAGGATTAAGCCAATTTTCTTTTTACTGATATTTTTTCCTCAGTGGACTCTCTTTTAAGTAGCAGCAAGTTTTCCAGCTACTGGACTGATAATGCTGTAATGTTTATAGTTACTGCTGAGAGACCAAGGACACTTTGTTCTGCTTGTTGAATCTACTGCTTTGAACACTAAAGGAGCAGGAGAGTCATATCCCTCCCATAGGGAGGAACAAACTAGATGGACAGCAAAGTTGGCCAGAGGTATTCCATCCATACATCTACATAAGATTCAATATAAGGTCAGGGATCACAGAAGTCTTCCTTCTATTCATGGCTGGCATCGAGGGAGGACTCCATCTATCCATCACCACTGATCCCTAGGCTCGTGCATCCCTGACACTCATAACTCTCTCCTCAGCTCCTGTCTGCTCTGCTGCTCTCTCCGGCAGCACTCCAGGACATTTTGGGACTGCTCACAGCTCAGTAGATGCCGTGGGAGTTGCTGGAGGTGGGGGAGGCAATTTTTGCACACTCGTGAAAATACTTGTATGTATTTGCACATATTTTCTTCTATCACTAGCATTTCAAATAAACTGTCTAGTTTAGTTTTCCATCCGGAAAGTCCCTCTCCTAATTCTCTCTCTCCT
>NW_009952877.1:565272-593811 GCF_000747805.2 Chaetura pelagica | reverse complement strand
TTCCCTACCTTGGTGGGGAGGAGAGGGTATCAAGACCATTGTTGTCATTGGTTTAATCACTGATCCTGAGTCAAACTGTGACAGACATGCACTCCTTTTCAGAAAACTTCTCTCTTCTTTTATGATTCTTAAATTTTTCAGGGAAAAACTGATGTTTTGGGTTTAGTCAGTTGCCATTTCTATTCACATATTATCTGGAACTACAAAGTTGGGGATTTCTGGTTTTAGTTGTTCCACTGCAGTGCATCTACTTCCCTGTACCCATCACTGCTGGCACCAACATGCCACAACCCTCCCATGCTAGATACAGTGTAAAATTATTAAACAATATCTGTGGTTTGATTCAGCAATTGGTTTGCTAAAAAAGATGGCTGCAGTAGACCATGGAGAAATAGAATAGCAGAGCAAAGCAAACAGTGCTACCTGAGGCAGAAAAATGAAGGTTTTAGACATGAAAAGGGGAGAGCTGGATTTATAGCAAAACTGGAGCAGATTTGCAATGAGACCTCTCAGACAGAGAAAAGAATCTGAACTTAAATACTTAAGAAGATAAGCCCTGAGGTGCAGAAGTATCCCAAGCCAAAGTCTAAAGAAGTCTTCCCTGTGGTAAGAAAGAGGAGGAATTATACCATTTCTCAATATTGTATGTGTTGCACCACTACATATCAGTGGTATCTCAGAATCCAGTATTTGTATGATACCTATGCAGGCCTTTAAAACAACAACAAAAAAAGGTCGTTACTGCTAACATTATTTCACCTTCCACAACCTGGAAACACAGAGAAAATCTTCTTTCCTTCTTATCTCATCCTTACCTCATTCTTTCTCTTCATCTTCCAAACGTGGCTTTGTATACCAAAGCTATTTGGGCTCTTTTGAGTCATGCCAAAAAAGGGGACTAGCTTCCACCTGGACATTCTCATATTTATCTTTGATAATTTACATGTTACTTGCTTAATCCTTTTGCATTTCATTCAGTTTTCACAGTTCACTGAATTTTCCTCAGTCTCCCTTGGTTTACTTGCCAGTTCAACAGATCATCTATTTACTTAGTTCAGTCTGGTTGACTGAATGGCTATCTGATTAAGTTTTATTCTTCTAGCTGATTAATTGGATTGTAAATGTTTATTCCAATCTCTAACTGGTCAAACTCTTAAATAATTTCCACTATCCAGACTAGTTGTTCCCGCCTGATATCCTGTAATTTATTTCCAGTGCTACTGGTTTATCACTATCTCTTCTTTCCTCACCTCTCACCCTCATTTATTCGTTTGCTCATGCAGCCTGACTCTTCTTTTTGCTTGCTCATCTCCCTCTTCTGACTTTCTAAGCTTCCCCACTGTCTCTCAACACTTCTCAAAGACCACTGTAATTCTTCAAATACATGAACCAAGTTGCATAATCAGGTCTTAACATCTTCAAACATTAGTCCTGTTTAAATCAAAAACCTTTCCAACAGCTAACAGGGAACTTCATGGGCCTCTAAAAAACATAAAACTGAGAGCAAAATTACCCTGTGGGGAACAGTCAGCCCTCTGGTACCGGCTCGCGACATACCCCGACTTTGGTATAGCACAAACAAGGTTCTGCATGCCCTCTCTGTTACAGGCTAGCAGTCTTCTGAAAATGCAAGGGTTTATTACAGAGAGAGAAGGGGAGAGACAGACTGTCTACTTACACAATGGAATCAGCTTGCACAGGTCTCTGAATCTGAAGTAATACTGGTCTAAAATCATTGGGTCATCTGTAAACCATCATTGTCCTCTCCCCATTTCTCAAGTGATAATAGTGAATCCTATGATTGCTTAAAAAAATTCAGGCAGTTAAAACACCACAAGAACTAAGTGGCAGCAATTCATAGTAGTAAGTCCAGTTTGGGGAAGGCAGATTACAGAGTTAATTTTCTTTCACTGAATCAATGGCTCCCCTGTTGAAATTAGCTTTAATTAAGGGAGAAGGTCAGGAAAAATCATATAGAGCATTAAAAAGACAACATACTGATGAATTAAGAGCCACAACTGCCAACATTCATAGGGCAACTGAAGAATTTGCAATGTGTTTCATGCAGCTTCCACCATCTTTTGTGAGCAGCCCTTCTCTTTTGATTAGTAAAGCTTTGGATTTTAAAGGCTGAGATTTCTCGATTATTTTTATTAACCAAAATCACCTAACCTTTTTTTGAATTAGAGCAGATAAACCTGCACACTCTGGAAAGACACTAACTTTATCTAAGAAACACCCACATCGAACCCTACTGTGGCAGATTACAGCCTACCCTCTGTATGAATGCATCCATTTTAAAGACGAGTTTTATGAGCATTAGTACACCTTCCAAAACATTTATTTATAGCTCCCTCCTCATATCTTAAAAAACCCAAAAGATATATAATTTGATTACTAAAAATCCAACAGAACACTAGGTCACATTCACCAACACACTGGAATGACAGACCTATGAAAAACAAATGTTCTAGATAGTCAGGTTCATGTTCTCCTCCTCTTTGGTGACTACACTAATGTTCTAAATAGGTTAAACTATTTAACCATCACTATCTAAATTTGGTTTCACAAGAAGTAACTGCTCACAGTAAGCAACAGAAATGCATAATCATTCATTACTGCAAAAAGTTATTCTACCACTAATTTAGTTACTGTGCCTATTCTAGAAGCAATATTAAGACTGAATTTGCTTAATATTTCATTCTTAGTGCTACTATAACTTAATTTTTAAAAGATAAAAATTTTAAAAATGAAAACAAAACTTGCCTTATAGCAAGTACATTAAATTATTTTTATTTAAATGGGCAAAAAACACAAGTAAAATATTTTTCACTTTGGAATTACCTTAAAATTATTTTACTTCACTACAGCCACCTAACTCATCTGTAAACTAAGTTTTTTTTCTCCAATACAAGATCCCTTATAGGATCAAAAGACTAGCAGGATAGAGATGGTTTTTGAGATACAACCTGAAGTCAGAATAATCAATCATACCTCATGGGGAATACAGAGGTAAATGGAGAGGAAGATGGTTGCCAAAGCATTTGGAGGCAAATATTCTTAAAATAGAACGGCTTTTTCAAATGCCTACTTAGTGAAATTAGAGCCACAGAAAAACCAGCTCAGTATAGCTGTTTAAATAGTATAGGCTAGGCCAAGGCACATGCAGCCAATCTGCCTTATTTATCTATTTATTTATTAAAGGAAGGATACTCAGAATTTAATCCAAACATAATAAATTAGTGCTATTGGTAAGCTCCTAAACCATGGCATTAATGACACAGGAAATTCTCTAACTTCTTTTACACAGATATTACCTGCAAAGGCCCAGTAAGTATTATGGTAAATGTTGGTTCTAAACTTTTAAATAGAGATACCTATTTCTGCAATTTAAGACTACTTTAATTTTGTTTTGGATCACGTCTATTTTTCAGTTTTATAACAACAGCACAATACCAACTCTGGTCAGTGTTCTGTTCACCTGTTCCACTGAATTTCTGGGCAGTGTTGGATCTCCAGACCATATAAGATGACACAGTTATTTCTACTGAAGGTCTGTGTCTTCTCTCCACTATCCCATAATAGCAACTAAGCAAATATTAATTCTAAAAAATTACACAATTAAGTTAGTTGCTTCACAAATGTTCTGTAAACACCTTGCAATTTCACTCAAGTGAAATGTACTTAAAAGTTATACAAAATTATTTATGAATTAATTATTAGTACCTAAATTAGCTGTAACTATGTCACACAGGACTTCAATTGGCCAAGAAGGCCAACAGCATCCTGGCCTGCATCAGGATTAGTGTGGCCAGTCAGAGTAGAGAAGTGGTCATGCCCCAGTACTCAGCATTGCTGAGGCCACACCTCAAGTACTGTGTTCAGTTCTGGGCCCCTCACTACAAGAAGGATGAGGAGTTGCTGGAGCATGTCCAGAGGAGAGCTATCTGGTGAAAAGTCTGGAGAATAAGCCCTATGAGGAGAGGCTGAGGGAACTGGGATTGTTTAGTTTGAATGAGGCTGAGGGGAGATCTCATTGCTCTCTACAACTACCTGAAAGGAGGTTGTAGGGAGGTGGCAGCTGGCCTCTTCTCTCAATTGAATAATGTCAGGACGAGACGAAATGGCCTGAAGCTGCACCAGGGGAGGTTTAGACTGGATATTAGAAAGAATTTCTTTAACGAAAGAATGGTTGGACAGTGGGACAGGCTGCCCAGGGAGGTGGTGAAGTCACCATCCCTGGAAGTGTTTAAAAGACATATAGATGTAGTGCTTAGGGACATGATTTAAGCACTGAATGGGTAAATTAGGTTATGGTAGGGGGATTTCGGTTATAGTCGAACTTGATGATCTTCAAGGTCCTTTCCAACCAGGATGATTCTGAGATTAGAAACCCATGTTTAATTTTTTTACAGTGAGAACAATCACTGGAACAGCCTTTTCAGGGATGTGGTGGAGTTGTCATCACTGGAAGTTTTCAAGATGCAGGTGGTCAGGGTGCTACAAAATCTCATCTAGGCTCCCTTTTCCATGAAAGGTTGGACCAGATCATCTTTTGAAGTCCCTTCCAGTGTGGGCTGTTCTATGAGTCTATCGGGTACACTGATATTATTTCACTTCTCAGTTTGAAAGAGGTTAACTTTTCTAGGCAATTTCCCAGTGGGAAGCACCAAGAATTAATTTTAGAAAGGGACTCACGGGTATTTCATCTAACCACAATCTCCTGACAGCAAATGAATTTGTAAGACGAACTGCAGAAAGCAAGCATATATGGAAAAACTGAAATTATACATATTCAGGTTTTGTCTGAATACACAAAAAAATAATTTTTGTAATGTTTCAGATACATAAGTAATCCTTTTTGGAGAAAGCCTTTATTGATTTCCTGCAGTTGATTAATAAATCTGTTCCTAGACTATTTATCCAACAGAATAATGAAAAATTCTATTTGGCAGTTGCTCATATTTCTTCACATATGTTCCAAGTCCACATTCTTACTCTTCCTTCACTATCTCTTTTTCCATAAAAATCACCTTTAGGTCTTCGAAATTTTTCCTTTCTTGAGATGTCCTTTGCTGTGGATCAAGGATTTTTCTTTTAGTACAACATTAATTTCAACTTTCAGAAATCTGGATGTGTATTATAACCATGAGTTCATCACAGAACTGCTTACCAGTTCTGAAGGCAAGGAGTGTATTTCTGTGTACTTTCAGTATCTACTGAAAAAAAGCTATTGCTGAGTGGACAGAAGCATTAATTTAACCAAGAACACAGTCTCTCCCTTCTCCAAAATAAATATTTATGTTGCTTACTGAGCTTGAAAACTTGAAAGCTAAGTGTTTCCTCTTGGACAGGCTGAGTGTCTGAAATAACTGCTTTTAAAAACCTTAGAGCATCATTAAATCCTCAACATATTTTAGAAGCATTTGATCTGCAGGCCCCTTACTTAAAAAGTTACTTTTTGGAAATAAGTTAACAAATTAATTAATTTGCAACTGCAATAAAAAATCAGTAAGAAACCAATGAAATATCATTAATAAATCAACACATTACTTAGGAAATTAACTCTACTTTTATTACTAGAACTTATAACCAACTATAAAATGCCACTGAGCCAATTACTTTACTTGCAGAAGGAACAAATTTTTAACAGGCATTATCAAATTAATATATCACTTCTCTGCAATTGTAGTTTTTTATTATTCTATTTTCACTTTGGATACTGCACTTAAATAGTAAGTTGTAAGAAATAAAATTAGGCAATCAGTAGTTTAGCTTTTACACCCTGACTAACACAATCTGCTCCAAACCAAAAAAAACCAAACAACTCCAAACTAAATGAAACCTCTCAACCTGCAAGGGCCTTCCTTTTTCAATCAAGCTAACCCAGTGACAACTGATTATATTACGGGAATTGGGAAATGTGAAGGTATGGAAGTGACAAATAATTTTGATTTTCCAATTTGCTGCACTGTTGAATGAAGAAACGGAAGATAGAGTTATGTTTCCAATCAACAAATTTTAGTTAGATGGGAAATAAATCCAGAACATTTAAATTTAGAATTTTAAATAATTCAGAATTTCATCAGCATCTTTTTTATTTTTAATTTCCCATTCAATCCCAAATAGGCTATTATTTTTTCAGTTCAATTGCAATAAAACTCCTATCTCTTCTATGATTGAAGAATGCAAAAAATTGAATTCCCAGTGCTCAAAATGCTTACCTCAAACATCTACCATCTTCAAGTTCCTGTTGGTATCTAATTTAGATCCAAACCTGTATTCACCCATGGAAATGGCAGCCTGGTTTCCTAAGATTGTCTGCATGCCTTAATTTATTTTTTAATTGTGTAAATGGTCTTTAAAATGTTTAGAAAAATTAGGCTGAAGGCTTGGTGCTGTTTCTCAGATGTTTCCCAAATTCACGCATGTTTCAGGTGCTTCAGTGACATTGTTATCCAAGTAGCTAAGCTGCCCAAAGGCTTCTAAAAGCTGCAGAAAAATTAGATTTAGATTTATCTTTTCTTATTGCCTTCCCTCTTTCCTCCAAGCCTAAGATGCCTTGGCTGCTTATCGCCACCTTCTTTCCTTGTAAAAGCACACAGTACAGTATCTTCAGCTGTGTGCAAAAGGCCTAGTGATTTCAAAAAAGTGAAAAAAGATCAAGTAGTTTTCTTCCATGGTGGTATTATTCATACCATGTCCTGTAAGCAGAGCAGGGGAGCAGCCAGTTTCTACCAATCTGTAGACAAAATGGGAGATTTGTTCCTCTTTTTGCTCATGGTGTACCTTAACAGACCCAGCAACAGACATCTCCCATCTGCAGAATGGTGCCAAATACAGGTCACTCAACCAGCATTATCCTTCCACTTAGCTGACTGTTCTTCACCTATGGCTCTTCTTCAAGCACTAGCAAGAGAAGAATCCATGTACCTTCATGGAAGCTGAGTATCTCCCATAGTCTGTTATAAAATATATTGCAATGAATTCCCAGAGCACTGTAGAATTGACTGACTTCTATCCCACTCCCTTACAACAGAACGGATGATCCAAGGACTGTAGCACCTCTCCTATGAGGACATGCTGAGAGGCTTGGGGCTGATCAGCCTAGAGAAGTCTCTGAGGGTATAGTGGACTTCCAGTACCAGAAGGGGAGAGGGAAGGAAGGAGGGATTGGAGGAGGGAAGGGAGGAAGGGAGGAAGAGAGGAAGGGAGGGAGGAAGGGAGGAAGGGAGGAAGGAAGGTGTTTCCTTCAAGAATTTAAAAACTTCAACAGCATTATTAAAAAAATCTTCCCTACTTCATTTATTTAAACAATTGATTGGTGAAAAGCTTTCATTCTCTGAAGGTTCTTAACAGCCAGAAATCATGCTCCTCTCCCAAAAGGTATCAAAAGACTGTGAGTTAGAAGCAATAAAATACCTGTACTGCAGTTCTTCATTGCAAAGGAATCCACAGCTGCTATGCTCTTGTTCCCATTAGCAACATACTCCAGTGAGATCCGAAATGGTTTCTCTAGTTGTCCAACTCTCCTTTGAAGCAACACCCATCTGGTGTCATCACACAGTGAGAGGAAAAAAACAAAGGAGAAGAGAGGTAAGAAAAAATACTTTACAAGGATTAAATCTTCCAGAGCAGCAGCTCCACATACGGCTAGTCACACTGTGTCTCCTACTGCAGCCCTCACTCCCCTCACGGTGCCCCACGGTCAGCACCTTCCTCTCCCATGGATTTTGCAAAGGCAAGGTTCTAAGCACTGAGGTTTCCACCCCACTGAGATGTGGAAAAAACAGTTAAATAGCTTATTGCTCTCTTCAGTCACACTTCTGTCATCCTGGATTTCTCACAGATGTCTGCCTGATGTTTAAAAGCAGTTTAACTTTCTTTGAAAAGCAAGCTGTACATACTCTTTTTGCTTCTCATCAGTCAAGTCTCTTAGTCACTCAGGCAATATGCCAGTCCCCAGAGCTTGCACAATAGATAAAATTCCCAGCATCACCTTGCTGGTTGAGGCAACAAGGTAACCATAAATATGATCAGAAACAAGAGATTCTGTTTAGCCATTCAGTCACTACTAATACACTTTCCCACATTCTCTTCTGTTACAGGAAAAAGTGCAGCACCAAGGAAAAAAACTTTTTTTTTTTTTTTTTTTTTTAGTGTACTGTACCTGGTCAGATGAAGCCAAACAAGATAATGGGGGGTCTAATAAAACCTAGTAAGAAATACCCCTACAGCTCAAGCTTTCCTTTAACACCAATGTTAAGCATTTTTGAGGAAGACTGGAACTATTTCTAGTTGATATAATGGGTCAAGGGCAACACATTTTTATTGGTCTTACAGAAATGTTTCCACATAAAGTATCATCAAGTATGGGCAAGTGCTTGTACTTGGGCTGTGCACAATGATACATTTTCTTGAGGGAGGGAAGCCACTGGAACTCTGAATAAAGCTACACAGTTCATCTGGCATCCATAATAAAAATCTCACCATCCAGAAGTATGCCAAAATTTAGATGTTATCAAGTTAAGACTCACTTCTGAAAGGAAATACAGCTACATAGGTGTATGACACTTGCACCAACCAACCATCACTTGTGCAAGCTACAAGCATGGATCACTCTCAAATCACAAACCTTATACTGCTACCAGGTAGGAGGCTTTTCCTTGCTCCAGAGGGACACATACTATTTATTTCATCAGGTGCACAATGGTGTTATTACACTTCGCTGAACTGGACAAAATTCCCAGCAGACAGGGAAGTTGCCAAAAGGTATGTTAAGTAGCTAAAGAAAATCATAAGATAGGGCAGCATAAAGACCCTGCTGACAGCTAAGACAGTTCAAATTGCAACTCAGAAAAGCAAACACTGCTGCTTTTTAATAATTTATTAGGTTTCTTCCTCCCTCCTTTTCCAGCAAGAAGAGTGAAACTAGACTGCTAAGTTTCATTTTTTGTTTACGGTAATTTTCATTTCCATATCTCATCTTCTGATTTCTGAGCTTGAGGTTTTTGCTTGAGAAGGGAATGTTGACATTGTTGCTCCTTTCCTGTTCCCCTCCCCCAAACAGATAAATCTGCTTTTACTAAAATTAAATAAAATAAAGCATTGAGAGTATTTTAAATTACTAGCTTCTGTGTGCATTATTTCATTTGATGTCATCTCAAGTTAGGTATCTTGTAGGGATTAGAGGATACAAACTTCCCTAATATAGAGTAAAAAAAAACCAGCCTAGATTTAATTTTGGTTATGAAATACAGAAGCATCTGTATGTCACGAAAATTGTTCTCCTCAGGTTCAGAAGACTGATGGATTTTAATTCCAAGTATGCAGTGTCTCTCAACAATAACTTCCATTTCTGTGTTACTGCTAATCCTCTGGATAAATGTTTCAGGAGTTTTAGGAATTGCTTTTCTGAGTTACTGGTGCAATAACTTTAGTTTGAAATTATCAGCCCTCTCGTATTTTGCCACAGAAACTTTATTAACTCCCAGAACTGTTGCCAAGCAGATATTTCATATCACTACAATCCAAGACTAGAAAAGGCAGACTGACTCAAGCTTAGATGCATCACAAATAAATTTTTTGTACAAATTCTTACAATAGGTAAGTGACAAGAAAATTGAACAAAGGAATCATTTTGGTTGGAAAAGACCTAAGATCATGAAGTCCAATTGTTAACCCAGCACTATCAAGTCCATCACTAAAACCGTGTCCCCACGCACCACATCTACAAATGGGTCACCTTGTCACTAACTGGTGGATTTAACCAGGGACATTAAAAGTAGCTACTGGGTCAGTACAAAAACCCGTGAGCAAATTTAAATGGGAGTCGATTCTGTTGTCATTCTGTGGTAGAAGAGGAACTCTGATATCCAGACCTTTCCATACAACACAGTGTACGTAACAATCTCATACTCATTTACAGATCCTATACAACAGGTTGCCTGGCAGCAGCAAGCAGATGTTAATTAGGAGTAATGTTATAAAATTTCTACTAGTAGCCTGTATGTTACAAATCTAATTTTAGAGAGCATTTTAACAAGCCAACAGAAAAGCTACAGAAAGAACTTGTTGCTTAAAGAAAGCCTGGGAAATACCCAGAGTTTCTCTTATGACACTGAATCGTTTGTCTCCAAAACAGAAAATACTGCTGACAGAACTTGAACACAGTACAAGGGCTGAATTTTCATATAACCTGCTGTATACTCCTACACACTCCTTAACATGAAGGTATGCTAGGAACCACCTTGGGCCTTGTGCAGCCTTGCAAGGTAAGTGTTAGATCCTGAACAAGTTGAAGTATTTCTCTTTAACCCGACATTTCTTAAACCTCCCACCCATGACACATTTTGCCAGGTTGTGGTCTCCAGCTTTTATTTCATGGTTAGTTACCCAGTTTTGGAAGCCATAATCCAGTTTTCATGGAAACTTAATTCCAAGAGATATTTATAGTTTAGACATTCTTTGGTTGTTCATGCAGCATGTAGCTTCAGAAAGAACACATTACTGTTTAATTCTAATCAATACACTAATGCCATATATGCCATTTTGCTCCTCTGGGTAATGCTAGGATGCTCCCTTAGAGGTGAACTAAAAAAACATAATGTGTGAGACCTCTCAAGTAAAACCTCAAGCCAGACAGAGAACTCCTTCATCCAGCATTTATTTGACTTCATGGATAAATTATTTTGAATCCAATTAGCACACATACACTCACTCTGTCCTCTTTCATCTTGCTAAAGAGGGATTTCAAAAGGCTCAACTCTAGCAAGCTTTGGGACTTAAGTCTTGATATCACATGTACAGCAACCCTCTTTATGACTATTTTCCAGACATCAATCTACATCTGGAAGGGAGAAATAATCTCCCTGCCACCAGTCAGCCTGACACCTGTGTTGCCACCTGTCTTCAGTAAAGTGCACTGCTGGTTTGCACCAGCACCTAGGATAAGTTTGACCCAGAACGCTATCTCAGTCTGAGTCTGATAAAGCCAGATGTGCTTTATCACATTTAGAGGCCAGTTTGACAGCAAAAGTCTTCAACATGTGAAAAGAACATGGAAATAATGAACAAAAAAGAACAAACTTCTAAATACTATCGCCTTATATACAGTAAATTGAGGACTCAATGCACCTGAGCTGCTGTGTGGGAAATTAAGTACTGCAAGGCCACTCTTGGGGCCAGCTGCTACTAAGGAAGGGATGAGCACTTTGAACAATTCCCACCCGTTAAGAAGAAAAAGCTCTTTGAATTCAAGCAGTGTTTTCCTTTCTCATCTCCACCCCAGAAAAAAAAATCTGTGGAATTTAACACACTTCTCACATCTAGGCTCAGATAGAGTGTGGTTTTATTTCCCTAGGCCCAGGCTCTCTCCCATCTAAAACACTAGTATTGTTACCGGTACTTATCAAGGCATGCCTGGGAGGAAAATGCAATGTTTCTCTGGGAGGACTTAGTTTATTTCTGTGATAAAAGGTTCACTGAACTTTTGTGAATTACAAAATTAAATAGCAATAATAGCAGTTGCATCACAGTACTTCACATCAAAGTACACCTGCAGCACAATAAAGATAGTGAAAATATTAGAAACTGATTTTTGAGAATGAAACCTTGTTAAGGGCAGAACTAAAAATTATCAATAGGAGTCCAAAAGATAATTTTGCCCCTTTACTAGATTAATTTCTCCATCCTGCAGACCATTGTATAATTATACAAGACTTTATAACAGGTTTTAATTTTGCCTCCATACTGCTCCAGACTTTCTTTGCGTCAGCAATTAATGGGCACTGCACAAAGGAAGAACCAGACTAGTCCTTTTCAGGTTGCAGCAAACAGACAAGTGAAAAATGTTTTCAAGAAAATATTAATACAATTCTAAGAGACAGAGGGAGAAAATTTTTTTTTAAAATGGGAGGCTGTGTAAACTCTTTTCTCATTAGTTCAAACAGTATAATAGTCTGCCTTGTAATTACTATTAATTATAAAATTTAAATCAATTTCAGCTTACTGGTTTTAAAAGTACCTAAAAGACATCAGGGCTGGAATTTACTGCAAGACTAATAGTCTTGAAAAGGAGCTACTTTCTAAAATGGCAATAAATAAAGCTACTGTATATTAATGAAAGAAATGATTTAGCATTAAAGGAGATAATTCTTGATGTGCAATGTAGAAATTCTGCAATGTAAACTCTTCCACTCACCCATCATTCTGCTTAACGAGAAAGAAAAATGGTATACATTTTTCTCTATTGATAGAATGCCAGTTGTCTTTCTACCCCTTCCTAAGGCCTTTTGCATAAGCAAGACATAACTGCTGGTGATAGGTTAAACACAGTTAAAACCTTTATTAGTGTCACTGGATCAGACCTTTAAAATCCCTGTTACTGTTTCCAAGAATGCTTCCTCACTTTTCCCTAAAAATGCCCTTAGGGGGTGGCTTCAAAAAGTTTTGCTATTAAAAAAATATTATATAATTGTAATAATTTTGTTTCCTTTTACTCTTTTAAAGTTTTGAAGACAAAACTAATAGCACACAAACCCCTTCCAAGAAAATGCTCTGTAATTCTGCTAGGTTTGACCAATGAGTCAGACACAGTATGTAATTACCTTGCCTAGAACAGGAGATGAACAAAATTTTGGCTCCAGACAGCAATGGTATCTCCTCATGTGGAAGAAAGATAAGTAATTCTACCTTCCTTTAAGCATTGTAATGCTGGGTTCTTTCATACAGCTACTCTACTGAGTACAACTGGGGAGGTATCACAATATGGCAGAAATTTCTTTAGATTCCAGTGAGACACAAGAAGCCCATAAATTATAGTTTAACATCATGCTTGGATAACAGTGGAAGTTTGCAACGGTAATATGATCTCATCCTATATATAAAGCATGCTGCAAGATCAAAAGAAAACTACTCTACACAGGAACACTTATTAAAATGACAGAAGAAACCTACAGAAAAATATATTTTCCTGTTAAATTCTATAGGACTAAAATATTCAAAGAATCACAGAATGTTAGGGTTTGGAAGGGACCTCGAAGGATCATCTAGTCCAACCCCCCTGCCAGAGCTGGATCCCCTAGAGTAGGTTACACAGGAACCTGTCCAGGTGGGTTTGAATGTCTCCACAGAAGGAGACTCCACAACCTCTCTGACCAGCCTGTTCCAGTGCTCTGTTACCCTCACAGTGAACAAGCTTTTCCTTATGTTTACATGGAACCTCCTATGCTCCAGATTGCATCTGCTGCCCCTTGTCCTATCATTGGACATCACTGAGACAAGCTTGGCTTCATCCTCCTGACACTTGTCATTCACATATCTATAAACATTAATGAGGTCACCCCTCAGCCTCCTCTTCTCCAAGCTAAAGAGACCCAGCTCCCTCAGCCTTTCCTCAAAAGGGAGATGTTCCACTCCCTTAATCATCTTTGTAGCTCTGCGCTGGACTTTTTTAATTCCCTGTCCTTTTATTTTTTTTTAATAACACTTTCCTGAGCATCTCATTAAAAAAATCATTGTTCCAAAGATTTTGCTTTACTAACCTGGTTGAAGTAAATTCCCTGCTCTGAAAATTGAATTACTTACATTTGAATGCTGTAAAGAATTTAATTTGGTAAGTAACTGAAGAACTGCAGAATTAAATCTAGCTCTTGTGATTACAAATGAGAATCTTTTAATTTAATTTAATTTAATGCAGACTGTATTCAATGACCGACAATGAAATTACGCTGTTCGGTGGACGGCAAACTTCTTTCCAATACAGCAAGCTGGCACCTTCCCACTTGAACATAACCCACTAAAGTGGCAGGATTATTACTAGCTCAGTTTTCCTTTATAAGATGTTGGAGGAAAGAATAACCCAGAATACTTATAGGACAATTTTTTAAACAACCATTCTGAAATGTAAACTTAATGCTACAGGCATGTTAAGAAACTTGTGAGCTTAAAAGCTCTGTTGGTCAAGTCAGGCTGTGACATGAGAAAGTGTTCTTTTAAAAGAAAGAACAAATTATTTTAAATTAGCCACCATCTAATAAACACTAAGTTTTTTGTGGGAGCTTCCCACTGACGTGACACGACTAATCACTCCAGTAAGACTACTGTAATTGCAAATACAACTTGCCAAAAGGAATATGTTCATTTGGCACTGAACTTTTTGTTCCCCAGCTAAACCATGCAAGATGGAGAAGACTGTCTTTCACCTCTTGAGAAGAACACAGCTGGGAAGCTTTCCTGGGATGCTATAATTTGTAGTCGTGTCTGAGAAATGGCATCAAAATCTGATATGAAAAGCAGCTCAGCACACTTTTGTGATGCACAATGGCTTTTTAGTGTCACCTGCTCTTGTAGTTCTCTCCTTATTTGCATATGAGCTTGATTACACTTCCTTTAATGAAAATAACACTGCCAAAAAAAGATTTCACTGTAGGAAACCAAACTGCAATAACTTCTAGCCGCATGTAAGCCAAGGCAATCCCAGCAACACTTAGATTTCATACAAACCATTACATCTTTAGATGCTTACACAGACCTCACAGTCCCTTAGCAAAGAAATCAAGCAACTCATTTTTTCAGGTGGGTGAAAAGAAGGCACGGCTGGTTATATGAGTAATTTAGTCAGTAACTAGATGCCAGAACTAAGATCAGAGGTAAAGATTTCTGATTCTCATTCCTATGTCCTAATCCACTGCATCATGCTACTTCTGATGAGGGTAATTAAATTTCATGCGTCAGGGAGTAACTTAAATGTCTTTGAGGATCAGAAGGAAAATCCATCCTTTCAACACAATTTACAGCACTACTTAGGTGTGCCAAAGAGTAGCTTTCAATTTTGATTTAAATACTGTAAGTTTAAAGAATATCTAATCTTAACTACAGTCAAATACAGTCAATGCTTCATAAAGACTGGACATCTTTTCAAAGAAAAGAGTAAAGGAAATATATTCTTAAATAACTGAGTTCTCAATAGTTTAATTGGGGGACCAATTAAACCAGGATTTTTGCCTCAACATTCAGCAATGGCTTTTAACAATGCAGTTAAAGGGAAGTATTCATATTATGTCTGTTTACCACCTATATGGTAGAATAAAGACCATGAAAGCTTTTCTGTTCAATGGCTGAAACAGTGTATGAGAGGGAAGGTTTTACTTAAGAGCAAAGTTAGCTTAACTGTATATTCTTTAGGGATATGTTGAAATTATCTAGCAGCTTTAATAAACTAGACTTCAAAAACAGATATGGATTTATCAAAAGAAAAATTAAGGACTAGATGAAGGACAGTTTGGAGCTCAGAACGATTTACAGAATGTATATTCCAGGCATTACTGCCCACTACAAGACAGTCCCCAGCCTCCCATAAGAGGCTTCTAAAACCCATTCATCAGGCCAAACCTCATAAAAAGCTGTCTAGCTAGAAAAAAACATCCTGACAGGATTTCAGAGTTCCCCAGAAACTAAAAAGGCTGGCAGATAGTCCTGAGGAAATGCCACCTTTCCAGTAACTTCAGCTATTCACAGTGTTTGGCTGCAATACAGAGGTATGACCTGCTGCTCCACGTAAACATGCGCAGATCTGTAGGGCTGAATGGGATGCACTCAAGAGGGCTGCAAGAGCTGGCGGGGATTCTCACTAAGACACTTGCCATCATTTATCAGCAGTTCTGGCTGACTGGGAAGGTAACAGCAGATTAGAAATCAGCTAGTGTAACCCACATACACAAGAAGGGATGGAAGGATGATCTGGGAAATTAAAGGCCTGTTGTCTGACTTCAGTACCAGGGAAATTGATGGAGCAGGTCATTCTGAGTACCATTATGAGGTACATGCAAACAACCAGGTGATCAGACTGAGTCAGCATGGGTTCATGAATGGCAGGTCCTATTTGACTAACCTCATCTCCTTCTATGACAGGAGAAGCTAGTTACTGGATAAGGAAAGGGCTGTGGATGTTGTCTACCTTGACTTTAGCAAGGCCTTTGATAAGGTTTCCCACAGCATGCTCCTATAGAAGCTGGCTGCTTGTGACTTGAATGTGCATACACCTTGCTGGATAAAAAAATGGTTGGATGGCCAGGTCCAAAGAGCTGTGTTCAATGGAGTCAAATCCAGCTGGCAGCCGGTCACAAGTGGTGTTCCACAGGGCTCAGGGCTGGGGCTGCTCCTGTTTCACATCTTTATTGATTACGTGGATGAGGGGATAGAGAGTGCACCCTCAGTAAGCGTGCAGACAGGTGGAAGTGTCGATCCGCTTGAGCGCAGAGAGGCTCTGCAGAGCCTTGACAATTGGGCCAAGGCAAATGGCACAAGTTTCAATAAGACCAAATGTCAGGTCCTGCACTTTGGCCACAACAACGTCCAGCAGCGCCACAGGCTTGGAGGGGAGTGGCTGGAGAGCTGCCCAGCAGAGAGGGACCTGGGGGTGTTGATTGACAGCTGGCTGAACATGAGCCAGTAGTGTGCCCAGGTGGCCAAGAAGGCCAACACCATCCTCGCCTTCATCAGGAATAGTGCGACCAGCAGAGCCATGGATGTCATCCTGCTCCTCTACTCAGCCTCGGTGAGGCTGCGCCTCGAGCACTGTGTGCAGTTTGGGGCACCGCAGTATAGGAAGGACATTGAGGTGCTGTAGAGGGTGCAAAGAAGGGCAAGTAGGCTGATGAGGGGTCTGGAGAACAGGTCTTACGAGGAGAGGCTGAGGGAGCTAGGGCTGTTCAGCCTGGAGGAGGCTGAGGGGAGACCACATTGCTCTCTACAACTACCTGAAAGGAGGTTGTAGCAAGGTGGGTGTTGGCCTCTTCTCCCTGGTGACCAGTGACTGGACAAGAGGAATGGGGTCAAGCTGCACCAGGGCAGGTTCAGATTGGGTGTTAGAAAAAATTTCTTCACAGAAAGAGTGGTGAGGCATTGGAACAGGCTGTCCAGGGAGGTGGTGGAGGCAACATCCCTGGAGATGTTAAAAAAGGGGGTAGACATGGTTCTCTTTCAGGAGATGGTTTACTGGTTAGGGGTTATAGGGTGGATGGTTAGACTTGATGATCATTAAGGTCTTTTCCAACCTTGTCGATTCTATGATTCTATGCATATGATTGTATTGGACACAAGGAGTGCCATACGTGGTACAAAGTGGACATGTAAACAAAAACACCCTTGTGAACAAGCTCAGGAGGTGTGGCATAGAAGAATGAACAGTGAAATGGATTAAGAACTGGCTACACAATAAAACCCAAAGAGTGGTGATCAATGGTGCAGAGTCCAGCTGGAAACCTCTAATTAGTGAAGTCCCTCATGAATCAGTGCTGGGTCCAGTCCTGTTCAAAATCTTTATCAATGACCTTGATGACAGGACAGAGTGTCTGCTCAGCATGTTTGCTGATGACAGGAAGCTGGGAGGAGTCCTGCACCTGGGAAGGAACAACAAAATGCACCAGTACAGGGTAGGAGGTGATCTGCTAGAGAGCAGCTCTGTGGAAAAGGACTTTGGAGTTCTGGTAGACAACCGAGTTATCCACGGCACAACAATGTGCCCTTGTGGCCAAGAAAGCCAATGGTATCCTGGGGTGCATTAGGAAGAGTGTGTCCAGCAGATTGAGGGAGGTTCTCCTCCCCCTCTACTAAGCCCTAGTGACACCTCACTTGGAGTACTGTGTCCAGTTCTGGGCTCCCCAGTTCAAGAGTGAGAGGGATCTTCTTGAGAGAGTCCAATGGAGGGCTATGAGGATGATTAAGGGACTGGAACATCTGCCTTACAAGGAAAGGCTGAGAGACCTGGGGATGTTTAGTGTGGAGAGAACACTGAGGGTGGATCTAATTAATGTCAATAAATACATGAGGGCTGGGCATCAAGAAGGTAGGGACAACCTCATTTCACTTGTGCCCTGTGATAGGACAAGGGGCAACGCACTCAAACTCAAGCACAGGAAATTCCACCTCAACATGAGGAAGAACTTCTTTACTGTGAGGGTTACAGAGCATTGGAACAGGCCCTCCAGAGAGGTTGTGGAGTCTCCTTCTCTGGAGACTTTCAAGATCTGTCTGGATGACTTTCTGAGATCTGCCCTAGTTTTGGTCCTGCTCTGGCAGTGGGGTTGTATTTGATGATCTTCAGAGGTCCTTTCCAACCCCTAATATTCTGTGATTCTGTGATAAGGAAAAACAATGGGTAAAGGAAGGTGTACTGAGGAAGGCTATGGGTATACTTGAACTTCTGTTGGCTGCCTGAACTCTTCAGGCTTTAACAAGGTATGCAGGAGCAATTTAGCCCTTTCATTCCAATGCCAAGGCAAGAGAGAAAAGGAGGGCTGCAGAGCAACCAATGGCCTGTGGCCTTCAGGAATTAGCATGGACCACTTGCAATGCTCTGCTCATGTACATCACAATTCCCAGAGGCTCTTCTCTGTATTCAATAATTTAACAATCAGTGCAGAATGTATAAATAAATGACCTTTTGGCCTAGTCATATTTTACATTAACTTGCAGTTTAAGTTATTGACAATAACAGAGAATTAGGGTGTCCGGTCTTGTAGGTAAAGTGAATTTAGTCCGAAGAGTATTATGGCCTAAGAGCAGTGTTTCCCTCACCTCCTCTCCTTCTCCTTTTAAAAACTGAGACAACACACTAAAAGCAGCAGCAAGTTCTTTTTCATTAGTTCTACCTAGCAAGTGGCTGTGTTTGAGATTCACATCTACAGAAAAGGGCCAGAACATACCACAGATCCACCAGCATTTTCAAAGGTGAATGAATCAAGTACTCAGAGAGCGGAGCAGCTGTTTCAATTATAGCATTAGCAGCCCAAGCCCCAGGCACTCAGTGCTTCTGGAAGCCCAAAGGCAGGTAGGGAACAGAGCCATTTTAACAGATTTTTATTAAAAGACCAAGCCAATTGCCCATTCAGAGCAAACAGGCAGCAAATGCTGTAGTTGCAGCTGGTAATTTTCTGTTTCAGCCTTCTGGATTATTTTTTTTGCTTTGCAAATGTGAGCAAAACCTTTCCAGGGTATGCCAAGTATAAGCAACTCCAGCATTCCCATCTGTCTGTTAATAGGTTTTGTACTTTCTACTTCATGAAAAAGAAAGATTTAGGCACCTTCTCATCTCCTCTCCTACTTTCACAGGGATGAACTTGTATCCTAAGGCACTTGGCAGATGCCAAATGTTCATTTCCAAACAGGTAATATACCATATAAATCATAATTTGATTGCAACAAGAGAAATGGTGAATCTATGTATTACATTTCATGCCTACTGATACTAACCATGTATATTCAAGAACTTGCCTTGTAACTTGCGATAAGTCAGACATCTAACTTTTCATAAAGCAATACAGAAGATAATGGAATTGGCTCAAAAACACACACAGATATTTCTCCCTTGAGGGAATTTCTGTTCAAGCACACACAACTGAGTGAACAAAACAAATTCAATTCTAACAAGCGCTCACTAAACACAGAGTCAGTTTTATTCCTCTGACTACACTGATGCACCAGCATAATGTATTTACTTCTGGAATGAGATCTGCTAGTGTTTTAACAGAGCACTACAGCATAATGTGATCCCTTGAGCTTGAACATGAGGTGTCAAGGAAATGCACTCTGAAGTCCTCTACATATCACTAAATAAAGCTTCATGATGTCCACTTATTGTGAAAGTGGGGAAGCAGAGATGCAACACATGAACGCCACCACAAGACTGTTAAAGGTTCACTGAAATTTCAATCTGAGGTCAAAGTAGTGAATGTAGCAACCTCTCTGAGCAGCAACACTTCCTAGGAGGGATGGATGGGGTAGGCCTTTTCTGCTAGAACTCCTGAACTTTGTCTCCATAAACATCTCACTTCAGCTAGCTCAGACAAGAATTCTGCCAGTAGAAGAAAGATTTCTCAACTCTACAGCCACGTGACGAGGAATAGCTTCCAGATACTTTGATAAGGAGATGTTCGATTAATAGCTTAGATAATGACAGTATGGACTGCAGGATCTGCCATACAAGAAGAGGCTGAGAGAGGTGGGATTGTTTAGCCTGGAGAAGGCTCTGGTAGCATCTTATTAACAGATACAAATACCCTGCTTTGACTCTGCAGGGGGGCTGGCCGAGATGATTTCCAGAGGTGCCCTTCAACCTTTAATATTATGTGATTCTACACAGGCATAATATGCTTCACTGGCTAAAGATCTCTGTCTTAACTGCTGTTTTCTTTAACAAAGCTTGCTGAATTACTACTGCTCCCAATCAATGGTACTGGAAGCTCAATAGTAGCCATACCTCCAATTTTTCAGCTATAGACTCAGTGATTCAATTAGACGAACCTAAGTTGCACTGAAACAGGATACATGAATAAGTAAACACATATTATTAGCAGCTTATTGAAGTAACGTGTGCTTTGCTCCTCTTGATGTAAGCCTTGAAAATGCAAAGAGCTAGAAGAGCATAAAGACATAATAAAGCTTCTGTCAAATATTTCAAACCTCACTGTCCTCTGAAATTAACTTCAGAGTGGAAAAGATATTTTCTTGCTAAATGTGCAAAAGTTTGTAAGCCTCAGGAAGACTTTCCCTGGAGGGAAACAGTTCAGAATCTATTAGAGACCCTGCTCTGCACTTGGCTTTGCTTTATTGGTCAATACTCTCTATGGACAGAGGGGGAAGGAAAAAAGGAGAAGTTTTTTTCTTCTTGTTACTTGGTGTTAGCAAAGGGCAACATTCAAACTCTTAAATGTACACACATATTAGTAAACAGCACACTGGAGAATATGAGCAGCTTATCCAGGCCAGAAAGTTCATTTGTTGGCAAGTGAGTCAAAGAGCAGCAACCAGGGAGACAAAGGGGGAGTTGGACAACCAAAGCACTGGCAAGCAGTGAATCCAGTAGGGTACATACAGTGGATAAAGCGCAAGATGGACACAGTAGTGCAACAGCACTACCTGCCTCTGACATGATGCCCCAGAGGCAGCCAAGACTGTGACCAAGATAGGAAAACAGGTGCTCTTTTGAACAGCTTTGTATCATTTTCCCTTTCCTTCAGCCCCTGCAGTTTCAGGGTACAGCCATGAGTCAAGAACAAATAAACACTGTGTGCTATTTAGCATTCTCTAAAGGGCACCTGGAAATCCATGAAACATTTCAGGAAGAAAGCTACTGAAAAAAAAGCATAGTGATCTGTCTAGGGTAGAAAACTGAGCTGCACAAATTACAGTCCAGACAGATCTCAGTTTTTGTTCTTTTCTTTATATTATTTATCTTTATATTTCCTTCTATTCTTTACGAGTCATCTTGTACTTAAAACCTTCTGTCATGGATCCTTGTCTCTCTCCTGCCTGTCTTGCTATTAATGTTGTGGTTTTGGGCCCAACACAACAGCAAAGGAGCCGCCACGTAGCCACTCGTTCAACTCCCCCTCCTCACACACACACTGGGATGAGGACAAAGCTCACAGGGCAACACAATGGACAAGGAAGTTTCTTCACCAATTAAGGTCCCAGGCAAAACAGACTCAACTTAGGGAAAAAATAATAATTTAATTTTCACACTAATCAAACACACACAGGACACAGACAAAACAGAGAACAGTGCTTATATACCTTACCCCCACCCCTCCCTTCTTCCCGGGCCCAAATCACTTCGTTCCTGCTTTCTCTAACTTCCCCCCAGCAGCACAGGGGGACAGGGGATGGGGTTTAGAGTCAGTTCACAGGCTGGTGGTTCCTGCTGCTCCATCCTCCTCAGGAAGAAGGATTCCTTACAGTCCTCCTGGGCTTCCCCACGGGGTCCCTCCCATGGGAGAGTCCTCCACGAACCTCTCCTTCATGAGTCCTTCCCACCAGGTCCGGAGCTGCTCCAGCCTGGGCTTCCCACAGAGTCATTGGCTGCTTCAGGAACAGTCACCTACCTTGGCGCTGAGGTCTCCCAAAGCTGCACAATCACGAGTCCACTGGCAGCAAATCAGAGTCCACTGGCCACAAAATCCAAGTCCATTAGCCAACTTCGTCCCTCCTGGCACCTTCAGGGATTGTTGCACCACGTTCCTCCACGAGTGCAGGGGCACAGCTGCCATCTCACCATGGGTTGCAGGGAACCTTCTGCTTGGGCACCTTCTTCCCCTTCTTCCTCACCAACCACCAGCACCGCTCTGCCTCTCCAGCAGCTCTTCTCCCTTAAGTGCTTCTCTGCTCAGGTGCTACTTGATTCTTTCGTATGTTAATCGCTGAGGCGCATCTATTGTCTCTCTGATGGCTCCTTGGCTGGGTTTGGAGCAGGGGGAGTTTCTCAGCTTCTTACTGGAGCCACTCCTGTGGCCCTTCCCCCTCTATCAAAAAACCCACCAAACCAAACCAGAAGACCTTCATAGAATATCTGCTAATATCAGAATGAGCATATAACTGAAACATAAAGGCGTGACTCAGAAATTGTATCTAAAAATGCCATACAAAAAAAAAAAAAATTAAATATATATATATATACCATGCCAAAAGGAGTTTCAATAGTGAATTTCAACATTATTATTTTCTTGGAAATGTGGGAACAGAGAGGGGGACCCATGAGAAAGCAAAAGAAAAAAAAAAAGGGACAAGGTGAAAACATTAGATTACGGTCAGGAGGACAAAATTTCCTGAAGTAAGAAATCTATGTAGAAAAGGGTACGTCTAGTGAACTTCAGCTCATTTGAAGAGAGGAAAAATAAAAATCCATTACAGTGGAGAGACCAGAAAGGCAGACTAGTGCTTCAGCTCTTGCAATCCTACTGACTGTTTCTAGTCTTCAGATCGCCAACCCTAATAACAGTTTTCAGCCTCACAGGACAAACTGGACTTTTCTAAATTCTACTGAGAAACATCTTCTGAATATGAAGAAAAGCCCCTCTTTTTATACAAAAGAACTACAAAATTCACTTGAGTTCAATAATCCCTGATTTCTAAATTTATCCTGAAAAAAAGGTAATGACAACATGTGGATTATGCATCAGCAACAAAGTTAAAGTGTGAATAGAGAGGTACATACAGTGCCAGGGAAGCTGAGGTGACAGTCAAAAGATTTCAGGTGAGGCACAAAGAGAAGTAAAACTTCTACAGACAGGAACAAGTGACACACACAGACCTAACTGTAAAATATAAGGATGCTGTATTCATATTTATGTGATGTCTGATGAATTACAAAAGACGAAGATTCATATTCTCACTGTAGCTTCCCCATTTCAGGGCAAGGTTTTCTTGAAAATCATGCTGGGAGTCTGTATAGACTGAAGACTAAATCCTTTTCTTGCCACTAAAAATTATTCCTGTAGCTTATGGTTAAAAAATACTGGCATTGCAGGAAGATATCTCTGAATAAATTGAACACTTAAGTCTCCTAAATGTAATGCCTTAAAAACAGCTTAAAAATGCCAGAAGCATACTAAATGTTGGCAGTGTTTAGAGTCGTGCCTGAAGAATAATGAAAAAGGGTGTGACTCCGCAGCTGACCAGATATAGAATTACCACCAGCTATGCTCTGTTGCACCAACCACCCTAAGCAGGGCAATATGAAACTTACTAAGTGTTTGTACGATTTTCCCATAAAGTTTCAGATTCCTCTCTAAATTCTCCTTTCTAATCTGAATAGTTTTATTTACTCTTAATCCTGACTCAAAGAAAGTTTCTTGATGGGGCCTTTGGAGTGCTGCAACAGAGTTTTATTCTAAATTCTTTTTCATATGCATATTTTCTTCATCCCTCTCCACACAAAGAGAGCACAGAACTAGAGTCGGAATAATTTATATTTAGCAGAGATGGGTTTCTGTGAGAATAATGTATGAAAGCAACAGGTAGCCAGAACAGCAATTGTAGATGTTCTTTCAGCTAGGCCAGCTAAGAAAGTGTGTGCAAACTGACAATATACAGCAGCTGTGTCCAGCCTATGCTAGACACTACAACTTGAAACATTTAGCAACCACTGCCAGCAGAGAGATGTAACATGTTTGAAAAGTTCTCCTTTAACAAGGCCACCAGTAAAACACTGGACAATAATAACTGGGCAAAGAACTTCAACAGTATTACTCAACCTTACAGCCTGGTGTGGAATTAGAGATGAAGTCACTATTAAGAAAAAAATCTAGTCTTTCAAGCAAATGCCTTAAAAAGTCTCAGCTGCAGTTGCATCCTTCTTTTCAGAGGATGACAAAGGAAACTTGAGCTGAAACTTTTCTGGCAGTGCATATGTGTCTTTACAGAGAGATTCTGGATGGGAGAAGAAATTCTAATCTTCCAAAGCATGTGAAAGCACACAAAAACAATTCCGAGATATAATATAAAATAAAATAAAATAAAATAAAATAAAATAAAATAAAATAAAATAAAATAAAATAACTAGTAAACTGTCAAAATCACTTTCCACCAGAACTTTTCTGTTTAAAACTCCATACCAAAATGAGAAGCAGGTATTTTTCAGTAAAAGGAAAATTCTAAGATAAATGGAAAATGTTGTGATGAAAAATTATTTATATTTATTCAGAGGCTCCTACTAGTGAGGATTCCTGGGTTCCTAAAATTTAGAGCAAAAAAAAAGAATCACCGAATTTCAGCTTTGTAACAAACAAGAAATATTAAAATAAGTAAAATGATACATCCGTGGGTATTTAGCATTGCTTGGATAGCTCCACTGCAGAAGAGGAATCACTCACTGGTCCTTCCTCAAGACTTGTCCACTCATCTGTTCAAATGAACTCTACGATACAATCAGCCAAGATATTTTTAGGAATTAATTCTTCTTCAAGAAATCCTGGGCTGTTTAAGTGAGAGCTTTTCCTATGAACACACTGTTCAGCTGGGAAATTTATCAGATTCCAGCAGAATCTTTTCTGAAGGAGAAATCCTCCTTCTCCCCACACAAAAACACATACAGTAAAAAGAAAGGGTAGAATGACAAAGCACTGGATAAGACCTGAGGAAAATAATTATACGTTGCACTTTTGGACTGCCTGCACTCAACAGAAACTATTAACAAAAAGTTTTAAATAATTATGAGTAGAGGTACTACAATGATATTCATATTTTCCAACATCTCTCATAAATGTGAATTTCAGTTTTGGAGAATCTTGAGGGTAGGTTCTCTCCAAGTCTGAGTTCTTCCAGCAAAATTAGATGCCCCAGGCCAAGCACAGAAAAATTTCCAGGTTAATTATTTTCTCTAGTGTGTTGTTTGAATTTTTGTAGGAGGCAGGTTTTTTGGAAAGGCAGGAAGCTTGAAAGTGTGCAGAAAGATTGCTTTTCGGTCAGTTTTTCACTGTCCTAGTGAAATACACAGGGGACACCTTTTGAATATTCAGTGTCACATAATACAAAATTGCTCATACATGTCTCAAATTGGGCTCTTAAAGTCAGTTAATAACTTTGCAGCCCCATTTTTCTCAGCTCCCCAGTGGAAAATGGCAACATGCAAAGGCTTTATATCCCGATAATAATTTCACCACATGACTCAGCCTGTGTAGAAACAAATCAGTATCTGAAGTATTCAAAACTAAGGTTGTGAGTGTGATAAGACTTCTAGGCAAATGAAAAACTTTTTTCTTCTGAGTAAGACTTGAATCATTTCAGTAAATAAACAGTGCAGGCATTAGCTGAACAATAAGAGCAAAAAATATTGCATAGCTACTCGTTATGTGAGCATTATCTACCCTCTGTGCTGAATCAAGTATATATTTTGTACTAAAAATATTACGATTCATATAATTAAAGACTGTACCATAATGAATATAATTACAGCAAGTAGAATTAAGATTGAACAGGAAAACATTCTGGCATTTCATTAATTTTGAATTCTTGATTTTATCCTTCAGTAGTATTCTGTGAATGTGCACATAAACGTAAGAGTATAATAACCAGGAAGGAACAAAACCAATAGTGTCAGTGACTAATGTTCAGGAGAAAATAACCTCATTTTTAGTTACAAGGTTTGGAGATTTACCCTCACTCCAAAGCGGGTGAAGGTTGTGAGATCTCCCGGTGGTTTTGGCCAAAATGCAGAGTTCTTCATGCATGTCACCATCTCAGACTAAAACGGATTTAAAGCACATTTACCTTTTGTATGCCTGAAAACTGGAGAAATGCCCCTGTTCTGTTTTTGCTGTGCTGAGGCAGAACCAGAAGTAAAAAGCTGACTTAGATAAAAGGATTTGAATGCCAAAAGGCCTGAATACGTTTTAATGGGCTAAGATTAGGGATTCCAGTATTGCCATCTAATTAATAAATGCAAACTAAAAAGCAAACAAATATCCATCCCCCAAAATCGACTTTTCAGATGGTGCAACAAAATAAAAAAGCAGTACAAAGGCAAAGAATGGAATCAATGCATGAAACTTACAATCCTGTTTTGAAAATATCCTTTTAGATTCAGGTAAAAAAATATTAATGTGTTTTCCATTTTAAATGTGAAATTTCTCTCAACAGCTTAAAAAAATCTGTAACCAGAAAGAATACAGGAGGAAAAAGACCTCCACCAAACCTCTGAAAGTACTTTTCTCCACTTTTAAAGACATAGAACTTCCTGATTTCCAAAGCTATTGCCTTCATGTTCTGTCAGGCTGTCCAACCTAAGCTTGCTGCAGTGAAGAAAGTCTCCCATCAGCAAAATTCACCTCATGTTATTAAAGGATCACCCTGCTCAATTTAAAATATCAATCCCTTTTAAGATGCACATTTTGCAAAAAAGTAACAATCTGTTGCTTGACTATAGTACATCAGAAAACAATGAGTGAGACAAATCTACCAGAAAGACATTACCGAAATAACCAGTTTCCTGTCTAGCATGTGGTCACATAAAACAAGTAACGGCAGCCTGCAGATTATGCCCATTCTTTGAGAGGCTTGAAGGGAAAGAATTTGGTTCAAAGGGTGGGCATTTGGATACAAAATCCCATTAATTTAGGAGACAGTAAGATGACATGACTTACACATGGATTTGTACCTAGAGGGCTGCTGGCAGCAACAACCTACAATCAGCATACCAGATGCTTTTGGATTCCGTCACAACAGGCTAAGGAGCATCCAAAGAAGAGAACTTCAGACAAACATGCAGTTAATTAAAGAAGAGGCAAATTCAGAGAGGGGTAACTAATAATCAGAAAATTAAATGTGTAAGATACACTTTAAATTACATGTCACTGCAGAAATGAAATGAAAAACTGGAGACTAAGTTTTTGTCTGCCCAGTTCATTTGTTGCATTCTCAAGATTATTGTTTATCCATTTTCAGTAGGCCGGTAACATTACCAACTGGATTGAAGTTCTAATAACCATTGTACCCAACAAGGGAATTAATCCCAAAACACACAGGGACATGCAAAACTCAGGAACATCAATGGAAACCTATGGAAATTTTAGTTAATTGCATTTTTTATTTAGAAATTTTCATCAAGACTACCTGGGAGCAGAAGGTGCCATATGCTTTTTCTTTTTTCTGCCTTGATATATGGACACTCCACATAATTCTGAACATTTCATTTAAAAAAACAATAATAAAAAATTGCAATACTTTTTACTTTTGATGTTACGTGTCTGTACAAACATGTTGTTCCTGATGCAAGAGGAAGGGGTGATGAACTTTTCACTCCGAATATAAAACCAGCATCACTGGCTCAATCAAAGAGCTATGGATAATTTTCCATAGTTGATTTAAGAGACAGTGAGTTGGAAAATTCACCTTTTCCAGTTTAAAACATGAACATAAACACAGGGAAGTACTTTATTAATCTGTTCTACGGATTTGAAAACCATCAACAGTTTAGTATCAGGATTTTATTAGACCTGTTGGACAGCATCCAGAAAAGGGCCACCAAGAAGATCAAAGCCTGAAGCACCTCTGCTATGAAGACAGGCTGAGGGAGTTAGGGCTGTTCAGCCTGGAGAAGAGAAGGCTCTGGGGAGACCTTATGGCAGCCTTCCAGAACTTGAAGGGGGCTACAGGAAAGTTGGGGAGGGGCTTTTCATCACAGAGGGTAGTGATAGGAAAGGGGCAATGGTTTCAATCTGAGAGAGGGGAGATTTAAGTTAGATATTAGGAAGAAAGTCTTCACTATAAGGGCAGTGAGGAACTGGAGTGGGTTGCCCAGGGAAGTTGTTGATGCCCCATTACTGGAGGTTTTTAAGACCAAGTTGGATGAGGTTTTGTGCAACCTGGTCTAGTGGTAGGGTTCCTGTGGGAAATGGTTCTTTTTCTTCTCCACGTAAGTCTAAACAAAATGCACTGTTAGGCCAGCGAAGGCCCCCTTCTGAGTATACCCAGCTAATGGACCAAAACCAGGCCTGCTGCTCAAGGACAAATGAAAGGAAAACAACAGATATGTACAAGGCAGGAAGGATGGGCAACAAGTTATGTGTTGCCCCTGTTAGTTACCACCCTAACTTGGGACTCATGGATACCAGCTGGCTCCAGACAGTGACACTGGCTGGGCAGGTGGGTCACGGGGGTATAAAAGGCAGCAAATTCAGCAGGTGGGACCAAGGCTGCTTGGATGTTCCTGCGTGGGACCCCCCCTGGTGCGGAGCCTGGTGCTGGGACCTGCCACGTCTGCCT
>NW_009952877.1:563359-563604 GCF_000747805.2 Chaetura pelagica | reverse complement strand
GCCGCCCCAATTTTGCTGCCGGTTGCCAGGGAAACCGAACCGCTGCCGCCGCGAGGGGCTGAACCCTCAAACCCAGGGGTTTCGAGGTCCTGCCGTAGCTGCCTGCCCGCTCCTCCTGCCGCTCTGCGCGGGACCGGAGCTTGCCCGCTCCTCCTGCCCGCTGCTGCTGGGGGCTCGCCCTGTTACCGGGATGCCCCTACGGACCTGCTGCCGAGCCCTGGCAGCTGGAAAAGAGGGCGCATCCC
>NW_009952877.1:506098-563067 GCF_000747805.2 Chaetura pelagica | reverse complement strand
GTGGTGTGACCGTGGGTCTCGTTCAACACCCCCTCCAGGCGGGGGGGGGAAGTCGGGAAAGCACCTGGCAGCCGATGACCTCCTGGCATCGGCTCATGACAGTTCGCTGCTCATGACAGGAGGGTTGGAATTGATGATCTTTAAGGTCCCTTCCAACCTTGATGATTCTATGATTGTATAATTCTATGATTTTATAATCTATTTAATGCTAGGATGAGCTCATGTGGTTATTTTTGCTGTTTACTTCTACCAAGGGAAAAAATAATAATTTAAAAAAATTAAAAAATATGGCTTTGTACTTACCACAGTTGACTTGGAATCAAGACACTTAAGTTTAACTCCTGAGTGTGTTCCCAGTTAGTAAGAGCAAAGAATGCAGGAGGAACCTACCTCTCAGGTGCAAGCTGTGGGGTTATTTATTTGAAAGTCTGATACAAATTCAAATGACAAATCCTGAAGAATGAAGTTCTCATTTCTGAGCTCTTCTGCCGTCCCTATTCCAAAGCATCATCAACACACCACAAACACTAACAGTAAGCTTTCACAGTTAAGATACTATCTCCTTCAACTTGGATAGTTACATTTCCATGGAAAAGTAATAAAATAATTACTTGTACAAATGATAACAGAAGCAACAGAAGGCTTCACTAACCTCTATTCCTACTATTCATCCTTTTAAGGAAGAGAGAGTACCTTAACAGCTACACAAACTTTCAGGAGGCCAAGACAGAAACAAAATCACCATTACCCAATATAGCCTGTTCTTTACTAATAATTTCCAAAGTATGATCAGAGTTGAACATGTGATCAAACTGCATGGCATTTTGAAAAAACACCTTTGAAAACAAATTCCACACAGCTTGGAACCTCCTGCAGATTGGCTTGGACTCCAAAACACTTACCAAGACATCTGTAGCTTAAAATACATCACAACTTCAGGTTTAAAACAAAGACTTCTGAGAAGTGTGTAAACCTTGTCAAGTCCTCCTGTTTGTAAAATAGAGATGGAAATTTCTTGAGAAGCTATTCCAAAGCCTAGCGCAGAGTTCTTCAATTCCTGATTATAGAAGGAACCAGAAACACCAAAATAAAACTTCAATTTTTCTTTAAAAAGCTCAGGTGCAAACCCTGAGTTTCTGAAAAACACAGGGTTGAGTTTGTACTGAAGTTTCTTGGTTACTGTTGACTTGACTCTGCCTGACCCTCTTCACTTGTGAAAGAGGTCAGTTACTATTAATGTACCACAAGGTACATTATTAGACTTAACTAGCACCTTTCCAGAAGTAACTAAGTTACTTCTCCCATGATCAGCTGGCAAGAAAAAATACAATATCAATAAGAGCTAAGGAACAGGACACAAAAAGAGTCAGGATTCAAATGCTTCAATTAATTAGTGACTTCAGCAGCCACTAAACACTCCCACTTCCCAAAGCTTTGAGGGACATTTTGATGTCCCTCAATATATTTACCTGTCACTTTAAGACAGTATTAAGACACTTTAAAACAAAGCATTTTCTCCATGCTCTGCACATCTCCAGTTAATAAGGCATTGTAGGTTTTTTACAGAAAAGCAAAACAGCAGCAGTCCCAGATTCAGATTCCTTGCCTAAAAAAAAAACAAAACACAAAAACATGCTGCAACAGTACAAGTAGAATTTGAAAGAACAAATGTTATGCCTGGTTTTTGACAGTTAAATGAAAGAACAAACCTAAAGTCTGTTCTCAACTTAGACCCCATTCCTGAAAAATCTGAAGATGTATGATTATTAAATGTTAAATACAGAAAAAAATCCAATTTATTTTAAAAGGATAATCAAACAGTAAATCATATAAAGACTGCTATTAGGCAGTTTTACAAGTTCCACACCTTGTTTAGTTCTCACTTCAAGTCAAAATAAATGACAATAAACAAGAGGCAGTCTACTTTGGGATAAAGTATTCTATTTATGGAATAGTTGAAGAAGTGCTATTCTCATGCCAGTATTATATACCTGCATAAGGTAATGATATGACAATACTGTATTTTGGTCAACCTCACTGAGAGCAGAGGGTGCATAATACCCAGCAAGAACAATTTGCATTGTAAATCACTTCAATAATCCTGTGAATAATAAATTAGGGTTGAACAAAACCATAATAATGCATTTCCTACAAATGAGATTTTAAAATGTTTACTCTATAAACTCCAAGGAGCTACTAAAACTACTGTTGTTGCAGGTCTTGTTAAAGCCTGGTCCAGTTCAGTAAACTGTATTATTCTATGTATGTGGAGAATTACACCACTCTAAAAGTAATCGTTGCTTTGGGGATAATTAAGTTCATATTGTACCTTAACATTACCACTCCAGGAAGCCTTGTATATTGAACTACTTTAATTAAAAGGTAGTTTACATATTTCTTAATCCCAGTTTGTTGTCTTAAACATACTGGTGAAAAACTTAAAGATGGCTAAGAATGCTCCTTCTGTTTTTTGCTTTGCTTAAATTACTGTTCAGAAATATTACAATGAATCAGGCCACTAGATTCAGAACCTTTAACTGAAAGACTGGGGAGTAGTTTTTTCTTACAGTTCTCTTCAGGCAGGCCATATAATCCTTGGGTTTAGAGGCTTTTGCTGCATGCTAAGTAGTCAGTCACTGCACACCAGGAGAAAACTAGCAACAAACCAGGAGAAAATTTTTAGCTTTTTGATCCAATTACGCTCCCCATTTTAACAGATGAGAGGGTGAGCTCCATCATGATCACACAGCCAAACCTCTGAGTCCAACAATTTGGATTAGATAGTTTTGTTGTTGGTATTTTTTTTAATCTGTAACCCATGAAAGTATATTTTTGAAATGCTTATTTGAGAAGCCACTTTGGACTCATGACCATAAGCAAGCAGCATGAAGAAGCTGTTGAAATGTTCAAACTAGGTACGAATTTCACTTTAGCTCCTGGGATCTATACAAATGTAATCTATAAAGGTAGAACATAATGCAGATCAAAGAGACCTGTCCATCAGAGCCTAGGCTGACAGGATGTGGTTACAGTAGGAAAGGAGGGGAAAGAACTGATATGCTGCCTAATCTACTGTTAAGCTCACCACAAATATGTTGAGACCAATCATTTTGAGACCACCAAAGCGAGCTGTGCTTATTTCTCCTCTGCCATACTGAAGTACATTCCTAAACCATTAAGATAGCTACTTTGAATTAAATACAGCCAGTGAAGGGCGAAAGGAATGATGTGATTTATATGCACACAATACCTTTAGTTTAAGTGGACATGAGTACTTGATGTTTCTTTCAAATCAGCTTTAACTGTAGATGAATTCAAACAGCCAGCAATCTGATCTGAATGAAAACTGAAATACAATCAGAGAGTTTGATATCTTCACATTCAATATGCAGATCTGGCCCATTAAAGGGCCCATTAGAGGGATTAAATATCCTGACACTGATGTACTCAAGTGGTTGGATCCAAGATTTTGAGGCCCTATCACTACCTTCCTCAGTTTTAAGGATAAAAAATTGTTATTGAAAAGAAAACTAAGTAAAACAAAGTCAAAGACAAGCAGAGGCCTATGACAGAAGAACCAGCTAAGAAAAACAATACTGTCAATTCTAGTGGTGTCATTCAGGCACCTGGGGCCTTAGGAAATTCTTTCTGTTTCTCATGCCTTGGTTTCTGATATCTGCAAAGAGAAGCTAAAATGCTGCTAAGCTTTGTACTGTTCTGATACCTAGGCAAAAAGCTTATGATTTCAATAGTTATTCAGAGGGACAGAAAGTCAAACATTTACTCATAGTTTAAAATTGCACATCTTTTGTGTTTGTAACCAAAGTCAGCACATTTTTAGCTAGCATGCTAAATCATTAAAACAGCTTGAATTAGGCTACATTGTGAGACTGAGACAAGAGATAATGCACAGAATGGAAAAGGAAACACTTTCCAACAGTGTAGCTGGATACCATGTAATAACTAGTAAGCAAAGATATACAACATTATCAGAATTATGTATTTCAAGTCTCACACTGAATACATCTCCCTGATTACAGATATTTACACTGAATTTTCTTTTTCCTGGAAGTTAGGGAGGTTTTTAAAGTGAAAATTAAATGCAGGAAGTGTAAAACACCACACAGGTGGAAACTATAAACACTACAAGTGCTGCTAAGTGCTAAGAATAAGAGAATCAGCCTAACTTTGCTTTCCTTTACTGTTAATAGAAAACAAGTTTAAGTCAGTCTTTAAAAAAATTTGCATTTATCATGTCTGTTGAAAAAACCCAAAAGCACAGTATCACAAATGGCTGTCACAGTTACAGGCTAATTGCTTTCCAACTTTTCCTTCAACTTTGTACCCTAAAAAATGGACAGACAGCTGGAAAACAAAATTCAAGTTGTCCCTAAAATTTGTATGTCTTTACACAGCACATGAATTTATTGTAAACCAGGCCAATCCCTGAAACATTCGAATTATTGGTTAATCATTAGCATTTGTATTGCCACAGAACCTAAAAGCCACAGCACTGTATTGAGTCACTCCTCCTTCCCCCCTATTATCCCAGACCTCTGAGATTGAGATCCAGAAGTTTCAAGTATGTACTCCTATATGCGTAATAACATGGAAATGAAACACACTTTGTTAAACCTGCACGTTAGGACTTGCCAGATGCAGTCAGTGTGTCAACAGCAGCAATACTAGGCTGCACAGTGGCAATGACAGCTGACACAATGCTTGAACACCACCTGGGGCTGCTAACTTAGCAGTTAGAGGATAAGAACATCGCTTTGCTGATCATTTACTGTGTTTGGTCTTTCATCAGAAAAATACAAACAGCAGTGCTGGTACTAAGCACAAATGGATTATGATAAGGAGAAAATATTGTTCTTGATTGCATGACAGACTTCAGTAAGGCATTAAAACGTGGAAGCCTCATTTGTACCCAAAACAGACATCTTGCGCTATAAGCAAGACAGATGCTTGAATGTGAAAATGAGCGAGTACTGAGTGACACTTTTTGTACGCAGCTACTTATTAATAATTTAGAAAGGTGGATGTAATAGGTACATAGTCACTTATGTCTTTAAAATGCTCTGCCTTGCCATCTCTCGTGAATTCCTTAGAAGTCTTTCAATATTTATATAGTTCTTCATTTCAAATAACTATTTATCTCTAAAAGTTTCTAGTCATCATTGCTTTGTGGAAGAAAGGTTTAGAAAGCATCCAAAAGACTGAGGCAAATTAACAGAATTTGCCAACAATATTATTTTTATGTCAGGCACGTTATTTATTAGTAATAGGGAGTGGAAATATTATTAGTAGAAATTAATGAGATATATTTATTACAAAAGCTTTATAAAGTTCATGTTCTAATTAAGAGTACTAAGAATACAAAATTAAGAATTTAAGCAGATAATAATACATCAGAATTTAAACCAGAGCTTCACTCTCCATTGATAATCACTATAAATAACATTTTAAGGCAATCTGACAATTAAACTCCAACAAAAGCAGGCATTAGTTACAGATGCTTGGATAGCTCCTGCTCCACCTTCTTCCAGAGATGCATATTGAAATGTACTAGTGAAGTGAGTGAAAAAATAATACATTTCTTCAAAATTCACAGTGTGAGAATTAACTTTGCTTCCATTGAATATCCCAATTAGGATCACTTCTGTAACAATACAAGAAGAAAGAAAACCTAAACTCTTACACCACGCCTGAAAAGATCAGTTTAGCAGAACTCGGTGACAAGGGCACTGATTTACATCCCTAGAGCACCATTCACCATCACATTCTGAGGGGGAAACAAGACCACTGTTATGCTGTTAGTAACCCAATAAAGTTCAGTATATTCAATATGGTAACTTTTGACTTAGTTTTGAAGGTAATGGAGGCTGGAGAAAGCATTTATCCTGTAAATGTCCCCCTCCAGATGTCAAGTTCTTCCGGCAACTCTCAAATACGCTTTCATGATGACAATTCACACTGTATGAATCTCAATTCAATTGCACACCATGGGATCATGTTGGATGAAGAATACCAGGATTCCAGAGAGCAGTAAGGGAAAAACATTTACTCCCACCAGACCAAGCTGTTGAGGATTTGATAAAACGAAACAATGACTCCTTCTCCACAATTACATGCTGACCACATGGGTATTTTCTCCCATGTCTTCAACCTCACAGACCACTGCTGTTGATAGAATTGCAATATATAGGGTAGGAAGGGAAATAAACACAGAGCCAGCAGCAGCAGTATCACACTGAAACTGATCAATAGCAGCACAGAGCTTCTTGGGTTTTTGTTTTATTTTGGTTGGTTGGGTTTTTTACTTTTCTCACTGAAGTTGCACAGAAGGCAGGGAAACTACCTTTCCTGTCCTGCAGCAGGTCTGTTTCTGGAATTGGACAGTCTGGATAATTCCCAGTCAAGAAGTGGCACAGCTCTATACAGCAACTCCTGTAAGAGTCCTGTCTGAGTTGTACTCTCAGAGGATAAACACCTACACATTCAGATGTGGACTGCAGCATGAGAGCTTCATCCACTCTGGGCTGCAGCAACAGCATATGCAGACTCCTACTCAGTGTCATTTGCACACTTTTGCAGGCCCTTGCTGCAAAGTTCTGCCCCCTCAGTTGGACTTGCCAGCAGGACTCAGTCCCATTCCACACAGCTGGATGGCGGCCTGCCGGTCCCAAGCAGGTGCAGCCGTGGTATGCAGTGGCAGACACCACCAGTGCAGGAGCCTGGACTGGTCATCTGCTCAGCTCATACTGAAGTACATTCTAAAGAAGAAGACCAGTAAGGCACCTGAAAAGGTAGGAGGAGTGAAGTATAAGAATGAATATTGCACCAACTTTTCCTTACAGTATTAATGACTCCTATTTCATGTGCATGCTGGTTTATCCAGGACTGGTTAGGTCTGGCATAGATAACAGGAGCCCTGACCTTGCCGTGTCCCCTGACATTTCATACCACAGTATAATATGTATGTAAGAGACAGGGGCTCAGGAACTACAGTGCCAGAGAAGTGGTTCAGCCCTGAAATGCGATATATATAGATATAGATTTTATTATTTTAAATTTTTTTGTGATTCCACTGTCTTCTTCATTTTTTTTTGAGAACACTGGCTTTTCACAAATACTATCTCTCAAAGCGTATTCACTGGATTAGGTAAAGAGCGTATTACTGCTAATTATGTTATCCTGATAATATAATGAACACAGTTAAATTTCTGTATCTTCTATTTAATCAAAGTGTAAAAACAGCAATAACAATGTCCTTATGAAACTAAGCCTCTCCTCAATTCCTCAATTCACAGCTACTAGTGTTAAAATATACATTGAACCATTTAACAATATGAAACTGCAATATGTAATTGGCAAAATCAAACTTAATATTTTTATACCTAAAGTAGCAATTAAATAAGCTTACATTGTGCTCTGGAAGTGCAGTATGAGTTTTTCTACTTGTGTATCACTGGAACATTAGATGTGCCAGACTACTGATCTCACTAGTTCCACAGTTTGCCTCCAGCACACAGCCACTACACAATACCTGGTAAAGGGATAAAAACCACCAGTGACATAAAACGTTAAAAAATTGCTATGGCATGATAAACTGAAAAGAGATCAAACTTTTCTGACCTCTGCATTTATTCTCTTCCCAGGTACTGGATGAACCTAAAGTCAATGATCTCACAGAAAGAGAATCACTTTTGAGTACTGATTTGCCAAGGATAAATACACATGCCTAAGCTGCAACATGTACCTTCAGACCTGACCTAACTTTTCTGAGAGTTCAAAGGAGTTATGACTCTGAACAACATCACTTTGAGGCCCATTGTGGGTATACAACATTTAGGAGAACACAGCTGGGGATACAAAACAGAGTTTTAGCTGAAATAGAGACCAAAGCCAGAGATCAGGGTTCCATTTTCAGAAAACAGAGTAACAAAAAATGTTGGTTGGAAGTCATCTAGTCCAATAGACTATAAGATTATGTGGACCATGCCCTTGGACATGGACAAAAACTTTTGCTGAATTTCCATGTAATACTAGAGTACCTTTGCTACTCATTCATCGATATGATTTTTTTTTAAATTAATTCCTTAGGTCAATGTTTTCACAAATGCCAGCTATTTTGAGTTCATAATTTGACTTTAAGGCAAGAACTGACACAGGCTTAGGATATAACTTAACTTGGGGGTTCTATGTAAAGAATCATTAAATAGACAGTGATGCTGGAGCTTGTGGATGTGGTATGAAAATCCCCAATAGCATTGGTAGCTGACCAACCAAAAATTCAGGCAGTTTCAACAGATACAAAGGTGTGGCTTCCAGTACCTCATGACTATGATTTCTGTAAAATAAAGAAAGAAACTCCTAACTAAGGCTTCACTTTCAAACAACATGTGAGTGCTCCAACACTTTGAAAAGACATTGCAGCCAAATGTTTTACTTTGGGTGGTCCAGCACCACATATTCTTTAACAAAGGCTTAATGTTCCTCAAGGCTGAGGAAATCAAGATAAAAAGCCCTGCTGAAGATCATCCAGCAGATCAACAGCTGAGCTGGATGCAGACCTTTGTTCTCTTCCCAGCTCAGGCAATGACACTGGAATGCATTGCTTGTATGCAAAATTGAGAGCAAAATGCATATTAGAAAAGGATTAATTGCTAAGAAAGAAACTGGAGAAACATTTGCATACTCACATTGTAATGTGAGACCACATATTCTGCAGGTCTTCATGGAGATGCATTCAGAAAACAAAAAAACAAACAAAATTAAAAAGCAACAAACAAATTAAAAAACCAAAACAAAACCCCCCAAAATCAACAAAACAAAACAAGCCACCCAAAAATAAAAAGCATTTGGGACCCTGGAGTGACCTAAATCTGTAATATACTGTGTATAAATCTAATATTCCAAACAATCTCAAAACTAAGCAGGAAGATTCCATCCAGTCAGACAGAAGATGCTAACAAGCATCAACAGGTAGGTGAATCTAATTCAGTGTGTTAATGGATCTCAGGAGGGGTCTAGGAGGCAGATCCTTTTGCAGGGGAATCTCATAGGAGAATTTGAACACCAGCAGCATTGGCATTGTGTCAAAAGTTGTACTGTACAGAGAGGGTAACACATGTATGGGGAGCTCAAACAGACTAATGTCAATCAAGAAGCAACTGGGGAGACAGGTGGCAGCAGTGCATGCAGAAATGTTCTATTGAGTCATGTTAAGAGAAATGGAGATTAAACTGTTACCTCACGTGCACAGACATTTACTTACTCCTCATAAAACCTACACACAGCTATAACCATTGTGACAAATCAAAGCCTTCTTCCACCGTAACAACAATTACTCATACTTCCAAACATTACAAGCTGGGAGAAAAGTAATGGTAATGAAACAGCTGTCAGTTGTAATACATGGCATTAAAACTACCTGGCCAGAAAAAGACTAGATCTTGGTAATAGCATCTAGTGTTAAAATTAGTAAAAATAATTTGTTAAGAAGAGACTCTTGGGAATTTTTTTGCTAAAGATGTTTTCATTTGAAAATGAAAATATACCAGAATAAAAATTTTTATAGAAATATACCAATCTCAATTATCCTTCTATCTCAAAAAAGTTTTCCATTTCGTGGAAGGATCAATACTCACCTCACCCCAAACACTACCAGAATAGACAAACAACAGCTATTAGACAGACAAAACAGTATCACCAGGTTGAAACTCAAAGGAAGTGAATGCTCTAAGCTGTGGGTCTACCATGTGTGCCAGGATATGTCCTAGGCCATTCTGCAGGACAGAAGAGAAGGGCCTGACAAGGAAACACACACCTAACATTTGAAAAGGTTTTGTGGCAACATAAAAGCAATTAAACGTAAAAAATTATTCAATGACAAACAAAAACTCTCCTAAGGTTTTCTTTTATTAACCTTATTCTTTCAAAGCCTAAATCAGTTTGTATCTATAGGAAATACTAGGGTGGAGGGAAATCTAAGATGCAGAAAAGCAGATAATCCAGCATCAACTTAATGCAAAGTTTTAAAAAATCCTATTCCACTCCTGGAAACACAATATTAGACCAAGAAAGATCTAATCTAGCCTGTGTTTCAAATCGCTCTCAAAGCCAAATCTCATCTTTCACATTTGGACTAATTCCCGTGTTTGGCCAACTCTTCAAATGCACATGGGAAAACGAGGCAAGGCATCAACACAGCCTTACCACCTTGGATCTGTCGCAAGATGTTGGTAGCCTGCAGAATGTAATGCAGAAGACTAAATGCCCTTCAAAATTGCCATAGGCATTTCTGATTGAATGCCATGTGAGAGATCTGTACACTATATGCTAGAAATGAGAAAGAAAATAGTAGAAAGGACACTTAATGTAGCAAATTACAAGGGGACACATCTCCATTTAGTCAGGAGCAATGAATAAAAGAATTTCCGAAGACCACTTGAGATTTGAAGAAATTATATGTAATTTAAGGACAAGGAAGTTTTCAACACCAGCAGTCTGCACTGTGAAGATTGAACTTATGCTCTAAGTATCACACTCAACTAGAAAGCTGATAATGGCAAGTGAGTGAAAAAGAGCTAAAGAATAAAAATAGAGCTCAGTAGACTTCAAAATATAATCCTTTACAACAGTATCTCTGCACAACTGGTATTTGCTATATTTCCAGAATTGGGCTTTCCTGCCACTTGGTCCTACTCAGTGAAACCTGGGATTGACCCTGTGTCACAGTTTGACTCAGGTCCGACAACAATGCTCTCGATCCCCCCTCCCCCCAACCCAGGTAGGGAAGGAGAGAGAGAAAAAGAGAGAGACTTGGCTGGATTGAAAACTAAACTACACAGCTTTAGCTAAAACACTAATGAATGATACAAGAAAATATATACAATTATATACAGATATATTCAGGTGTAGGCAAAAAGCCTCTCGCCTCCCCCCACCCCAGCAACTCCCACAGCACTTCCCTGAACTGGGAAGAGTCCCGAGGAATCCCGAAGCTGCTGCTGGAACAAAGCAGAGAGTTATGGGGGTCACAAGAGATCAAGCCTGAGGATCGACGGTGATGGATGAACAGAGTCCTCCCTGGACACCGGCCAAGGACGGAAGAGAAGGGGAGAAGAAAAAGGAAGGAAGTTGTCTTCTGTGATCTCTGACCTTCCTTTGAGCTTACGTAGATATATGGAATGGAATATCTCTGGCCAATTTTGCTGTCCATCTAACTCAGCCTCCTACGGGGGGGGTCACAGATCTCCCCATAGTGTCTGAGCTGGCAGAGTGCAGGTGCAGCCTTGAAGCCTCAGTAGTTAGAAAAACATTCCACTGTCTTATCAGCCTAGCAGAACACACTGTTGCTAGTTACATGAAAGCTTGCTGAAGGAAAAAAAAAATCAGTAAAAAGAAAAATTGGCTTCATCCTGGCTCAAACCAGGACACCCTGGCACTTCTATCAACAACTGAGAGAGATTAATGTCAATAGTTGTTATAATGAGGAGAGATTTGGTTTACTCTTACAGTCTTTATAGCAGCAGAGACTATGCACAGAATGTTTAGGATTGGTCTCTTAATTTCAATTACTGAGTTTTATTTGTTATTCTAACAGGGAAAAAAAATTCCCTGTCCTAGGAGAAAGAGGAGTACAAAAGCAGGTAACAAGGCCACAGGGCTAGCCAGTGGTCCTAAATCTGACCTAGCCATCCCTATGCTGTAAAACTATTGGGTGTGTACATCTGAAGACTACTGTAATTTCATTCAAGGCAACAGCAAATGTTAAGAGCAATGCTAGGAAGAGCACATCCCAGCAGGTCAAGTGAGTTTTTGACTAATAGGAAAATTTTCTATCCATGTCACTATACTGACTAGTCCTGGCAACCTGTATTCAGACATACCAAGAGACCGCCACCATCATTGATAATTGTCTGTTGAAGGGATTACACTCACTATAGCAAGATACGTGGAGAATAATAATGAATATCTAATTGTCACAGGTGTGACTTCCAGCCTCTTCTAGTCTGTCTGAAGGCACAAAACACGTCCAGTCTCAATGGTGGTACATATCTAGGAATCAAACATTGTGGAACGTCTATAAATAGCATGCTTTGCCCAATATTCAGAATTAGGGCAGGTTTCACTTCATGCAGACAACTGTCTCTGTTCCTGTTCCCCAATGAATTCTGGCAGATATTTTAGAAGATATCACACCTAATCTGGGCAACAGCTTATCCTGAACAGTGACATGATTTCACCTGTTGAAGTCTAACAGCATCACTGTTCTGGTTTTGCTTGGGACAGAGTTAATTTTCTTTATAGTAGCTAATATAGGGCTGTTTTGGTTTTGTGATTAAAACCATGTTGATAATGAAGACATGTTAAGCATCAAGGCTTTTTCTGCTTTTCACACCACCCTGCCAGCAAGCAGACTGAGTGTCCAAAAGAAGCTGGGTGGATACACAGCTGGGACAGTTGACCCCAACTGACCAAAGGAGTATCCAACAGCATATGACATCATGCTCAGCATATAAAGCTAGGGGAAGAAGAAGGAAGAGGAGAGTATTTGGAGCTCTGGCATTTGCCTTTCCAAGTAATGTTTTTGCATGATGGAGCTCTGCTTTCCTGCAGTTGGCTGAACACCTGCCTGTCAATGGGAAGCAGTGAATGAATTCCTTGTTTTGCTTTTTGCTTGTGTGCACGGGTTTTGCTTTACCTATTAAACTGTCTTTTTCTCAACCCTCAAACTTTCTCACTTTTCTGATTCTCTCCCTCACCCCACCATGAGGGGAGTGAGCAAGCAGCCGTGTTGCTTATTTGCTGTATGGGGTTAAACCACGACCACACACAACTGTGACACAGGACTGCTGGGCTCTGAATACAGAGGTGTGAACAGTACCTTAACATTGTTGGTTTTCTAATCAGCTATCTGTAAAGACAGCAGAAAATATGTCAGAAAAAAACCCCAACTTATTAGATAGAGTCTTGCAAACTTTTACCTGAAAGGTGATGCTGAAGTGCAAAATGTTATATATGGCTAAACTATGTCATATATTAGCATAACCTCTTAAAGTTTGCTAGCAGTTGGAGCACCTAAAATCAACGTCTATATCCACAGTTTCCTTGTCTGACTGTTGCTGCTTGAAACTGATGTATTGAAATTTACTTTCTGAAATTTCACTTAGAAAATAAAAACTGCAAGGAAAATGTGGGCAGAATTTATCATTTTCCTTTCTATCACCAAGCTTATCTGTCACATGTAACATACATTAAACCAGAAAGATTAAAAAATGCTCCATAGATGCAGCCTTTGATTCAACATATTTCAAAGCATATTAGGAAAGTGAAATACAATATGGCTGCACCCCTGCCTGATGACTGAAGACTTGACTACTAAACTCTGTGGACAGATTGATAAGCAAGAGGGCTTGAAATGGGCACCAAAAAGACTCAATTCTACTTTGTTGAAGAGATATACCATAAAATACTCATTGTAATAAATATTAAAAATCTGAAGCTCCACTTAACTGATGCTATGCACACTTAATGACACTTTTCAGCTGCCAGTCCTTTTACGTCTTTTGCACACATTGCTGCATTCTGCATTACAGACAGGTTATCATCAACAGAAAAAAGCAACAAGTATGTTTTCAGCAACTATTCTATCTATTAAAAACTGGGTTTTTTGATTCAGATTGTATCTGCTCCATGTGTGTTCCTACAAATATTACAAACACATTTATTAAAACAAATAGTCATGGAAGAACAATTCTAAAATAAACAGCAGTGTATTCATAATCAGTCCACTTTGATCTCTCTGGGTTTTTTGGGAATGATGAACAGCACAGGAAAAATCTAATTTCAAAACATTGGCAATATTGAAAGAAATAAAGGGGAGAATTATAAAAACCTTTCTCATATTATTTTCTGAGTCAAGCTTCTTCATTTCCAGTCAGCTGGACACTCTTAAGTACCTATGTAATATGCTGTACCTGCACCATAGCTTGGGCAGCCACATCTCCTCTACAAAATTAAAATACCTAGTTTTGTCACAGTATGTCTTCCAACACAGTGCTAGTTAAGATTCACACCTGAGCTCCAAGATTAACCCACCTCAGATGGGCAGCCTCATAGCAAATCAGCACTTGAGTTATTCATTCTGCAACAATGCTTCACTGTGTCCCTTATTTCTCCACAACTTTTGGGGCTTGTATCTTGACAGCACATGGAACTGAAAGTAAACTGAGTGGCTCAAATTCTCTGCCAAGCAATGGGGATGAGAAAAACATTTCTGTTGTTTCAAGTAAAGGCAGGAAACCTGGGGGTGCCATTGTGACTTGCAGTCTCCATGGAAAAAATACTAAAAATAACTACTTTCATTTAATTAAAGAGTATTTCACTGGTTTGCTAGAACCATTTCAGGCTAGCAATAAATACTTAGCAAATCTCTTTCAACAAGAAGCATTTTGAGAATGCACTGATAAGGCTATGCTGTAGTGTCATTAAGATATTAATGATACTGTTAACGTAAGTTTAATATAAAAAAAGAAATTATGTTGCTGATATGGATTAGGCATCCTACTGTCTTGATGCAACATCATTAAGGCACAAATATGAGCAGCACATAAGATTTAAAAATCAAGCTTTATGCAAGACTTCATTGGAGCCTTCTCCAAGACAATTATGTCCAGCATCCCATTCTGTCAGGGCACAACAAAGGTGAGCAAGGTAAGACACCGGACTGTTCCCAAAAAGTAGTAATTATAACAGTAGAACAAACTCAATATTAACTGCATCTCTTGATTTGCCAGTTCAAGTGTTAAGATGTTACTTTGACCCCATCTAATCTTAGGCCAGCATGATAATCTGCTAAATGGAAGAACTTCAACATAAAACACCATTTCTTCCTCCTCCCTAATGCAAAAGTTGTAAATAGGACCCATTTTTCCCTAGACTTAGTTTTCTGCCAGCGGCACATCATTTTGGAACAACCATTGTCTCTAATACCATCCAATTTATACACCAGAAATTAACAGACTAAGAAAAATAATTTCTCTTTCTCTCACTTTCTCAAGTATTTGAAGCCAAATTCTAAGTACATATCAATAATTTAATTCAGAAATCAGAAAATGGAAACTGAGGTACACAGTCAGAGCCAACTAAACAGAATTCAGAGAGAGTAGCTAGAGGCTGTCTCTTGGGAGAGTAAAGGGAGCTAAGTGGTGGACTCCTCAGCTCACAAGTCAAGGGAGGATGATAGGTAAAGATGAAGAACGGATACTTCTTTCTCTAGGAAGGAGGCTAGAGAAGGAGAAAAATCAGCATTCTTACAACACAGAAATAGCTTTCTGCTAGCAACAGGTTAATACAGGAACTCTCACCGATATTTTAAGCTTTCTTCCAAATTGTGAAGACATCTTCAACCTCCAGTGGAAGGTAATAAAATTAATTACAATGTAAAAAAGCTTTCCAAACACACACACCTCCTGGGTGGAGAGAGTTGAGTGGTTGAAATACAGCATTTAATTAATTCAAATATTTTAGGCGTGGTGGGAAAAATATAATTTGCACTCAGAGCACACTGCTATTTGGTAATTTTCAAATTCTGCAACATGAGGTCTGTAAATTAAATGTGGGAGACCACCCTTTATAAGATATATCCAGAAAGTCTTCCTGTCACACTGGAATAACTTTTTCCATTTAAGCACAGTGCAAGTGAACAGATTCACATATTCAGCCTCCATTAGTGTAAATTGAACTACATGTGTAAATTAATCAGGTATCCTAGGGAAAATCGACTCATCATTCAGTGAAGGTATTAACTTATATTTATAGGTCAGAACTGATATAGCCAGATGTATAAAATCATAATTCTGCTTACAGAAGAAATACTAATTGTATCTTTCTTCCCTCCTCCAGTAATACACACAATTCTCATTTGAAACAATAGCTGAAGATGGCATAATAATTTGTAATGTGAAATATTGTTGATGTGTTTCCTCTGAGAGTTCCCTTTTGAGAACATATGAGGAACTACTTTTATTGCTCAAGTTTTCATTACAGAAATGCCATAGTACTTAAATCTTTGGTCTCCCACGTACTGTGCTACAGAGCTTCACAAGCTAATGATAAGGCCCCCCTGCCTCCCCCACTATGCCCCTTTTGGTTTTTTTGCTATCATCAGTGCACTAATATTTAGACAGATTTACTTTGGAGAAAATAGTAAATTACTACAAAGCTGTTGGCATTTCTCATTTTCATTCTGATTAATGAGCCAGGGGAACACTCCTTCCTTTCCTTTTCCTTCTGTGGTTAAAAACTTACTGAGTTTATGCCCCTTCTACACCATTAAACAATGGTTTTAGAATTGCATCCCCTAGCAGATGGATAGGACTTGCATAAAGCTGCTTCCAAAAGAGCAGACACCTTTCAGCAGACATTCCAGGATGAAAGATATAAGAAGATAGATACAGTACCAGACAGTTGAAAGAGAGTCAGAAAGCAAAAGGTATGTGTGCATGCACATGCATGTGTCTCTCTCACATACACAAATTATGTGCACAAGCAATGACTAGCCCATAAACAGAAAAAACACGCACTCCATATAAAGTCAAGTAAAAAGAGAGAGAGGAAACAGTACCTTTTTAGGCCAGTTCCTGTGTACAGTATAATGCACATATGTAGGAGAGAAACAATGAACAAACAAAACCAAGAATATCATATACAGAAAAGAGCAAACATCACACATAGCTTAGTAAATACAGAGAGTGGCTCAGAAACAAGACTGGAGACTTTTGGGCTACATGAGCAGCCAACAACAAATTTTATGGTGTTTGATGTCTGTAATTTTTAGGAACACAAGGCTTTAAATTAACAGCATGACCAAAACCACTGGCTTCATTGTCAATTTTTCTTCCTAATCCATATGTGGATTCCATATGTGGATCTCCAGCTCTGAATAACTATTCTGGTCAGAATGGGTGACTGTATAAAAACACAGTCAATAAGGTTATGTCTTTGTCTCTCAAGAACATCCTGAACATTCCAAGAGGATGTTTAAAATACTTTTCTGAGATAAAAGGCATCAACATTTATTTTTCACCTAAACATTGAAGAAACCCCACAAGCCCAAACTACTCTCACTAGGGCTGTCACAGACAGTGACAATGTGACAGTGACAGTGACAGAAAACAAGATACTTTCTGATGAATAATTGAGCAACAGCTGAATAAAGAATGACATTAACCTGCAGAAATTATAATCACAGCTTGCTGTGCCAATACGGAACATTACAATGAATGTTGCTCATAAACCAAACTCCATTATTAGTCAATAGATAATAACTGAGCATGATCAGGGAATAAATTATTACAGAAGACTACATGCAGAAGTCATTAAGAAAAAGTCAATACTGGGAAAAAGCAATCATATCAGTCCTAGAAACAAAACAAATCAGTAAAAGGCAACAAATTTCATATTTTTAACCTAGCCATTTGACAGACAACTTCTTTCTTGTTCAATAATTAATAAACTTGCCCTACACCAGGATGATTTTTCTCCACAAAATAACTTTACTCTTAAGACTGAGAAAACATGGGACCCTTTTGCTATTACACTTCATTACGTTAAAAAAAACACAAACAATTTGTAAAGTAGCATCACAGTTACAGAGTTGTATTTTTAAAGCAAGATATGGATATTCGTTTATCGGCATGCTTTGCTTTGCTTCATATAGCTGAGCTGCAGTATTTCTCTCACAGTCAGTTCATCATTCAACTGTACTGCTCCATTGTAATACCATACTGTTGTATGGCATAGTCATACAAAGACACTCAAATGGTGGTGTATTCTTTTTATTTAACAGTTTTCCCATCAGCATTCATGACAATGGTCCTCAAGTAAAGCAACTTCCATGGCATGCCACATGGTGGCTGGAGGAGACATCCTGTTTCAGAAGGAAAGAACAATCCCTCAGAAAAAGGACATACAAACTAAGGCAACAAAACAAAATCCACTGTAATGTTGAACATAGAACTGAGAAGGTAGCTGGGGTCAGTCCAAGAAACCAGTATTTCATCCAGCTTGCTCTAAGGAAAAACAATCAAAATTGAACTTTTGTTGAAAAGTTCTGATGCAATGGAAGATACCATTTCTACATGAAAGAAATCATGTGATTGTCCTATATAACTTTTGTCTTTTCCCGTTGAATACAAAGTGCTTCATTTCCACTTTTACTCCCTCCACAACATCTCTCAGACTCCACTATATATTTGGGGTTTCCATCTTTCTGAACATCAGTTTCTGTCCTAAGTAAAGTCAGAGCTCATTTCAGTAGCTTACAGCGTCTCTCCCAGAACAAAGGCAATGGAGCTAAAATGTAGCCTACTCGTTGCAGTTAGGCCTGTGGTTCTATCAGAAATGGAAAACTAATAAGACATTTAGTCGCTGAAAACAAAAATAAATTTTAAAAAACCACAAAAAACCCCACAACCAAACCAAACCAAACAACCAAAAAAATCACACCTCCCAAAAAAACGACAACAAAAAAACCAACAAACAAACAAAAAACAACAACAACAAAAAACTACCCAAAAACCATATGGCTCAAGTTGACTGTGGAGGCAAATAACTAAAAAATACCATCAGGATTTTGCAATTTTAATTTCTCTGCTCATTAAAGCTTTCTACTTTTAGGTAATTAAAACCAGGTATCAAAGGCACATGAAATTAGGATTGGGTAGTAATTAATTTGAGAAAGTAATGTTCACAATTCAGTTTAAAAAGACCTCCCTGTCTTGTGATTGGGGTGAATTAATGCAATAAGGAAAGTGGGGAGGGGAAGAGAACATAGAAAGAGTATGTGCAATGCTAGTCCCCTGTGGGTGTCTTATCTCCCAAGTGGTGACCATTATCATAGAATTATAGAACTGTTTGCATTGGAAGGGACCTTTCAGGGCCATCTAGTCCAATCCTCCTGCAGTGAGCAGGGACATGTTCAAGTAGATCAGGTTGCTTAGAGACCTGTCCCACTTGATCTTGAATGTTTTCAGGGATGGGGCATCTACCACCTCTCTGGGCAACTTATTCCACTATTTCACCACTCTTACTATAAAAAATTTCTTCCCTAGATCCAGTCTAAGTCTACCCTCTTAGTTTAGAATCATTACCCCTTGTCCTATCACAAAGGCGCTGCTAAAAATTTGTCCCCAGCTTTGTTCCAGGCCTCTTTTAAGTACTGAAAGGTTGCAATAAGTCTTCCCCAGAGCCTTGTATTCTCCACACTGAACAATCCCAACTCTCTCAGTCTTCCTTCATAGGATTGGTGTTCCATTCCTCTGATCAGATCTCTGTGATCTTCTCTGAACCTCCTCCAACAGGTCCATGTCTTTTCTGTGCTGAGGACTTCAGAGCTGGACACAGTACTTCACGTGAGGTCTCATCAGAGTGAAATAGAGAGGGCAGAAACACCTCCCTCAACCTGCTGGCCATGCTTCTTGTGATGCTGCTCTGGATCCAATTGGCTTTGTGACCTGCAAGCAAGCATTGATGGATTAAGTCCAGCTTTTTATCTACCAATAGCCAAAAATTCTTCTCCATGGGGCTGCTCTCAATTCCTTCATTGCCCAGCATGTATTCATACCAGAGGTTGCCCTGACCCAGACGCAGGACCTTGTCCTTGGCCCTGTTGAACCTCAAGAAGCTCACACAGGCCCACTTCTTGAGCTTGTCCAGGTCCCTCTGGATGGCATCTCATCCTTAGGTATGTCACCTGCGTTACCCAGATTGGTGTTGTCTGCAAACTTGTTGAGGGTGCACTTGATCCCACCATCAAAGTGATGATATTAAATAGTACTGGTCCAAATATGGACCCCTGAGGAACACCACTTCTTACTGATCTCCATCTGAACATTGAGCTGCTGACCACAACCCCTGGATGTGACTATCCAACCAGTTCCTCATCCAAAAAACCAGTCCACACATCAAATCCACCTCTCTCCAATTTAGAGAGAAGGACATTGTGGCAGACCATGTCAAAGCCCATACAGAAGTCCAGATAAATGATATCTGTAGCTCTTCCACTGATGTAGTCACTCCATTACAGAAGGCCACTAGGTTGGTCAGGTAGAACTTTCCCCTGGTGAAGCCATGCTGGCTATCCTTAATCACTTCACTGTCCTCCATTTGCCTTAGCAGAACTTCTAGGAGGATCTGTTCCATGATCTTCCCAGGCACAGAGGAGAGGGTGACAGGTCAGTAGTTTCCAGGGTCCTTCTTTCCACCCTTTTTAAAAATGGGTGCAACATTCCCATGACTTTTCAAATACCACGGGGAGAAGGTTGGCAACTACACCAGACATTTCCTTCAAGACTCTGGGATGCATCTTGTCAGGTCCCCTAGACTTAATGTTTGTTCAGGTTCTTCAGGTGGTCACGAGCCTGATCTCTTAGAGTGGAAGAGACTTTGCTCCTTCAGAGGCCCTTCCACCGAGGGGGTATCGAAAGAGAGCCTGCCAGTGAAGACTGAGGCAAAAAAATTGTTGAGTACCTCAGCCTTCTCCTTGTCCATTGACACCTGTTTGCCAGTCTTGTTCATCAGGGGGTTAGGCTTTCTTTGATCTTCCTTCTGTGACTGACACACCTGTTGAAGCCCTTATTATTCTTCGCATCCCTGACCAAGTTCAGCTCCATCTGCAGCTTGGACTTCGTGACCCTAGACAACCAGGTAGTGTCCTTATATGCTTCCCAGGATAGTTGTCCCTGCTTCCACTGCCTGTGCATTTCTTTCTTGCCCATTAGTTTGATCAGCAGTTCGTGACTCAGCCCTGCTGGTCTCTTGCCTGCATTTCCTGAGTTATTTCAATGGGGGATTGAGTGCTCTTTGTGCTCTATGGGAAGTGTCCTTAAATGAGCTGCCAGCTCTGTTATGCTCCCTTGCCGTGGAGGGCAGTGTCCCCAGGGATCCTATTGACTAACTAATGGAACTGCTGGAAGTTTGCTTTCCTGAAATTCAGGGCCTGAGTTTGCCCTTTGCTGGACCCATATCCTTCAGACTGCCCAGGCTGCCTCCAATCTTGACATCACTGATTAGCTCATTTATGTTGGTGACTATCAGGTCCAATATCACATCCCCTCTAGTAGAGTTGTCTATTATCTGTCTTAAGAAGTTATCCAGGAATCTCCTGGATTGCGTGCAGCTTGCTGTGCTGCTCTTCCAGCAGATGTTGGGGTGGCGGAAGTCCCCAGCAGGACCAAAGTCTATGAGTGCAATGCTTCCTGCAGCTGGAGTAAGAATGCTTGGTCAATAGGCTTCCCTTGATCAGCCAGCCTATAGTAGACATGAACCACAAGGTTCCCTTTGTTGCCTCAGTTTCTAATTCTTGTCCATAAGCTTGCAACCTCCTCATGGCTGTTCTTCAGGGACATGTCACACTCAATCCATTTCTTGATGTAGAAAGCAATGCCCCTCCCCTTCCTTCCTCAGCTGTCCTTTCTGAACAGCCTGTAGCCATTGATAGCCACACTCCAGTCATTCCAAGTTTCAGTAATGGCAAAAAGGTTGTAGCTTTTTTGCAGCACATGGTTTCCATCTCCTCCTGTTGTTGGCCGTGCTGCATGCTTTGGTGTAGCTGGGCTGTTGGCTGTGTTAACTTTTTAAAGGAACATATTCCTTTGAGGTATTTCACTGATGTTTCCCTGTTGGCTCCTATTACTAGTACCCCCTGGCTGATCTCCATAAGACTTTAACTGTGCTCCACTGTACCCAGCATGTCTCAGAGCAAGAAGGGCTGAGGGCCCTCACTAGCACCCCCACCTCATCCCTCTAATTTTGGGTGTGTCACAAGCAAGCTAATACTATTCCTGCCCAACCCACTCCCCCACCCTTCAAGTCAAGTTTAAAGCTCTGTTAAAGGGCCCTGATAGCTCATGAGCAAAGAACCTCTTCCCATTTTGAGAAAGGTGAATCCCATCCAGCACCAGCAAGCTTGGTGCCATGTAGGCCATCCCAGTATCAAAAAACCCAAAATTGTGTTGGTGATACCAGCCATGGAGCTATGATTATTAGACTGGGTGCATATGTTTCTTCTAAGGTTTCTGCCAGCAACTGGAGTTATGAGGTAAAGGACTCAGAACATGCAGACCTAGAATTTTCCTAGCCCATGAATAATTTTCTTTTTTTCCTCTTTACCCCTACAAGTGCTTCTACATTGCAAAAACTGCAGAATCTAGATTTTGAGTGTAAAGAGACATTCAGCCTGCTGCCCAAACAGTGCTAGCCCACTCACTTAAGATGAAGGAGACACACGTTAACGCCTCTGCTGGAATCAGATTTCCTTTCACTCTGAAAACTCAGACATCAACATTATTTCAATTATAACTGCTACTCTTCCAGTTAAAATAATGCCACAAACACAGTGCCCCTCATCGGCATGTCTACTGAAATACCAGCCTTCCCAATAAAGAAGATTCAGGAGATTCGGCTAGATTCACCTTTTAATGCCTTATTATGTCCATCCGTATAGTACCACCTACTTCAGCAGGGTCTTAATGTTTTTAAGAGACCACTTGATGAAAGCACCACTGGAGAGCTATAGCATCACTTACTTCAATTGAATGGTCCTTTCTGTGAAAATTCACCTCAAGGAAGCAAGTTTTGAAGCTTCTAACAGGCTGATGTTTGTGTCTTCTTGGCAGAAATTTTCTTCCAGAAATGGCAGCTGAATTGCACAAGAGGAGGTGTCCAGCATGCACCCTGGGCTGCAGGCAGTACTAGACCTGGGCACACAAATAAGGTGCTCTGTGCCTCCCCCAGCCTTTGGACCCAGAATACATGAAGGAAAATACCTGAGTCAAAGGCAAACAGGACGGCAGCAAGAAACAGGAAGTGAAGATGAAAAGATAAAGACTGAGACCTGCTGGGGAGCTGGAAAGCCTGTTTAGAAGAAAAGCCTGGAAGACGAAACTAGAAGGGAAAAGCATATTGAGACAGGAGAACAGGGAACATATGAGCCCTAGGAATATGTGAGAAGAGGTAAAAGAGCTGATGGAAAGACAGAAATCCTATGGCACAAGAGAACATCCCTGTTCCTGTTTTGAAATTATTAAGGAATTAAGTCAGGAAAATAATCTAGGATTTTTTTTTTCTTTTATAATAGAACTTTCATAATAGAATACTTGTTGGCAAGCGGTAAGTAAAAAGAAAACAAGATGTTATTGAAAAAAAAAAACATTAAAAAATTATTGTGGAATGATTGTTCATAAACGACATTGATGGTACCTCTCCTTGCTTGAGAGGGGCTGTTTTAGTAGGTACTGTGAACTGCAACTGCCTTGACACTGGGAACCAAAATCCCCTGTCTAAAATGGAAATAGTAAAAGAGTCAATTCCCGTTCAAACAGTCCAGATACACACCCCAGCCTTGACCTACAGAAAGTGCCTAAGGGAATGAAAGGAGCACAATTCCCAGACAACTGGCTTTAAAAAAAAAAGAAAATCAACTTGTGTCAGATGTGATCTAGAGAAGTCTAAGAAATGAGCCTCTGTATAGCTCATCTGGCATGAAGTAATAACAAATTGCAATCATCAAGGTTTTGATATGGATCTGAATTTTCAAAAGCAATAGCCCATACTTCACAAACCACAGCCTCCTCAAAGCTAGGCACTGAGAAAGGAAAGGGTCAAAGATGCAAAAAACAGTTGCTACACTTGAGAACACTGTCTCCATTCAAACTAAGACAATATCCAGACAGATTACTTCATTTTTTTTATTTTTTTATTTTTTTTTTCTAGTGTGGTAGTACATTTAGCTAGACACCCTTAGGATATTTAACAACCTAAAAATAATCAGGTCATCCATCCATTTCACACGTAAGGTACTAATAGCAATATTCTAACTAAAGTTATCTAAACATCTTTAGCAAGCACGGGGAAAATCTTTTGATTTTTCTTCTGCTGAAGAAAATTACATTATTTGACCTCTTCTATTAAAAAGTATTCCAATGTAAGTATTTTGATATAATCTTCCCATTAGTGTAATTTTCATAGAATCATAGAACTATTCAGGTCAGAAAAGACCCTTGGATCACTGAGTCCAACCATTATCCCTACTCTACCAAGTTCTCCCCTAAACCATATCCACAAACACCACCACATGACCCTTAAAACACATCCAGGGATGGTGACTCAACCACCTCCCTAGGCAGCCTATTCCAGTGTCTAACCATTCTTTCTGTAAAAAAAAAAATTTCCTAATGTCCAGTCTAAACTTCCCCTCTTGCAGCTTGAAGCCTTTCCCTCTTGTGCTGTCATTAATTACCTGTGAGAAGAGACCAGCACCAACCTCTCTACAATGACCTTTCAGGTAGTTGGAGAGACTGATGAGGTCTCCCCTCAGCCTCCTCTTTCACAAATTAAATATTCCCAGCTCCTTCAAGCGTTCTTCATCAGATTTATTCTCTAGGCCCTTCACCAGCTTCGTTGCCCTCCTCTGTACTCACTCCAGCACCTCGATATCTCTCTTGAATTGAGGTGCCCAAAACTGGACACAACACTCCAGATGTGGCCTCACCAGTGCTGAGTACAGGGGGACAATCACCTCTCCTTCTGCTGGTCACACTATTTCTAACACAAGCCAGGATGCCATTGGCTTTCTTGGCCACCTGAGCACACTGCTGGCTCATATTCAGCTGCTTTTCAATTAGAACCCCTAGGTCCTTTTCTGCCAGACACTTTCCAGCCACACTTCCCCAAGCCTGTAGCCTTGCCTGGGGTTGTTGTGGCCCAAGTGCAGAACCTGGCACTTGGCCTTGTTGAAGCCCATACCATTAACATTAGCCTAACAAACTAATCTATCCAGGTCTCTCTGTAGAGCCCCCCTATCCTCATGCAGATCAACACTCCCACCTAGCTTGGTGTCATTTGCAAACCTACTGATAATACACTCTATGTCCTAATCAAGATCATCAATAAATATGTTAAACAGAAGCAGTCCCAGCACTGAGCCCTGAGGAACACCACTTGTGGCCTTAATCCATCAGCATGAATGACACGCCAAGCCACGGATGATCAGGAAAAGCTCCAACTACATTCAGCAAATGAACTTCACTGCTGCTATTTCCAATAGAAAATCATATGTAGTCAGCCTGATATAGGAGGCTCCAAATATCATAAGGTTACACACTGATGTTTAAAAAGAGCTGGCAACTTTACTCAGTGACTCAGAGAACTCAATGCCCATAAAGAAAAACAGATGAACATAACCCTTGCAAGAAAGGTGAGGAGAAGGCAAGTACTTCCAAACATGATGGGGAGGACAGTTCATTTCTGCATACAAGATACTAAAACACTACTGCGCAAGCCATGAGTGTTCATGGTTCAGCTAGCTATATTGATTGAAGAACATGGCATGTGGAAATCTTTCTGCCATAGTGCAAAAGTCAAGAAATAAGCTGTATAAAGTAGTGTACAAAGCAGATCTGACAAACCCACCTGAAACCTGTGCCTTTGGTGTTGGTGTCAACCCCAAACCATGTTTTTGCCAGACTAGCTGCTGATATTACTGGTTTCCCTCTGCCAGGGCCCTTAAGACAGTATTTTGTTACAGCAATATAACTACTTGTCATAGAAAGCAATAAAATTACAGAGAAAACAAAGGTAGCTATTTGACAGAAAAAATGACAGAAAAATGCTTTCATATAGTAATACTAGTTAGCAAATGCTATACCTGAGTTTTAAATTTAAAGCTTTGCAAAGTGCTTCACACTGGTTTCAACAACTGTAGTCCTCACTGTATTCCTGCAGAAAGAACGTCTGTTCAGTACTTTCCTTGATCAGTGAAAACAATCCCAAGCCTCATCTCCTGCCACTGCTGCAAGCATTCCTTTACTTTTCCAGTAGGAAATTAACTGAGAATTGACTTGTGAAATCCTGTTAAATAAGTCTTTGATTTCTTTTTTAATATGCAGAAATAAACTGCAAACCAGTGGTCAAGTTTATCAGAGTTCTGTTTCTTCTTTTTTGAATGGAAAACTCTTGATTACCACGGCACCATTTTTGGTAAGGCAGCGATACAGACAGTGTTCTTTAAAGTGAGGGTGTGGGGCAAGTCATGAAACAGTATTGTGATAATTTAAGAGCAATACCAACCTGGCTTAGAATATAGAATCAGCTGCATTAGCACTGCACTAATACTCTTAGCAGCTGGTTGGGTCAATGACATGATTTTTAAGTCTTGCAAGGTTATCAGCACCTAGTTAGTAATTTCTCTCTGAATTTCAAAGAAGGAATACAACCTTGTTAATCTTCTATAGTACTTACTGCAGCGGGGTAGATTTGCCTTGGATAAGAAGGAGATTCTTAAGCACTAGCAAGGAAAGCCCCCAGGAAATTGTGCACAATGATAAAATCATGCTCCAAGGTGAGGCAGTGGCAGAGGAAGTTGTACAGAACTCAGAAGGATTTTAAGGTCAAAAATAAGTAGTAGATACAGAAAGCAGTTATACCACAGACTAGTTATAAAACCGTGCCAACAGCAGAATGCCAGAGAGCTTAGCTAGAGGGAAGCAGAAACATAGTAAGAAACAAGACTGGCAATATTAATGAGGCATGTAGCCTAGACCTTGGAAACAAATTCTGGAAACACTTTGGTTGTGGGAAAGCATACTTGCTTACTACATAGCAAAGGATTCTAAAGAAACACTTGCAATTTTGTAGAGCAGAAGGGACACCAAAACCAAGAAAAAAAAAAAAATCAAATTAATTGTGTGTGTAAGCTTGGGTGGAGGTGGCTGAGTGGTATGCATCTTTGTGGTGGGGGTGGAGGTGGCTGAGTGGTATGCATCTTTGTTGCAATTTGTTGGTTTTTCAGATTTTAGGAAACTGAAATTCATTCTGGCCTGTAAACACCATTACAAAGTGCAACATGGGCTAGCATGAGTAAGGGGCTGTAAACATTACTTTGGGATGACTTTTAAAAATTGAAGCAGAAGCCTCAGGTATAGAGGAAACAGGAGATCCTATAAGATAATAGAAACAGGTTAAATGAATGAGGGAAGGAGAGGAAATACTTTGGAAAGTGAGAATAGTGTAACAACCAGAAGAGCCTGCAAATAATTCTGTAAGGTACAGCATATAAAAGTTTAAGACATCAGATTTTTGTGCCCAGGATTTGGACAGTGTAAAGTTGGATTAGGTTCCTCAGAGTGATCTGAAGAAATTGTTTCAGACCTTTAAGAAATAATTTATATTAGGGAATCCTTGATTTCAAAAAAACAAATACCCAAACCTGTAACTTTCAAGGTTGCCTCAACTCTGTTACCATGGTATGGTAGTGTGGTATTATTTCTGTGTGGTCAGATGTGCCAGTCTCTAGGGTTTAGTGCACAGAAGCAGCTCCCAGAGTCCAAGGAGGTCACCAACAAATGCTGCAACTATTTGGAAAGCCACGAGATCCTTGTGCCAGGCACACTGCACATCCAACTCACCAGCTTAGCCCTCCTTTGTTTCAGTGTGTTCAGCCCTATGTTAAAAGCAAGAAAAGAGGCTGTTCCACTATCCATAAACTGAATTCTTACCCTGAAAATTAATCAAATTTTCTTTCTACTGTTCCATTCTATATATATTAAGTAATCTGCTTCTGTAGCAAGCCAATTTTAGATATGTTGGACAAAATTATCCTCATTTGCTACTTTAAAATAACTTTTTTTTCCCCTGCCATTTTCTGTAATTGTAATCAGAAGTAGACTACACAACTTTGGCCTTCCCGTTTGCATTTCGATTCCACATTTCCCCTGTGCTGCATTAGCCCTAACTGATTTCCAATCAATTTGTTTGACATTGTAATCAACTGGGGGGGGGGAAGGAAAAAAAAAAGGTAATTGTAACTACTCATTACTTAACTTATTTTGGTTGCTCCAAGAGGTCACATTGTGGCTTTACTGTACAATATACCTCAACAGTCAATGGCACTCAAAATTTAGTTTCTGGTAATGTTAATACATCATTCTTAGTAATAAATACTTTGCTTACATATACATGTCTCTAAGAGGAAATAAACTGCTACAGTCCAATCTCTATTGACAATACAGTAAATCCTTCTGGAGTAGTTTGAAGCTACTGCTTTGTTGTATTTCAAGTTACATGCAAAAATAAGGCATGCTCAAAAGCAAATCAATGCTGCCAAAAATGTACAAAAAGGATATAGGTTTATTTCCAGAAATAACACAGCATTTCATTGGCAGAAAAACCACTAAACACCACTAGTACTCACCTCTTATGCTAAAGTGCCAGCTTAATCTACATAATCTAGTGCTCAAGTGGAGTGGGAAAACCATCTTTCCACATCTGAAGACAGTTGTATATCAGGTTCATACTGTTTCATAAAGCTCCGAAGGACTCTGTTTCACTTTACACATTCCTGAAGGTTTTGATTTAAATCTCCCCAACCACTAAAATTATACAAGGTGCTGCAACCAACAGAGTTCAAGTGTTCTAGAGCTGAGATACTGAAAGAACAAAGTTTTGTTAGGTGGAGTTTAAAAATTAGTTTCCAAATACAAGCATATGTTATGAAAAGGTCTTCAGAGACATCAAGGACAGGATCTTTTGAAAAGAGAAAGGGGAAAAGAGACACAAACATTTATTTATTTATTTTTTACCTTTGCTTTTAATCTGACAGACTAGAAAGTTACAAAAAAGTGGCTAGTAGTAACAACACAGGAAAAGTTTAAGTGCTAATTTTCTGTCTAGAACAGCTGAAGTTTCCTCTCTAAAAGTAAGTGCTAGTATTGCCTAGCCACCAAGAAAGAAGAGCTCAGTTTCTAATGAATCCATAAATCAAGATTATTTTCCTGGATTACCTGAATCTCACAAATGCACAAGTTTAGACTGAATGATTTAAACACCTGGCTTAGAATTCTCTGCAAATAATATGTGCTCTAAATTTTCTGAGACTTACTTTGATGCCTAAAAAGAAGTTTAAGTGTCCATATGAAGTACCCCAAATACACACATTCTGGTCTTCATTCTTTTTGTCTTAGTACACATTTACAAAACAGAAGCTGGTATTTGGCACACAAAGACAACACAGTTGAACCTTGGTGATAAATAAATAAATAAATACTGGGTGCTATGCTGTCTCTACCTGACTAATGAAATTTCATAGCTTTACATACATTTTACTTAAAACCATCTCCAAGTGCTGTCAACCAAAACATTCGCTGGCCTGGTTTCACCCTGAATGAAATAGTAATGCCTGACAGCATCTACTTTTTTCTCTTGTAAAAGTACGTGAACTGTGAATACTTTGTAAGATATTAATATATGTAATTCAGGTTATGTGGTTTAAAAAAAAAAGAATGGCAAAATAACACACAGTTCAAGATAAGAGAAAATGTACCCTGGAACTAATTAATTACCTTACTACACATGGGATGCATTTCTTTCAATAAAACATACTTTTACTGTGGTAAGCTTGATTTTCAGCAAGGACATGGACTCATTACAGCACATACAAGTTGCTGGGAACTATGCACACCTTACACCCCATGTTTGCAGAACAATTTTTAAAGTGCATTGAATCAAAGAAGAAACTTTAATGTGTTTTTACTTGTAGCACAAGCTCATCACTGATGAATTCAATTACTGTGCACCCAGAGCTAAATAAATTTTTTGAAATAATTTTATTATAGCATGGTCAAAGAATTAATTACAAAACAAATATATAAAAAGAATTGTATATTCTTTGCTATTTCCAAGACTAATAAAAATATTAAACAGAACATATTTCCACTGTAGGACTGAAGAATTTTATTGAATTATTCTTGACTTCTAAAAGCTACTCTTGATTCCTACTTAAAGAGAAGATTTCTACAGAAGTGAGATTTTCATGGTTTGTTATCAGAGCTGGCATAATCAAGTATTATTGCTCCAAACAAAGGGTACAGGTGCACTCATAAATTCTGGAATGCATCTTCAGGGCAAATGGTATCAAACTGCTACACTATTATCTGTGGCTCCAGTCTGTTGGTAGATACTTAACTATCCCTATGGGACATTTATGCATACACAATGTAAGAACTTTTCTGTGTTGCTGAGCTGGGGAAGGGCTACCTGTCCTACCTCTCCTGGGGAAGAGACAAGACCAGAGGGGAGAAAATGAACCAGGCTCCAGCTGTGAAGTTTTATAGCACACAGAGTACCAAGGAGTCAGCCATACAGAACAATGATGGGCACACGCACATCCTTACCACCTTATGTGCCACAGGAATGCTGTTGGCTAGCAAGCTACACTTCTTGCAAGAGTATGGGATAGACAAGCTATAACCAAAACCACCTTATTTAAAAGCACAGACCCTCTATACTGTGGTGACAACCTCCATCTGCAATGCACATTGAGTAGTCCATATTGTCGCCAGCAGATGGCAAAGGCAGGTATTTGTTATTATAAAGGAACGTTTCCCTTCCCTTGAAGGCTTCTTATATTTGGCACTTGCCTGTACTCCTGGTGAGTTCTGCCTACCCACAGATCCAAGCTAGAGCTTCTTGGTACAGCACAGCAAAATGTTTTACGCACAGCAGTATTCCCTGAAAGTGCCAAGTAACAGTGACATTGCCAGTGAAGGCACTTTGCATAAGGCATGTTTATTAGCTCTGACACAGATCACAGCATTTGCAAAGTGCTAAGGAAGAAGACAGCTGTTACAGCTCCCCTAATTACCTTTGCCCAGACATCAATAAAAATTTACAATTTGGATGATGTTGCTGCAACTAAGTATGATCTAGATCCACACAGGAGCTCTCCTCTTCACTTTTACAGACCACATGTTACATGTGCATTACAAGTATTCACACTGTTTCTGTGAGTTAGGTTATCTACTGTAAGGTTTTTTTATTGCACATTATCTTTTTGCTAGTGAAAAATACAGAATTTACTGTAAATAGTAATAAAATAATCACATCTTGCTACAAGCACAAGCCAGCAGGACTTGCTATTAGAAACTCTCACATAAAACAAAACAAAACAAACCCCAAAAAACCCCAGACATTTCACAGCAGAAGTGAAAAATAAAAATAAAAATACAGTATATAGAACAGGTGGAACATTTGCCTCACATATATCCAAATTCAATTCTAAGTTACTCCACTACTATAGCATTTTGAAATATTTACTTTGTTCAGCACCTGCTGTTTTCCTGCTAACCAAAATTTAAGATTGCACAGGAAGTTTGACAAATGAAGATATTGTCAACAATTTAGATTAACTGCAGAAAGAGGATAGAACATTTCAAGCAGTTGCACCCTTGAAAGATAAAAAACTTTCCTTCCTCCTCTGGCAGTAGGTCAGAACTGCTTTATTGACAAGAGACAACATTTGAAAAAACACAGATGCATGCAGACACATGAAACTGCAAAGGTTTCGTAGATATTATAAGCCCAGTAGTATACTTGAGTAAAGAAGTAGTAAAAAGAAATCAGATACAGCAAATTAAGACAGAAAACCTTGAAATTTAGTATGAGTATCCACACTATATCTGTACTTGCATGCACTGAGAATAAAAATTACGTCGACTTATGAGACTCACTGTTACATCGATCCTATAGTTTGATGATGTTTTGTATAATAAAATTAGCAACAAACTCCAACTTCCACAGTAATTTAGGCCCATGCATGACAAATATTTACTTCATGTAGTCTTCTGCTCTCCTTAGTATATGTGCAGCATATATTCTGTGGCTCTATTGTCACACAGTCATGTGATTCTTGTGAACTCAAGCTGTGAGTCACATGAGAGGATGAGACTTACCCAAGTTTCTCTGGACTCTCCACTGATAAGACCTCACTGCTGCTTTCGTCGATGGGAAGGACACGAGCAATATATTCTCCACTCTGCTGGTAAAATTTATAAACCGCCACTTGAACTACGCATTGGTCACTGCTGCTTCTCAGCCAAGGACTCAGGATGACAGGGCTTGGCCTCTCTGATGCATTGAGAAACAGAAACGAACCTAGAACAGTTGAGGCAACAAGAAAGCATTAAGAACAAGAAAAGCCCAAAAAGCCTAAAAAAATGCAGCTGAACACCTGTTATTTTCATGCCGCAGCTCACTCTGCAGCCCTTTCATACTTCCTAGTCAAATATTAGTTTTGCCAATTAATTTGGAAAGTTTCCCCATTTTTTATTAAAACCACTAAGATCTTTCCAGGCAGGCAACATTTCAACTCACTTTTGGCTAGTCCAAAACAAAGACTACATTTCAATTTAACTCCCAGAAGAAAACTTATAAAGTGGAAAAAGCCGTAAGTATTAAGGGCAGGGAAAAATTACAAACAGAAACAATAAAATTCAATAAAACAAGAGACTCTTTCAAAGTTAAGTTCAGGCAGGTGATTAAGGAGTATTAGGTTTAGATTGTTGCTTCCTCTGCCTGTTCTTCCTGGACTTCAACCCCATGTCTGTAATATCTCAAGTGTGGTCCAGACCCAAGTATTATGGCCTTGGTTCAGTAGGATCCTGATCTGACAGCTCTGAGATACAGATAGATATAGATATAGATTACATATAGATATAGATACATGTGTGTGTGTATTTATATTTTCAATAATACTTTATATCTATTTCTCTCACCCAAATAAAAACCACAAAATTAATATATTTGATTTTGCTCTTCTATACACATAAGGATGCAGCATTTTTAAGTCATTAGAGTCAGGATAAAGGACATAATTTTATTTCTTTGGCAATTCATTCTAATGTATTCATTTTATATGCAGCTAATCCACATTAAACATTTCATTATTATTCAGTACATTGACTCCCTTGGTGTAATTCTATTTCAATACAATCTGAGGCTTATCAAGTGGGACAAAGGTAACACCTTTTCATCACACTGTTGCTCATTTCAGGTAAGTCAAATTACTCCCTTTTGGCAGCTGACCATTTTAGCAATTTACCCACAGAACAGGCACATCAAGATGTGGAGCTGGTAAATGAAAGGTACGGTTAGGTAAATGAAAGGAAACAACTCTAAAAGCAAGAAAAATTGTGATATTCCACAGGTTCTAGCAAGACTGGTCAGATAATCAAGATGACACAGTCTAATTTCCTGGAGCATCCATTAACGATGCCTGTCTGTTAATACTTTAAAGATGCAGATCTGAGTAACAGTTTAATTTCAGAGAGAGAGAAACTAAGGCTCAACAGAGCTGTAATTTACACATACTTCTAAGTGTTTATGCATCTTAGCAGAAGCTGCAACTTGATTTTGAAAATAAAAAGGCTGAATCTTCTGAGGAATGATCTTCCACTTCACTTAGCATGGCTCAGCTGAGATATAGGGTGTCTAAGAAATCCTGTGGAGGGGCCTTGAAAGGGTCCTGTTCAACTTCATCTCCGTATTCAAGCTGTGGACCACAAGGTGAAAACCAGCTGCTCTGAGGTCCTGTGGTAGTTCACCTTATCCTAAAATACATGTGTCATTTGGTGGTTCCCATTTCTCTCCACTGAACTGAAGGTCAAGAACAGATTTAAATATCTCAATATCAGATGCTGGTCTAGAACTGAGGAACTAGTGCTCACAGATTTCCCTGTTGAAAAAGTCTGATTTGGCAATTTAGTCTCAGGTCACAGGCAGGTTAATAATCAAAGGGCTAAAAATGAAACTGGATTCCTGTCAAACACCATGCTTCCCTTCAATACACACACTTATAATAAGCAACATTTTTTACACAGTTGTCAAAAACAGTGTTCCTGGCACTGGCATGAAGTTAGTCACATATCTAAAGCTAGAAAACATTTGTATGGAAAGGAACACACAGAAACATGCTTGGTACAGTCTGCTCAGATGTAGAGGTTTGTAAACAGAGAGAAATGCAGTTGCAGAATTTTATTATTTTTAATAACAAGATTCCTTTATGGGAAATAATAGACTTTAATCCAGTTACTAACATAATAGTTTGATGATGAGTTAAAACAATTTTTGTTATTGTGAGTTATATATACACAATATTTTTGCAGTTCAGTAAAATAATAACTCCAACATATTTACCATCCTTCCCTGTCTCTGCCTTCTGTTATAAACAAAAGATAATTAGAGCACTAAATCTTGTAGCTTTAATTGTACCATCCCCATAAGAACAGTGAAATCTGTGACAGAAGGGAGCAACGAGACTTCTACTGGTGGCAGCAAGACACTAATGGTTACAACGATTGCTGATGGTAACTTGCCAGGTGCAAGAGTCATTTGCTCATCTCACTGCCTTGCAACTGGGAGTCAGATTTCAAAATTAACAAAAAGAGGCAGCTCTCATTCCTTCTTTCCTTGCAGTGGTTCTAAATAAAGACAGTTTTCAAAGATAATCCCTCTTATGCCCTGACTTAGGGGTAGGTTTGAAACATCAGTGAAGCTGCTACAGCAAATTTGCAAGATAGTCACTAACGTCCTCTGTTTAGGCTTTCTAACTCTTTATTTACAGGCCCCAGACTTTGCAGTTGTGGCTTATTACTCATCACATGGCCAGTTCTACCTTCTAAATTATATTGATAAAAGGAATACAATTTTATCATGTTGAGGGCTACCCTGGCACACTCTCCCAGGATGACAGGAGGAACAGCTCCACACTACACTGCTGTGAAGTGGTGCCTAGAAAATCACTCCAAAGGACATGGCTATTATACTGTGTTGGCTTCACCAACTACACCAAGTCACCAAGACTACATAGTCTTGTAGAAAATGTTCTTCTAGTGCAAATACTAGAGATATGACCTTACCTTTAAATTTTTAAATTTTTAAAATTTTTTTAAAAAGGAAAGAATAAGCAGAATTTTGTTCTTGATTTCAAAAGCTCAGTCATCTTGTGGGTAACTTCCCTGTCTGCGGTGGTTTCTTTTTGCTCTTGCTTCTCATGTAATCCATACATACTAAGGAAAGACCTATCAGAGCCATATTTAGAGATAGTGTCATTGGAAGAGTTTCCAAAATTGAAATGAGGGGTTCTTGATATGAAACCACAGAGAAAGTGCAGAGGCTTTGTTACACAGCAGATATACAAGATTCCTGTTTATGCACTATCAGTTACATCCACTTACTACAGACCAGTGGGTTCCTGTAGTAATAGGGCTCAACACCTACAGTGTACATCACAGATACTCTTTTCCACATAAGCAATAGACTCAAAACTCCAATTCAGACAAACTCAATTTCATTATTTTGGTGTCTCCAAACAGACATATCTATCAGGTAACTGCATACATACACACATATACACAAAGACAATAACCCACTGATAGAGGCCCAAATCCTTTCATTAAAAGTTGACCAAAATCAATTGTGTCAAACCCCGTAAAGGAATAATTAACGTGACTGAAGTAAGAAATTACACTTTTTGATCACAAATCATTATACTTCTCCCTTCCGTCAAAGGCACAACCATAGCTTGCCCAAGAGATCTATATGAGCACCATTTCCAGGATCAGATTAGAGACTGCTACTCAGAAGAATTAGAAGATCACATGGAGATCGATTCCCCACCCATGCCAAGAGACAGAATAATACTCTATTTCACACCAATGGACTTTCTCGGCTAAATTAGAAGCTATATGTTCACTTGTATTTCCATTCAGTAGGAGGAAATCCATACAGCATGCTCTAAGATAACTGTGTAGACCTGTAAGACTTTAAGGTTCCATCTCTAATTTCATAGCACTTATTTTCTCCTATTAGCTTGCAGTTCTAATAAGGCTCTTAGGATCTTCCTGGGTGAATAGAAAGAAAAAGCACCGTAGCTTCAAACAAACTTCTGCTGCTATCTAGATATCAAGATATACAAGCTGAGATGAAAGGCCCCTTCATGGTACATGCTGCCAGTGCCATGCTCCACTGTTCAGTATTTGCTTTTCAGAAAGACGTTCACTAGTTTCATTAGTCATTTGAGGAGTACTTCCCTACAGGTTTTAAATTGGACTCTGGCTGCACATCACAATGGTGATATTAAAGAGATGCTGTTAAAATAATCACATTGTAAGCCACAGATGCGGGCACTTAGCAATTCTTGAGTCCTGGGCTCATTCATCATCATTATCATGTAGAACCACATGGTTGCAGAGGAAACACCATTCAGTATTTTGCATCAAATACACCTATTTTGCATTATATGACACAAATCCTAGTAGCTAATACTGTTCCATGATTTTTAGAAACCTCTTGTCTAAATTGCAAATACTTTATTTTCCACATTCCTTCTAAACACAAACTATGGCAGAACTGTACCAATAGTACTGTGCTTCTAATAATATTTTTCCCTACATTTTTAGTACCTGCAGTCACAATGCAATGGTTTTCCTGATTCTCATGTGTTGTGTCTGATAATATCTCTGGTAACTTGCTGTAACTTCAAACACATACTAAAAGATATTTATGCTTAAGCACAGGGAATTAAGGCAGTTGACGTAAAAGGAGTATTACAAGACAAATGAATATATCTTGCATGAAAAATTTGCTGTTTATCTTCTGGAAGCTTGTTTACAATATTTTAACATTCATGTCACAAAAAGGGAAGGATGGCTTATCAGCAAGATGTTTTTGAGATTAAGGTGACACCTTCAGGTTACGCTTTCAGAACTAACGAGGTCACAGAGATATTTGTGAAGAAGGAAACTGATGCTAATGTACTATGCATGTACAGATACACTGTGAACATAGGACTTGTCCAAAAAGCTTTCAAATGAAGGGGTATAGACTGCTAAGACTCAAAACCACATCAACAGCTAGGAAAAATCCTGGATCTTTGGCCCAACATCTGATACAGATGCACAAACCACCTGAAACGCATGCCAGCAAGAACACTGAGGTAACCCTGAGATGTTGAAAAGACGCCCATTGCTCAGTCCTAGGAACCAGGCAAACTTAATATCCTATTTACAGCCCCTTGAAAAGCTGGTCATCTGATAGCTATTCAATAGCTTTGAATGCTCTCTGTCAACTGTTCAAAACCTAAATCCTTCCTAGTCAGTCTCAGGGTAAACAGAGTAAAGAGCCAGTTCACACTCTTCTCCTAAACAACCTCGTGATGCTCAATGAGGTCAGTGCACCTTACTGTATACTTTGACTTTTCAGAGGCAGCAGTCTAGGAAAGGTGATTGCAGCTCAAAAAGACATCAGCCTGAGAAGCTACAGTGGAAAATACGGTTTTCCAGTAAAGCTTTCACTTCAGAAAGTGTCAGGCTCTTCTGGGACAAACACATGGAGACAATTCCTAACCTGGACTCGAGGACTAGGATTTCCAGCATGAAGTGTTCTTGTGTATCTGATATCACACAATCAAATAAGATCCTGAAGACATCAAACAAGGCAATGTGACATAAAACCAGTTACAAAAGCAGCATGCATTAGAATTCATCAACAGGGAAGTTCACATTATTTGAAAATAATATTTAGCAACACACTCAAGCCAATAATACACAAAGAGCAGACACCCAGATTCTTGATACATATTGAAGTGTTCCCATGCAAATTCAAGCAGATTTCTTCCCTAATAACCAAAGACTATAGCTTAATAATTTTCACTTACTTTCTTGAAAAGCAAGGCTCAAAACACAGCTATGCTGATTTAATCTGATCACAGTTATGAACCAGCAATTTAACAATCCTTTGCAAAACCGAGATTACTGTTCTGAACATAAACTCCACCTTAATACTAAAAGGATTTTCTTACCTTTCACGTACAAGTTCAATACTCTAGCAGGTTAAGTTAGAGCCGTAAAAACTATTAACAGTCAACATCTGTTGGGGACTGTACAGCATTAAAAAAAAAAAAAAAAAAAAAAAAAAAAAAAAAAAAAAAAAAAAAAAAAAAAATTAAATCAAGTTTCATGGTCTTTGGAGATGCTGACCAGAAAGAACATTTCCACTAGCATCACAAAACATCCCACAGAGCTGTTCTTTGGATTCTTCATTTTATACTCAACTTCCAAATTCAAGCAAAAGTCTCATAATGGGAGTTCAGTAGCTGGTAAAAGCCATGGAAGAACTGGGCACTACCTGAGTGACAACATTAAGGAAATATAATGTTATACTTTTTCTAGGCTTATTTATAAAGATTTTCTAATTGCCTCATCAAGGCTCTGAAATGTGCTGAACACTAAGAACATGAATAATCTCCAGTGCCAAGTGCAATGTGACTGCATAGGCACCAGAAGACTTGCAACATTCTGTACTTGCATCTGACTTAAAACACATGAAGGTAACAGCCTTTGAATTATTATAAAATTTAGAGCTGAACAATTCTAAACACTTTAATTATGGTAATTGGATGATATCATACTTCTTTTGAAGTCTATTCGAGTTCTTGCTATTAGCTTAAATAGAACCAGGATTTCACTTCTAATACCTAGCAGGTACGTAAGCATGTTTCTCTAGATGCTTGCAAGAGCAATTCAGAAACACTGATTAATTCATATTGGCTCATGTGGGCATGTAATACATTTCACAAAGGCACACATTAAAGCAGACATTAAAGTACTGCAAACAGCATGAGGCTAAGACTGGTATCAGAGCAGAGATCTGCAAGTCAAGGGTCTTTTAAATTACCTCCTATTCAAGTATTTTTTCAATTCCTAAATATAAAGAGGCAGGCAATAATCCCTCCAAGCAAAATAAAGCCAAATTTTGTCCTCCCACTAAGGCATCAGTCAGCTTTGATTTGCCCCATATGATTTCTCTCAAATTTAAACACTTAAATCATATAAAAGTTGTGATCCTTCTGAACTGCAGCAGTGCTATAGAAACATAACTCGTAGTTAGGAAACACAGGAGTCCACCCTTTCCTAACACTCTAGTCCCAAAAATTTTCCTTATTAATTTACCTCCTCTTAGAGGCAATCCTGAAGCCTTACATGTAGAGGGAGCAGCCTCCTAGCACTGAATTTCACACAGCTTTTACAGGTTTCCCCTGTTGCTTCCCTAAACTCGGGTGTACTGTCCAAAGGAACACTATTATAAAACTTAAGTACTATTTATCAGTATAAATTCCAATAATCCCTAGCATATCCATAGGGAAAGCTGAATCCCATCACACTACTTAGCTTAGATAGACAACAATAAATATGTTTTTCTCACAAAGCATTTTACATCCAGGTTTTCAAAAGGAAAGAGTAAAAAGGAAGAAGAAGAAAACAACTAAAAGCTCCAGGTATTGCCTTCCATAATGGGAGCTAGAGCCAGATGCTATTACAAACCAGTTTCTAAATGTGTCAGCAGCGTTTGCTCGCAGCTGAAAAGCACTGTATTACAAACCAGTTTCTAAATGTGTCAGCAGTGTTTGCTCGCAGCTGAAAAGTGAAAAAAAAAGTAGTTAATTAAAAACTTAAAATTTAATGCTGAAATTAAAATCTTTCCCAGACAATGACAAAGAAAGTTTAAATAATTCAGCCTTGCACAGCTGATTTACCCATAGGCACCTTCTGTTTCACTGCTAACAGAGGCAAATGGCAAGTTACTTTTGAGACTAGAGGATGGGAGAATTTTCTGTCATCAGAAGCAAGACAGTCAGACCTAAAGAGAAACCTAAGAGGAAGATGGTTCTGTCAATAAAATTAGAAACAGAACACCTGTCCAATACTTCATAGTGTGCACAGTAATTAAGGGGAGGGTGTGAAAGGAAGCCTAATGCTGTGCCTCTAGTTGACACTTTGCTTTCAAGTGTACTTATTTGATTACACTCAGGAGGCTAGAGGCTTAAAATTTAAGAAGTTTGACAATACCGTGACACAAAAGAACCTGAATAGAAACATGCATGGAACAGAATGGGTATTGCAACAGCTCACAGTTCAGTAACATCAGAGACCACATTACACAAGTAGCAAATACTGGAAGAAAACCTACAAGAGAAGGCATGCAATTAAACCTTTCTAGTGTAGTCCTCCTCCTTTTTCATTCTGTGCCAGGATTAAACTCATCACATAGAGGCTGCCATTACGTCAGCTTTAAGTGCACAACAGTCATAACTCAGACCACCTAAGAATCATTACATTGCTCCACAGTTAACATAAATAAGATTAATCTTGAGAAGATGGTGTATTTTAATGTCTCACACATTTTAATCTGACCTTGTCAGCCTCTATTCTACATACATACATATACATCAGTGCACACAGTATCAGGAGATGATTAGTTGGCTATCTCTCCCCAGAAGTATCAGGAAAGGAGATTATCCTATCCAGAGCTTGTTGAATGCCTGATTACATAAATTGTCCTGTTGTCAAATTCCTGCCCATGCTGAGGCTCAGCCATCCATCTTTTCTCTTGGGTCTCCATTCCACTTCCATCCCAAATCTGCATTTCAGTAACTCAGTTATCAGCTCTCCACTATCAATACTGCACACCAGCTTTGTCTGGCAGATCCCTTTACACTCATCTTTTAGCTCCAGAGCTTCCTTATGTTTTCTGTACTTCCCTAAGTAATAGTTGCAGGGATGAAAAGGGACAAGAGAAGCTTGGCACACCAATTATAGGATGGAAAGAAATGCAGATGGCAGAAACTTGCTGAGGATCACTCCATTCTTCTGTGAAAGCTGCTCCGGCTCCTGGTTCTCATTCTGCTGATTCAAAAAACCCAACTGACATTCAAACACAGGAAAAAAGCAAGCTTCATCCACACACCACTTATCAAGGGGAATACAACTGAGGGGACAAACTACCCTTTCCCCCAAGTCTGACAACGGGTTAGAGCTTCTCTGAATGTACACAGAGAGGCTGAAAAATGACATGGCAATCAATTAAAGAGAAAGGAAGTCCAAGAGCTTACACATAAAGACTTTTCCCCAGAGCCTTGAGACCAGTTACAAAGATTTTCTCCAACAACATGGTTAAATTTCACATGTAATATAATATAAATAATAATAATTTAACACTAATCAAATGCATACAGGACACAGACAAAACAGAGAACAGTGCTTAAATACATTACCCCCACCCCTCCCTTCTTCCCGGGCCCAAATCACTTTGTTCCCGGTTTCTCTCCCTCCTCCCCAGTGGCACAGGGGGACAGGGGATGAGGTTTAGAGTCAGTTCACAGGCTGGTGGTTCCTGCCGCTCCTTCCTCCTCAGAGACAAGGATTCCTTGCAATTCCCTGTTTCCCCATGGGATCCCTGCCATGTCCTTCACAAACTTCTCCATGACTCCTTGCCACAAGGTCAGGAGCAAGCTGCTCCAGCGTGGGCTTCCCACAGAGTCATGGGCTGCTTCGGAAACAGTCCTCTCCCCTGGTGCAGAGTCCTCCATGGTTGCAAATCCAAGTCCATGGGCTGCAAGTCTCTATTCGCCCCTCCTGGAGCCTTCAGAAAATGTTCCACCGTGTTCTTCCATGAATGCAGGGGGAGTCTGCCATCTCGCCATGGGCTGCAGGGAAACTTCTGCTTGGGCACCTTCTTCCTCACCAACCTCGGGATCTTCACCACAGCACCACTTTCACCTTTCCAGCACTGCTCTTTCTCCTCTCCCTGCTCTCTGCTTAGGTCTTCTGACAGTTCTTTCATATGTTAATCACAGAGGTGCATCTATTGTCTTTCTAATGACCCAGCCTTGGCAACCCAACCTGGGGAGCTTTTAGTAGCTTCTTACAGGAGCCACTCCTGGGGCCTTTGCCCCACTACTGAAACCATGCCAGAACCAAACCAGCACACTAGCCTGAATTGCTTAAGTGCCAACAATATTATTTATTATGGTAACATCCATTTGAAAGAGCTGGTTCCACCGACTTCTTGCAGCTAGCTCTTTAATTTAAATTGTCCCTAAAATTCCAGTACAAATGGAATGTATGATGACGGTTCAGGTGAAAATGTCCTGGTCAGATCAAATCTCAGTAGATTGGACTCCAGCTATCTGGTGCCACTTCCAGCCCCTGGAGAGCCTTGTAGCAAAAGGAAGGGAATTTCCTGCCCACCACTGTCATTATTTTACAATAGGATCACTGAACCACTTGAACTGGAAGGCACCTCCACAGGTCTCCACCAGCAGCTGTGGCTTGTCCAGCCGAGTCTCAAAAGACTCTGGACATGGAGATTCAACAGTCTCTCTAGGTAACCTGTTCTAGCACTGCACCACTCTCTGAGTGAAAGCCTTCCCTCAAGTCCAGTCATAGAACAGTTAAGGTTTGAAGGTTCCAACCTTCCTGCTATGAGCAGGGACACCTCACACTAGACCAGGTTGTACAAGGCCTCATTCAAACTGGCCTTGAACACCTCCAGGGATGGGCCATCCACAACCTCCCCAGGCAACCTATTCCAGTGTCTTACTACCCTCGTGGTGAATAATTTCTTCCCAATATCTAACCTAAATCTACCCTCTTTCAGTTTAAAACTATTATCCCTTGTCCTATCACTACACCTTCTGGTGAAATCTGGGCCTCACAAACAGCAGCTGTTACCACCACCTCTTAGATACTGCTGCTGAGAAGAATTGGGCTCTGCTGCCTTTGTAATTCTCCATTGGGTGGTTGTAGGCCATCACTAGTTCACCTCTCAGGCACCTCTTTCCAGCTTAAGCAAGCCCAGTTCCCTCCACCTCTCTGTGGGGAGTATGTGCTGTGGGCCCCTGAACACACAGGCAGTCCCCACTAGGCCCTGACAGTAATTCCATATCCCTGTTGACCTGGGAAAGGGAGCTGAGAGCCGACAGAGCAACCCAGGTGTGGCCTAACCACCACCAAGCAGGCTGGAATAATAACTTCCTCAGTGCTGGCTACCTTCCTCCTACCTTATTTTGGCATGAAGCACTGCCTACCCCATTTGTGATTGTTTGGGTCTTCTGTAATCCTCAGATCCTCTTTAGCAGGACTACTCAGGCCACTGCTTCTTAGCTTTGGATGCTGCACTGGCATGACCTGTCCCAGAGGCAGAGCGTCTCACTTCTGGTGGCTCCGCAAGGCTCCTGTTAGCCCAGTCCTCAAGTTTACCAAGACCCTTCTAGAGCAAAGTTCTGCTATTCAGTGCACCAGTCAAGCCTGTTCTCTCCGTTGAGGATCATTTGATTCACATAGAAATTTGACCAGTGTCTCATCATGCAGGTCACACATGAGGACACTGAGCCTCAGTCCTAGCTGCTGAGGCCAGCCTCTCTCCATGCTGGCTGCCACTGGCCATGAAGCCACCAAGTATTATTAGTTTCTGAGTTAAACAGCCCAGACAGTTTTCCATGTGCCCAACAGGCTGTTCACCCACGCAGATCTCCTCAGCTCCCACATGAGAGTACTGGGGAAGACAGTGCCTGAAGCTTTACTAATGTCAATACAAAATACATGCATGGTCCTCCATTGCTCACACAGATAGTCATTTGGCACAAGACCATCAGGCTGATGACCTATGACTTATCCTTGGCAAATCCATGCTGACTGTTCCCAGCTACTTTCTTGTCCTGTACCTGTTTGGGAACGGAGTCCAAATGGACGTGCTCCATGTTCTTTCTATAGACTGATCTGAGGCAGACCAGCCTGTAGTTCTGTCTTTCATCCAAGTCCAAGTCTTTCATCTTGCCCTTTGCAGAAATGAACATACTGCTGGTCTTTTCAGGTTGTCAAGGACCTTCTTCAATTGCAATGATTTCTCACGGATTTTTTGACACTGACAGCAGTTTACTTTTACAGCACCTTTGGGTTTACACATTCCTATGGATTTGAATGTATCTAGGCTCTCTGAGTAGTCCCCAACTTCATGACCTTCAAGGGCTGGCTGCTCCATTCCTGAAATCGTACTGCTACGTGGGAGAAGTCTTGGCCCAAAACCGCAGCAAAAGAAAAGCACTCAGTACTTCTATCTTCCCAGTATCATCTGTCACTAGGTTGTGTTTTCACCTCCTCCTAAGAATGCTTTAATGTGTACCAAGGAAGACCAATGGATCATTTTAAATACTTTTTTTAATAGCATCTTAGAGTCTCACTGAAGGCCAGCCCAAGAGAATGAGGGAAAAGACAGTTGGCACAAACAGTGACAAGAAAACACAAGGAAACCAGTTGAACATGAGCCAGCAGTGTGCCCAGGTGGCCCAGAAGGCCAATGGCATCCCAGCTTGTATCAGGAATAGTGGGGCCAGCAGGAGTAGGAATGTAATTCTCCCCCTCAGCACTGGTGAGGCCTCACCTCAAGTACTGTGTCCAGTTCTGGGGCCCTCACTTCAAGAAGGATATTGAGGTGATGGAGCAGGTCCAGAGGAGACCAACAAGGCTTTGGAGGGACTGGAGGAAAAGTCTTATAGGGATAGGCTGAAGGGGCTGCGATTGTTTAGCCTGGAGGAGACTCAGGGAGACCTTATCATTCTCTACAACCACCTGAAGGGAGGTTGTAGTCAGGTGGGGGCTGGGCTCTTCACCCAGGCAACTAGGGACAAGACAAGAGGGCATGGCCTGAAGCTATGCCAGGGGAGGTTTAGGTTGGATATTAGGAAGCTCTTCCTCATGGAGATGGTGATTACACATTGGAATGAACTGCCCAGGGAAGTGGTGGAGGCACTATTCCTGGATGTGTTCAGGGAAAGGCACAAGGATGTGGCACTTAGTGCCATGGTCTAGCCAATGTGGTGGTGTTAAGGGCATAGGCTGGACTTGATGATCTTAAAGGTCTTTTCCATTCTTGGTGATTCTGTGTGAAAGAGGAGAGTCAATCATGTCAACAGTGACCATTACACATGCTGTATTTCAAAATACTTCAGCTACAATACCAAACCATAATTTCTGTGCTTCCTCTCTTCTCTTCAGTGTGCTATTCTTACTGTGATTAAATTACAAATCTAATTTCTGCAGAAGAAAAGCCTTTTCTTCTTATTCTGCAAAATGCCTATCACACTTTCCTCTTTTGGGCTCAGAATCCAATGAACTGACTGGAATAATGACATTGTTTTCCCCAACACATACAGCCAAGCCCTCCAATCACCTTGCAGGCAAGTACCGATGGGACTTCACCGTGGGTTTCACATGAGTACAAACTGTATAAGTTTAAGTTCTCAATGAATGCTATGGAAAGACTGTACAGCTCTTTTGCTCTACAAACAAAAACCACAGCCAACAGGGATCTGCTTACTGAACAGAGCATGCCAATCATCTCACATGTTGTAATCCTGCCTTCAGCATGCCTTTTAAATCAGCACTACTTCTCAAGAGATAAATGTTTATCTTAAAAATAATAAATTTGGACAGCACCATGCCTAGCTATAATTGAGAAATTTTACATGAAATTCAATTAAACAGCATTAACCATTATACATCATCTTCTTCATGGAACCATCAGAAAAGAATACTTAAATGTCTTTGAAATCTCATTACAGCCACACCAAGCATTTCTGCCTCAAACTCAAACTGAGGAAGTCACATATTATTATGGCCGGGGGAGAGGTGAGTAGAGGTGAACCTGCAAAGTGGTACAAGGCTTTTCTGACCAACTACATTAACTTTTCAGTCTTACTGAAAACACATATTAAGAGAAAAAAATTAGTTAGACTTACCATTCTCTTGGCATTCTGAAGAAATTACCTTTAGTTCACTGACATTCTAATTTCTAGAAACAGGCATATTTATGCTAAGAAGGTTACAGCTTGTGTATCTATCTTGGTTTCAATTATTCCATCATCTTTGCACTTCCCTAAGATATAGCATGAAAGATAAACTCCATTCTACTTTTTTTTTCTGTTGGCTGTAGATGGAGAGAGTAACTTTTAGTTATTATTTTTAAAATATTATCTCCCTGCTCTAGCAAGGCTGGAGATAATGCAACAAGGATTGCATGGCAGGGTGAGTTGTAAGTGGACTGTGGCTCATAACATGGATTTTGCATAGCCCAGGTTGGCACTCAGGAGTTTAGAAGCTTCCTCTGCCTGACAGAGTGATACCAGCTGATGGTTTCAGTGAGTCCTCATGACAAAGCCATTACAATTATCAGTACCAAAACAAGCCATTTTGGAGAGGCAGTATAAATGAAACTTTTGAAGTTCCTGTAATGCAGATGTACAGTAGATTTTGACCAGTGTTGTATTACTCTATCTGCACTAAGTCCTAGATGCCTCCCAGTGCTTATCCCTATGGAGCAAAAACACAGTGCATGTTACTTCTGAAACAAACAGGTACATCAGATAGCATGTGCAAGAAGTACAGAAGTGATTTAGGAGCCCAAAAATATCTGGCCCATGAGGCAGAATAGCTCACCTTAACACAACTATCTTTGCCCTCAGTTTTCACTTTGACTATTGGTGAGTTACCTGCCAGTGAAGCACTGGTAGAAACACCTCATTTCACAAAGTGATGCATTATGGTAAACCAGTATAAACTGGTGCAGTGTTTTATCCAATATGGTATAGATGAAGGTCAAAAGTAAGCAGAGTGAATTTAAGGTCCTTCAGGGAAACCACCCATGTTGTATTTAAATTCACAAATGTCACTGGTGTTCTACAGAGCAAGAAGGAAAGATGTTTAGGGCTTAGTTTTAATAAAGATGCTTCTAAAACTGTACTGTAAATCCCCATATTATTAAGAGAGGAAAGCTCTTACCTGTTAATTCACTTCTACATCATTCATGTATTGCCCACATTTTGCTCTTCACCTGCAGGTCAGTTTTCTTTGCATGACAATGCTGCCTTTCTTTCCTAATTGGAAGCATTATCACAAGGCTGCCAAAGCTTGTGGCAAGGCATAAGCTATTTAAATCCAGACAGGATTCTACTTTCTTTGACTTCAAACAAAACCTTATGACCATCTGTCAAAAGATCCAAAGTTCAATAAACTCATGGGGTTTTTAAAGCATCACTTCTGTCTTTAAATCAGTCTGACAGCCTTCTTTAGAGGATGGAAAATAAACTCCCCTAGGAATAAGCTAGGAAAGACAACAGTAAAAAAAGCTGTAGTACAACAATGAAGAGCAAACAAGAGGGTTCTCCTATTTCTTGTGACATCCAGCCACACTGGATTTACCACTATGGCTTTTCAATAATCAGAGTCCTATGGAGTATAAACGTGTTATGGGCAGTTATGAAGTGGCTGGCAGAGACTTCATAAAGGTTACAGAAGACAGCCAAGCTTCACTGAATAACTCCTGTTTTCCTTTTAGAGGAAGGTAAATATTGCTAGGCCATACACAGTAAAAATACACCACTGACAGCACATCACTATGGAAGCACTAATAAACCCATAGGTATTTGTGGATATATGTCATCTTTGACAGCATTTGCTTTTACAGCTCCTGCAGGCAGTAATTTTCATCCTAACTGGCAACACTTAAATGTTTTTTATTAAACTGTTTTTTTTAAGGAAGGGAATAACATGGGGTTTTTTTCATTACAAATGCAGAACTGATCCTGAGGGGAACATTGCCAAGACTTTCAAACTGAGGAGGCTTTCAAACCATTTCCATCTTTGAAGATGAGCTATCAAGGTACTTAATTTAGTTAAGTCTCCGTATGGCTGTAGCCATTGTTCTAGATACAGTTGATAGGGGTTTTATTCCTTTATGACAAATTCATAAAAGGAAACAAACAGTACTGCTGAAACAAAAAAGAAGCTGTCTTCTTTGGACAGCCTTCAATACTAAACAACTATCCACATGACTTTCTTCAAGAGTAAAAGTGCAGTAGTCACTTTCAGCTCTTCGAATTCTTGGAATGGGAATTCTGAACACAGGCAGATGGAGACAAGAAAAACATTAGTGAGATGCATGACACCAGCATCCTCTCTTCAGAGCTATAATTCAACATTCAAGCACAGATAGATGAGATAGGGAATCTTAGGACCTAGGACCTTTGTGGTTTGAGACATCTTGCATTCAAAGCTTCTGCCAGAAGCTAAGCACCCTTATGTGTCAGCAAAAAATGGCAGACCTGGCTCACAGTGGCCATTACTTACTATCCTATAGACACCTTGCAGATTGCAACCAGATTGCACACTAATCAATATGTTAGTGAGTCTTCACTCATTTTTTAAATTTGCATAGAAAATAGCATTAAGGCCAGTGTGAGCACTGTGTCTCCCTTCATTTGGAAAAGGCAGACTAGAACTTGGTAGTCGTTTTACATCACCACACAGCCCACAAAACCAAGAAAATGCTCTCTTGAGAAAATACTAACCTGGTACAGCTAGACAAAAAGCAGATTACACCTTCTATTACAGTAAAAGCATCAACTTTGTAGTAAACAAAACGTACAAGGCCCAAATGATACAAAATAGGGTGGCAAGGAATGATATTCAAAGCCATAAAAGACAAGCTTCATGGTCCTATACAGCTCAGTTTGCAGTCCTCAAATTAAGAGGGCAATATATAGCAAACTCAATTTGATGCTATTGCTGGAAATACTAAAGGGTGTTTAGGTTTGATATCAGCCTGGTATTTGCAGGTTGCAACACCTTGTGCAGGGGAGATGAAGACTGATCAAGGATCATGGTTCATAAAAACTTAAGAGCATAAACCATTCTGAAATATAAATATAAATGTAAAATAATAAAAATATTTCATATATTCTAGGGAGCTTAAGTACTGGGTAAAGCTAGCACCACCTACATTATAAGGTACAGAATCATCTTGGCTTTATAGAAATAATGGTGACAATTTGTTCCTTGGCCTGAAGACTTCCAGCAGGGCTATCAATTTATAATGGAGTGTTTCTGTCATGTGGACACTTACCCAGTCAGAAACTGTGTTATAGCTGCCATTTTTTCATGTAGGTCATCCTAATAGCTTCAAAGCTGTTAAATTTTGGCCTTTATAATTCAGATGCTTTTACGCAGTACCTTTCCTCGCCAGCCAGTTGCTTAAAAAAACACCAAACCATATCTGCCTTTCTTTTTTTTTCAATGATGCACCCTCTCACAGGTGCTGACCCTTTCTTCAACTTAGCAGTTATTATTTCAGATGGATTAGGAAAACCTCCCCCACCTCTAACACTCAGCATATCAGGTAGAATTTAAGAGGATCTCAATTATAAGATAATTGTCAGTTTTAGAGGAAAAAGCACTAATTTCCTATATCATAGTTGCTTAGTACCAAGGTCCACTTGAAACTAAAACCTTTACATAGTAAGAAAACAAAAAATATTTATCCCAATCGTTATTCTTCTACAACTAGATAATTACCCTACTTCTGTTCTGAATAAAATCAATGTATCTTCTCTAAGTAAAGTAACCATTTGTGGAAAATGGTTAGTACCCGTGGCAACGGCTCACGACACCATTCCACGCTTTCCCTCTCCCTCCTTGAGATTTACTGTTACACTCGAAGTACCAAACCTACTACCTATACTACTCCTCAAGGAAGAAGATTGCATACAGAGAATGCACGCATACTGGTTTTGATTTCATAGTATGTTGCACAGGGCTATGTTTTGAATTTGTGATGAAAACAGTCTCCATAACACAGGGATGTTTTAGCTCTTGCTGAGCAGAGCTTACACAGGGCCAAGGGCTTTTTGCTTCTGAAACTGCTCTGCCAGAGAGCAGGTGTGGGTGCACAAAAAGTTGGGAGGAGATACAGCTGGGATGGCTGACCCCAACTGACCAAAGGCATATCCCACAACATATGACATTATGCTCAGCGTGTAAAGCTGGGAGAAGAAGAAGGAATAGGGGGAAGTTCTGAGTTATGGCATTTGTCTTCCCAAGTAACCATTTCATGTGATGTACCCTTGCTTTCCTGGAGATGGCTAAACACCTGCCTGCTGATGGGAAGTAATGAATCAATTTCTTTTGCTTTCCTTGTGTGCACGGCTCTTGCTTTACCTATTAAACTGTCTTTTACTCAACCCATGAGCTTTCTTACTTTAACACTTCTGATCTTTTCCCCCACCCCACTGAGGGGAGGGGTTGACATGTGTGGTGAGTGAATGTGGTGATTAGCTGCCCACCATGTTTAAACCACAAAAATCTGTAACTGGACAAAAGTAAAAATTTCCATCACAAGGCTACCACGTGTTGATGGGCTAAAAATACTTGGAAGACAGACTTCTGATGTTCCACTATTTGGGGACATTCTAATCTACCTCCTGGATCTGTTTAAAAGATGGAAATGAACACATTTGTGTTCTGCATCAACCTATAACTGAGTACTGCTTTTCCTGTTCCATGCAAAGGTAGTTTCTAAGAATATTTATCTATACATTTAATATTCCTAGCACATTGTGAGGATATATAATTTTTAAAAGTGATACATCATAGGATATTCGTTAGTAAATATAGCCTAATAAAAGTTTACTAAAATAATGAATTTGCTATATTAAGAGGGTTGCTTTTAAAACAATATGCTTTGTGAAACTATCAACTATGCCAAGCATCCTGCAGGTTGTGATAACATCAAGTCTTCTAAGAACCTGTGGCGCCTACAGACAACGCACACGTTGATTCTGACCCACCTGAGCAATCTACCAGCAGGAGACTGGAGACAGGACCAGGAGGAGAGACAGGACAAAGACTACAAAGGACTAGAATCAACAAAGACCGCCACAGGAGACCCTCGAGCACGCATAATTATGAAGATAGTCAATTCCAGGAAATAAAATGACTATGTAAAAGAATTCTGGGAACTCATTGACATAAAACTGAATATGCATGGTTTTGGTGTATATTACTTGGGGTGTTTCACTAACTCGTGGAGAATCCCCAGTGCTGCCCAGCACTGCAATAAAGAATGCCTGCTCAATAACAGCTTGTTTGTTGTTATTGGGTCTTAATTTTGGAATCCTTACCCAGTTGCACCTGCCTCCCACTTTGGTGAGGAGTGCTAGAAAGTAAGGGGGTTTGGAAGCTCCGAATTTTTTGTTTCAAAAGAAATTATGTTCTTTTTCATTCCAGTAAATCACTATTTTCAATTGACTCTCCTTACCTCACCATGCCTCAAACACTCATGTTGACAGGAGTTTACTTTGTCCTACCTTGATAGCAAGCCAATTACAAAGTATCTGAGAAGACTGCCTCCTGTAAAATTACACTCTAGTTAATGAAGCACAAATACTGGCCCTAAAAGGGAAAAGAAAACAAAAAAACCAAAATCCAACAATCCACAAATCTGACTATTAGATATGCTAGTAATCTGGCCATGAAATGAGAAAGCTTTGATATTCCATAAATAGCATAAATTAGCTGTTAGGAAATTGCTTACATACCAGTCACCTCAAATCCAATAAGCTTTCCTGAAAGTTTGATTATTAATGAGATTTTATTATATTTAATCATTGCAGAAAAAGCAGATAAAAACCCCATACCAGACAACACTAATTGAGATCAATAAGAAAGATTAATAACATATGGTAGTTCACATAGGTGCCATGGCTTTGTAATTGCTAAATTTAATCATAGGAAAATGAAGTCAGAGATTCTGCTACTGCTATGATTTGCATATTACAGTTCAAAAATGAAAGCCTTTCAAAAACCAGTCTGTACTGAAATAAAGCCTACCACACTAATAGCAAAGAAGTCTGAAAAATTTGATAATAAATGTTAATATGAATTTGTAGCAAATGTACCTACATTACAGGAGAACTATGCATAAAAAGCATAATAAATCTTTTTCATTTCTGTAGCCTTTTTCATCAGAGTCTTAAAATGTGATTTGTAATATATTAATTTTCAATACCTACCTCAAGTAAATGTCATATAGGGACCTTTGTGACCCACATTTAGATGAGAGGAAAGCTGTGGATATTGTCTACCTGGGCTTTGATAAGGTCTTTGACACCATCTCCTACAACATTCTCCTGGAGAAGCTGGTGAATCTACACTACACTGGGTAAGAAACTAGCTGGATGGCCAGGCCAAGAAAGTTGTGGCAAATCGGGTCAAAACTAGTTGGTGGCTGGTCACCAGTGGCATCCCTCAGGGCTCAGTTTTCAGGCCAATCTTGTTTGACATCTTTATCAATAATCTGGATGAGGGGATTGAGTGCATCCTCAGTAAGTTTGTAGACAACACCAAATTGGGTGTGAGTGTTGATCTGCTAAAGCATAAGAAGGTACTTCAGCGGGACCTGGACAGGCTGTATCAATGGGCCAAGGCCAATTGTATGAAGTTCAATAAGGCCAAGTGCCGAGTCCTGAATTTTGGTCACAACAGCCCCAGGCAACACTACAGGATTCGAGAAAGAGTGGCTGGAGGGCTGCCCAGCAGAAAAGGACCTGGGGGTGCTGACTGACAGCCAGCTTAACATGAGACAACAATGTGCCCCGATGGCCAAGAAGGCCAACAGCATCCTGGCCTGCAGCAGAAATAGTGTGGTTATCAGCAGCAAGGAAGTGATCATGCCCCTGTACTCAGCACTGGTGAGGCCGCACCTGAACTGTGTTCAGTTCTGGGCCCCTCACTACAGGAAGAACATTGAGGTGCTGGAGCATGTCCAGAGAAAAGCCACCAAGCTGGTGAAGGGTCTAGAGAACAAGTCATATGAGATCAGCTGAGAGAACTAGGGATGTTTTTTTTGGAGAAGAGGAGGCTGAGAGGAGACCTCATTGCCCTCTACAACTACCTGAAGGGAGGTTGTAGGGAGGTGGGTGTTGGCCCCTTCTCCCAGACGAATAATGAAGGACCAGAGGAAATGGCCTGAAGCTGCACTAGGGGAGGCTTAAATTGGATATTAGGAAGAGTTTCTTTACAGAAAGAGTGATCAGGCACTGGAACAGCCTGCCCGGGGAGATGGCAGAGTCACCATCCTTGCATGTATTCAAGAAATGTGTAGATAAGAAACTTCAGGGCATGCTTCAGTGGCCAAAATTGTAGTTTGCATATTTGTGGGGGTTTTTTGGGTGTGTTTTGTAGTGTTTGTTTTGTTTTCATCTTTTTTGTTGTTGTTGGGTTTTGCTTTGTTTTGTTTTGTTTGCTTTTTATTTTACGGTTGGACTCAGTGATCTCAGAAGTCCTTTCCAACCATGACTATTCTGTGATTCTGTGGCATGGGAGAAAATCCTGGATGGGAGATGAGCCCAAGAAAGCTGGTGAATATTCAAAGATTGCCTCCTCCAAGACCAGGAGTAATGCATCCCAAGAAAGAGGAAGGCAGGCAAGAATGCCAGGAGACCTGCATGGATGAACAAAGAGCTCCTGGACACTCTTAGATGAAAAAAGAAAGTATTCAGAGGGTGGAAGCAGGGATAGGTAGCCTGGGAGAAATACAAAGAAGTTGTCTGAGAAGCCAGAGATCAGATTAGGAAAGCTAAAGCCTAGATACAGTTAAACCTGGCCAGGGACATCAAGGGTAATAAGAAGAGTTTCTACTAGTACTTCAGTGGTAAGAGGCAAAACAGGGAAAATGTAAACCCTCTCCAGAAGGAAACAGGAAACCTTGTCACGTGGGGTATGGAAATGACTGAGGTACTGAACAAGTTTTTTTGCCTCAGTCTTCATGGGTGAGGGCTCTGGCCACACCGTCCAGGTCACAGAGGGCAAAGGCAGAGACTGGGAAAAAAATGATCCTCCCACTGTAAGAGAAGAGCAGGTTTGAAACCATCTAAAGAACCTGAAAGTGCACAAGTCCACAGGACCTGATAAGATCCGTCCAAGGCTCTTCAGGGAGCTGGCAGATGAAGTTGCAATGATGCTTTCCATTATATTTGAAAATTCATTGGCAGTCTGGAGAAGTTCCCACTGACTGGAAAAGGGGAAACATAAGCCCCATTTTCAAAGAGGGAAGGAAAGCGGACCCAGGGAACTACAGGCCAATGAGTCTCACCTCTGTGCTCACCAAGATCATGGAGCAGATCCTCCTGAAGGCTCTGCTAAGGCACATGGAAAATATGGACGTGGTTGGTGGCAACCAACATGACCTCACCAATGCCTGACAAATTTAGTGGCACTCAGAGAATAGTGATCAATGGCTCGATGTCCAGCTGGAGATCAGTGATGAGTGGCATTCCTCAAGGGTCAGTACTGGGATCAGTGCTGTTTAACATCTTTTGTCAGCGATATGGACAGTGGAATCAAGTCCACCCTCAGCAAGTTTGGTACCAAGCTGTGTGTCGTAGTTGACATACTAGAGGGAAGGGATACCATCCAACCCAAACCAAACTATGATTCTATGATTTAATTTGCTCATCAGGAGAAGCATTACATTTTGAGAGAAGGCTATCAAGTCTTCAGTGGTGTCAAGGAACACTACAAAATAGGATAAGAAATTAAGAAGTTTTTATCCAGCCAAAGGAAAATACCCCCAACATCAAGACCTCAGATACCATCTGCAACCATCTTTCACCAAAACACCATTGTCTGCACCTTACGCAAAAGAAGCATCACTTTCTTGCAATCTCATAAATGTTAGATTATAAATCCTGAAAGAGGAGGAATACCTTTAAACTTATGCATTTTGCTGCTGAAGGCAGTCCACCTCCTTGACTCCATCTTTGCTATGGCAAGTACCTAATATACTAGCTTACAAACTGACACATTCTGTCCCTGGGAGAAGAGTGGAAATGAAAGTGTTACTGATGTTACTGTGATTGGTCATTCAGAGATCATTATTCCAACTGTCAATGCACCTCAGAGAGATGTTCTTCAGAAATGTGCCCACCCACAAAATTAATGGAGGAGCTAAACAGACACATAATGATCATGGCACTCAGACAGGAATGTGTAATCTGTCTGAGGACTTTGCACAGGTAAATTACAAAGGCAGTAAAGCAATGGTAATAGGATTCAAGGTGATTACAGAGCAAGATGGAACCAAGGTCACAGAAACATAAATTTGTTCTACGCAAAAGAAGACACTGAAAGTTCGTCTGTTTGTGGGATGGTCTCTCATGATCCTCTACTATCCTCTACTATTTGTCTTCTCTCTCCCTTCTTTTGGGATCCAGCCACAAGATAAAAATGAGTCAGATAACAGACATAGACATTATCATAAGATTAAATTTATCTCACCTGTTCCAAAGTCTGTAATGAGTGAAACTGAAGGATAATAAAAGATAAAATATAATCCGACAACTACTCAAATTTATCTCCATGACCAAGCTATGCTAGAAGGGGTACACAGCCTAATAAATGCATAATAGAATGTGTAGAAGCCAAGGCCGTAACTCAAATGGAATCTGGCTTCCAGCACAGCACACCCAGCAGCAAAGACTACTTTGAGGAAGTACAGCTACCACACACTTCAAGTCTCAGTTGTGAAGTACACTTTGTGGTCTTAGAAAGACTTTGCTTGTTTTTAAAGGCAACTGAGGCAGAAGTCCTACAGGAGTTGAGGAGAAACTTGGCAGCAATACAGTGAGCAAGTGAAAGACAATACTGGTTCTGTGGGATGTTTCATCAGGCTGCTAATGCCAGCTGACCACTCACACGCTGCAAGTGCTTTAGAAAACCAATTTCTTTTACAAGTTTTCCTATATACTTCAGATCCCACAATATTGCCTCAGTCCTCCTTCTTCCCCATCAGAAAGGATCACCTATCCCCAGCTACATTTGATTCCTGCAACTTGGTGGACAGATAATCATCATATGCAAATCTATTGGCATGCCAAAACAAGCAGGTCCACTACACAATATGTGCAGGAAAGAGGTGGCATCACAGCAACAGATGCAAAAGTAGGAGTGCCTAAAAAGCTCTTTTTTACTCTAGTATTGTAAAAATCAAAAGTAGGCATTTAAAACTAACTTTATTTGACAAGAAAAAAGCGAAAGGCAATCAGAAATATTTCCTAATAAATAAAAGCAATCTTAGAATATAAAAACTAAATACTGGGCCTGATCCAAAAGGCACTGAAATGGTTTAAAAATTTTCCATTGAAATTCCTGGGTTTTGTACTCCTCTCATGAGTTTCAGGGAACTTTGAAATACCTTTTAATGTAATCTTCTACAACAGGAGTGGGCTTTTTATATTAATTTTGTGCTTCTCTTCCCCAGGAATATATATCCTGGAAACCATTTTATTACAAATCATATGAAACATGAAATGTTCCTCTGGTTTATCACCAGATCAGGTGGGTCTTATTTTGTTTCAAATACAGCTGGTCTTTGCAGCACACCTTATCAAGGCATTGGTAAGGTTCACAACTGAATAATGCAGGAATATTCTATTAATTTAGACATGAATTATCTGCAAATAGATGGAGAGTTTTTATAAACATGTCCTGTACTGGAAATTATTTGATGAGTGTTTTGTGTGCAATATAGATTGCTCTTCAACTGCTAAAGAAGTATGTGTTTTAGAGAATTCAATATTCTTAATTCACTGTTGGCACTTTTATTTTTGCACTGTAATGTGAATGCAACCTCTGACTGGATGATATTAACTCCTAGGATGCAATGCTTCCTTCTAGGACTGACTGGCTGAACACAACATTTCTGTGCAAAGCAAGGAAATATAAAAGACACAGCTTGTTCCCAAGAGCAATCAGAAAGGATGAGAAGATTAAGCAATATGAGTAAGCTAGAAGCAGCAGGCTTAAGATAATGTTTATTAAAAAATTCCATTTTACATTCTCCAAGTAAGAGACTGCTCACTACACAATGGTCATCTTATTACTAGCTGGTGACCTCCCCTTCACTAGAATCAGGGTAGAGAATATTAATCCTAACCTGGACAGTAGGCTTTCCTTAAAACTCCTCCTTACCAGGTCCCATCCTAGGAGGTTCTGCATGATCTACTACTGATTTGGTCCCTCCAGCCAGCTACACAGCTATAAGTTTTTGTTATTCTTGCAGTTGCTTGGGCATGGGGCATGTGCATTCTACAGTTGCATAAAAGGAAAATACAAAGGTTTTTTAAACTGCTGTATGTAATTTTTTTGAATGAGATTGTTATAAATCCAGCATCCACAGCCAATCTTCCAGCACAAAATACGAAAATCACTGCTTTTCTTAGAACAAGTACATCTGTCAAAATTTAAGAAATTGTCCCCACATACTACCTTGCTACCACGATATGAATCCACTCCAAGGACTGACTACAGTGTAGCTCAGGGTATATGACCCAGCCAAAGACTTTGGCTTCTATGCTGAAGCTACCAACAGAGGTAGCCAATTAGTGTCAGCTCTTATGG